>NC_135585.1:377500-745000 GCF_965152235.1 Eretmochelys imbricata | reverse complement strand
GGCTCCATGGTGGTGCCACAGGTCTCCGGCTGTGACTGCCTTCCTCACCGGGGCCAAGGGGGATGGCCAGAGAGAAGATAGGGTCCTTTGTTCTACCAAAACAAGACAGATGTGTAAGAAAGGCTCCTTGTCCTGCTGCTGGGGGACTCAGCACTACCACACACAGGAACTGAACCCACTGCTGAAAATTACACTCCTCCATCCTCGATGTAGCCAGGGAGCAGCTACTATTCACTCAGTCCAAAGAAGCAGCTATGTGACTAAAATCACCTCCTCTTGTGCCCTCCCCTGGAAGGCAGGCTTTTGGACTGCTCTGCCATTGCACACATCTCACTGCCTCACTTCTGCCAGGAGTTGCTGACAGCGCCTTCTGGGTGACGATCACTATTAAAAACTACAAATACTAAAATATATTGCTGAGTAGGCAGAGGAATGTTCTGTGGTAAACAGGCACAGGAGGGTGCAGTCTCAGCCCAGGCCTAGGAATTTAGAACTTCCCCATTCTCATCCCAGTGCCAGCAAACCACTTCCTTTCCCTGTGCCTTGGTTTCCCCATCTGTAAAACGAGGATGACAGAAGTGACTTGCTTTGTAGGAGGGAAGTGAAGGGGGGGCCAGGGGAGTGAGTTCTGTATAGAATAGATGAATATTATTGTCAGTAAACATGAGGCAGCCACCAGGCCTGAGGCTCCTCACCTGTCATAGCATGGGATCTCCAGACCAAGTTCTTCCATCAGTAATCTCATAACATCATCACATTTCCCATGCAGTTTTAGGGCAGCCAGATCATCCTTTGGAGTCCACTGTGGGGGGCCAAGGAAGTGAAGATAAAAATCCAGACAGGCTGAATGAGCAACCCCTGTATGATCCCTGCACAGCACCCTGTCCAGACCTAACAGCCTTGTATTCTGGCAGGGGACCCATGTCCCAATCTGTCCCCTGCTCAAATTCACACTGTCTAGTTCCCAGACTCTTTGTGGGTATGAATTCCCCCGTACAGCAGGATGTAGGCGCAGAATCTTTTCACATGAGGCTTTTCCCATTTTTTAACATCTCACCTGCAGGTTCACAATGTAGAGTTTTGGACGGCGACTGGGGGGTTTGCTCATGCACCAAAGACGTGGATACTTTTTCAAAACCTGGCATAAAATAGAGACTGTCAGTATAGCCAAATGCAGATGTAAATGCTGGAATATATCTGTGAGAGTAGGTGGAATTTATTACCAGGAAGGGGACGAGGGAGGAGTCAGAAGAAAGACTACCAAGCACCAGGATTTATCACATGTGGTGGGCGAGGCCAGACACCAGGGTGTTTGGGAGAAGACTGCTCCGCGCCAGGGCGCATCACCAAAGGAGAATGCTGCTAACAATCTTCACTGAGCGTCTACAGTTACCTTTAAGCTGGAACCCAGACACAGAATCACATCTGCTTTGCTTGCAGCCTCTGTTGCTGCTTCCCAGTTCAGAGGTTCCCTCAAGGTCCCCTTCTCCCCGAAATGGACGATTGTGTCTCTCAGCTGTGCCCCACACTTATGGCACATCCTGCCTGTATGATGTCTGTGCAGGGCTGTGCGCTCCGTCACATCAAACATTCGCACATATTCTCTATTGGGCGTGCAGAAAGTACAGACCTTGTGCAGGAAGGAAGCAAGGAAATGCAGTTATGTAACAGGCAAGTTTGCTCTTTTAAAGGCCAGGGGCCTTTCATCAGTTAGCCTTGGTTTGAGGCAGAGCCCCTTTAACAACAGGTGTTTCGCCTTGGTCGGGGATTCAGACCCAGCTGGTAAAGGGGTCAGGTGACTGCCTGATGAGCATCGGATTCCTATAAGGCTGAAAGAGCTCATTTTCTAGGTCGGAGCTACAGAAAGTAGGGTAGTTCCTGTGGCAGGTGTATGCCTAGGCAGTCTGTCTATAGGAGGACTGAGGAAGAGCTGCTGGATTTATGCTAAACTGTTTCATTTGGGGGTTTCCTACAGACTGTCACTGCAACCCATAAATAGTGCCCTGAAGAAAGGGCCTGAACAGACTCCGGGTGCAGAATTTAATCCTTCGTGGACTGGCCAGCAGCCCATAACCCACATGAGCCCACAGAACAGCAAGCCTTTGCCCTGGCTACTCACCTCTATGTACATGTTTCCATGAAGCTCAGATATTGCTGCTTGGGGTAACCCACTCCGTAGATGGAGCCCATCACAGTTCTGAGACACCACATGCTGTACCTTGGAAGGAAGGAAGCAGAGCTGACATGGCATGGAACTCTGAAAGTGTTCACCAATGAGGAAAACAGACTGACCCCAGTACAACCACAGAATTTGAGCAGAGTTGGCAGAGACCAAGCAGGGTGGGCAACAAATGACTGAGAAGACACAGAAACAAGCACACACTTATGACAGAAGTTAAAGGGCTCCCACTGCTAAATAAAGCTCTGCTAGGAGTTATCACTATTACTCTGCTAGAAGTTTTATAACAGGAACCCTCACCCACCCACACGAACAGGCTAACAAGGCGGGGGTGTGAGGCCGTTATGGAAAAGGTGTTGCTACAAAAGGTGGGAGTTACACCTAGGGGTTAAAGTGGCCGGTACAGAGTAATGGTAAGAAGCCGATACCAGCCTGTACGCAGCAACATTAAAGTGCTTTAAGGAGGGTCCCTTGCCACAGCAGTGCTTTAACATCGCAGCCCTGCCCCACCAAAGGGGTGGGGGGAAGAGGAGGAGAAGGAGGCAGCTGCCTCAGGACTGCCCCCAGCCCCGCCCCTTCTGGGGGCCCACTCCTGGCCCCGTACTGGTAAGAATTTTATATTACTTTCCCCCTGGTTACACCAATAAGACACTGGGTTTTTACAGGAGCACAAACCCCGCTGTTTCCATGTGGACATCTGGCCACCTTCCATAAGTAACAGTAACTATGTTCAGTAATCCAAGGAACACTTTTTCCCCCAGCAACTGGTCTCTGTTGATTTTCCAGCCTCTTTCTTCAGAGCACTAGTGAGCTTAGGACCTTACCAGGTTGTGCTTGTGTAAGCAGGCAATGCTCATATGGGTGAGCGTGGGCTCCGCTTCACTCAGATCTGTAGCCCTGGCAAATGGAAAGGGAAAGGAAAAGGAACAGAAGAGGAGCTGTTAATCCCACATTCAGTCTTTGCCTTCTGCTGTGCAGCCAAGAAAGATACCCTTTGGAGACTGTCACCCCATTAGAGTGGAAGGAAAAAAAATAGTAATGTCATCTGCTTACCTGATACTCCTCCCTTTCTGCAGTAATGTCCAGACTCCATTAGGACCCCTGTAGTCAGGGATTGAAGCTGCCTGCATTACAGGAGAAACAAGAGGAAAATGAGACCTGCTGAGAATGCTCCCCATGCCACCAGTCCAGCTTTGATAGTTTATCTGATTCTCACTTCCTACATTCCCCATAAATCCATCAGCCCTCTCTCACACAGAAACACATACGGGTCTCTCTCACTTGTTTGAACTCCATGCTTAACTCACTCTGATAATTCATCCAGAATCATCATCCTTCACAGAACAACATTCTGTCCATCTGCCCCACTCATTCAGTTTCTGCATTTTTATGTTACATCCCTAGTATTCTCCTCCCTCGCATAATTCATATAATTTCTGCCACTTTTTCCCACTCAGTATTTCCTATTTCCCCACAAAGAACTCAATTCCTAAATCCTTCCATAGTTCCTCCAGATATGATGGTATCTTTGCTGGCCATACTCCAGCACAACTGTCTATTGCACTATAGTACCCAGACACCTCAGTCTGAATCATGCCCCCATTCCGATATGGGCTGTAGAAAAAGATAAGAAAATATGGTTCCTGCTTCAAAGACTTCACAATCAAAAGTGAAAAGTGACATACGCAGGGGGATGTGCCAGCCTTCAACACCCACTTCTCCGAGCAGGGACCACAAAGGCAGACCATTTTTATAGATATTTACAATTTAAAAATTATGAACTGCCTGCTAGACCCATCTCCCCTTCAACCTAGCCATCATTAACTGGCCAGTTTCTTATTGGCTATAGGACAGAAGTGGGTCTTGAAGAGAAATCTGAAGGAGTGGCCTTACTGAACAGATCGAAAAGGACATTCTTTGTACAGTGATCTTGGCTGCTGCCTAGCACTTCACACTAACCCAGAAGGGCTCTGACAAAGATCTTTGTATGCAGTCAGAGCCTCAGCCTTTCCTGACCAACAAGTGCCTTCCTGAGACACAAATGTGAAGGTGTCCTGACTGTGGGCCAATCTCAGTCTGAATACAGGATCCTAGGACTCCTAATACTTTGCTTACACACCTACCTGGCCTCATGCAATCCACTCACTAACCAAGAAAGATCTCTGTAGAATTTATGGCATAGAATCACTGCTGAAGGAGCTCCAGCAGCCTTAAACAACTCATCCCATTTAACCCTACCGTGCTGATCCCAGCTCCTGTATAGATGACCAGGTGTTTCGCACTTCGGACAGCTGCAGCCAGCTCAATGACCTTTCTCTTTAATTCCTCTGGTTCATCACAAACCTAAAGAGAAGACAAGGAAGTTAGAGCAATCTCTCTATGCAAATTGCTGGTTAACTCCCTTCTAGTCTCTTCTCTTTTTACAGAATCCTTACTGGCTTCAATTAAAAAAATTAGAAAAAAAAATTGTTTGAAAAGAATATCTTTTTCTCATGTGCATGCCTTGATCCTAGATATCAATTCCTACTGTCACAAGAAGACAAAGTCAAGGTAAAATTTAATTTAACCAAAACATGGATGAAAATGGAAATGTTTCAGTCAGAAGTAGAAAATAATTATGTAATAGAATCAATGTCAGACACATATGAAATTGAAAGACTGGATGATGAACTGCAACTTCTTCTTAAAGCTCATGAAATCTCCAAAAATAAACATATCTGGATGAAGAAAAGCTCTAAAAACGATTGGGACAATTCTTGATTCATTTGCAGATGAGCCACATCTCATTAAGAAAGAAATCATTTTAAACCATTGGAAATGTCATACCCAAGATGACTCAATTGACAGTTCCAGCATCAGGAGTAGTGAAAGAACGTTTTCAGGCTTCAAAAGTATCCTTTCACCGTAAAGGTCCAATACAACACAGAAAATCTTACAAGATGTTATTTTAATTTGATCAAACGTATTGTTCATAAAAAATAATTGTCTGACAGCACAAGAACACTAGGAAAACTCATGTAAAAGTTAATCAAAACAGTTTCAGTTTCAATTTTTTTTTAAATTTAAATCAGATTGACGTTTGATTTGACCTAGTTTGAATCAGTAACTGAAGTTTTTTGGGATTTTATGATGGCGTGAACCAGAAAAGAACCCAAACACATTGAATACAACTGAACCCAAACATGAACTAAACCAAACTAAATACCAGTTAGACTCCCTGATTCTCATTCTGCATCCCTGGAAGCTGCAGTGGCGTCTCATCCGGGGGTGGGGGGAAGAGAGGGGTCAGGAAAGCTGGCATACAAAGCCAGTCAGAGCAGTTTATTTTCTGAATAGAAAAGAACTGACATGGACTATTAAACCTTGACAGTGGGTTAGAAATCTCCTAGAGGGTGACACCTTTACATGTCCTTTCCCAAAAGGACAATTCTCCACTGAGTTGGATCCATTTCTGACAGTTTCCCTGTCAGACTTATTCTATAGGTTACAGAAACTATCCTTCAGTTTTTTTTTAATGCCACTCATTGTTATACTATTGGAGTTCATGCAACAAGAGTTAGGTAAGCAACATGGAAGTCCTTACCATAGTCTGTCTCTTCTCCCTTGTCTGGTTAGAGGAAGTTCTGTTTGCAGTTGACTTTATTCTTTAAGTGGAAAAAATATTTGTTGCAAGTGTCACTCTAGTTATGGTGGAAACCTTTACCAAAGGTTAGACCTGAGACTCACTAGTCTAGTCTGGAATTTCATTCCATACCTGACTCCTCTCTACTGAGGATTTTCCAGCTCTCACAGGCTTTGCTCTAGGTAGTGTGATCCTCACGGTCCCAGAGACGTGCAGGGTCCTGATCCTTAGTGGCTCTGAAGATTAGGACCAT
The DNA here is from genome assembly GCF_965152235.1 of Eretmochelys imbricata. Taxonomy (NCBI): domain Eukaryota; kingdom Metazoa; phylum Chordata; order Testudines; family Cheloniidae; genus Eretmochelys; species Eretmochelys imbricata. The sequence continues at coordinate 738,946 of NC_135585.1, read as the reverse complement.
GCCTTTGAAGGAGCAGGGCAAGTGGACAGGGATCCGAGGGAGGGCGGAGGCCTGATGTGCTCTCGTGGCTAAGCGGTTCATTGGATATCAGAGACTATAGCGGGGTCCGCAAGAGCGGGAATCAACGTCCCAGCGCGGGCGAGCACCCACCTCCTCCTGCCTCCTGCGCAGCCCCTCGCGCTTCATGCGCCGCCGCTCCAGCTCCCGCACGATGTCCTCGCACTCGCCCAGGAGCAGGCTCTCCTCCGGGCTCCGCTCCCCCGCCGGCTTCCTCAGGATCCGGGACACCTGGCACCCGGAGAGCACAGAACGGGTCACCCGCCGCGCCCGCCCGAGCGGGCCCCCGGCGGGGTAGGACCGCGCGGCGGCGGCGCCGAGCGAGGGACCCGGGCTAACGGGAAGGGGCGGTACCTGTCTGCGCCGGTCCCGCTGCTCCTCCTGCTGCAGGATCTCGGCTCGAGCTGCCGCTTTCCGCTCCGCCCGGCTCAGGCTCCCGCCAGCCGCCATGACAGCCGTGGGACGCCGGCCGCTTCCGGGTACGGAGCCAGAGCTTCTGCTTCCGGCGACAGAGAGCCGCGCGGCAGGATAAGGGTCACTTCCGGGCCAAAGCGCCTATTTCCGGGTAAAGAGCGGGCCCGCGCGCGACGAGCTGCCGGCCTGGCACGTGCCTTTGCGCCACCTGCCAGCAAAGCCCAGGGGGCGGAGCGATGGGCTAACGGCGCCTGCGCAGTGACGGCGCCTGCCCTCGGGGTCAGCGCAGCCCGCGGAGCGAGCGAGGCTTCCCCTCACCCCCCCGAGGCCCCGGCCCCACTGCCCGCCCCCCCAGCCCAGCGCCAGACCCCCCCCCGGCCCCTGGCGCCCCCCAGCCCAGCGCCAGACCCGCCCCCTTCTCCCCCGGTACTGCCCCCCCCAGCCCAGCGCCTAATCTCCCCCCCACTGCTCCCCCAGCGCCTGCGCCCCCCCAGTACTGGCCCCCCATGCCCCCAGCACCACCCCCTCTGCGCCCCCAGCACAGTGGTTTGAGCACTGGCCTGCTAACCCCAGGGTTGTGAGTTCAATCCTTGAGGGGGCCATTTAGGGATCTGGGGCAAAAATTGGGGATTGGTCCTGTTTTGAGCAGGGGACTGGACTAGTTGACCTGAGATCCCTTCCACCCTGTTACTCTGTGATTCTGCCCCCAGCCCAGCACTGAACCCCCTGTTCCCCCACTGCTGCTTCAGTTACTATGTGGGAACTTGTAACTGGTGGCAATACTATTCGTAGCCCGTGGGAGAGAAAGCAAAGCACAGGCTCCTAAGGGTATCCCGCTGAGGCAGAGCAATGCAACCTTAAAGCCCAAGGCAGGAGGGAAAGAGATTCGGGTTCTCCACCCAAGAGAGGTAATGGCTGAGGGTATGTCTACACTATGGAATAAGGTCGAATTTATAGAAGTCGGTTTTTTAGAAATCGGTTTTATATATTCGAGTGTGTGTGTCCCCACAGAAAATGCTCTAAGTGCATTAAGTGCATTAACTCGGCGGAGTGCTTCCACGGGACCGAGGCTAGCGTCGACTTCCGGAGCGTTGCACTGCGGGTGGCTATCCCACAGTTCTCGCAGTCTCCGCTGCCCATTGGAATTCTGGGTTGAGATCCCAGTGCCTGATGGGGCTAAAACATTGTTGCGGGTGGTTCTGGGTACATATCGTCAGGCCCCCGTTCCCTCCCTCTCTCCCTCCGTGAAAGCAAGGGCAGACAATCGTTTCGTGCCTTTTTTCCTGAGTTACCTGTGCAGACGCCATAACACAGCAAGCATGGAGCCCGCTCAGGTAACCGTCACCGTGTGTCTCCTGGGTGCTGGCAGACACGGTATGGCATTGCTACACAGTAGCAGCAACCCATTGCCTTCTGGCAGCAGGCGGTGCAATATGACCAGTAGCCGTCATCGTCGTGTCCGAGTGCTCCTGGCCACGTTGGCTGGGAGTGCCTGGGCAGACATGGGCATAGGGACTAAATTTGGAGTGACTTGACCAGGTCATTCTCTTTAGTCCTGCAGTCAGTCCTATTGAACCGTCTTATAGTGAGCAGGCAGGCGATACGGATTGCTAGCAGTCCTATTGCACCATCTTCTGCTGAGCAGCCATGAGATGTGGATGGCATGCAGTCCTTCTGCACCGTCTGCTACCAGCCAAAGATGTAAAAGATAGATGGAGTGGATCAAAACAAGAAATAGACCAGATTTGTTTTGTACTCATTTGCCTCCTCCCCCGTCTAGGGGACTCATTCCTCTAGGTCACACTGCAGTCACTCACAGGGAAGGTGCAGCAAGGTAAATCTAGCCATGTATCAATCAGAGGCCAGACTAACCTCCTTGTTCCAATAAGAACAATAACTTAGGTGCACCATTTCTTATTGGAACCCTCCGTGAACTCCTGCCTGAAATACTCCTTGATGTAAAGCCACTCCCTTTGTTGATTTTAGCTCCCTGAAGCCAACCCTGTAAGCCGTGTCGTCAGTCGCCCCTCCCTCCGTCAGAGCAACGGCAGACAATCATTCCGCGCCTTTTTTCTGTGCGGACACCATACCAAGGCAAGCATGGAGGCTGCTCTGCTCACTTTGGCAATTAGGAGCACATTAAATACCACACGCCTTATCCAGCAGTATATGCAGTACCAGAACCTGGCAGAGCGATACCGGGCGAGGAGGCGACATCAGCGCGGCCACGTGAGTGATCAGGACATGGACACAGATTTCTCTAAAAGCATGGGCCCTGCCAATGCATGCATCATGGTGCTAATGGAGCAGGTTCATGCTGTGGAACGCCGATTCTGGGCTCGAGAAACAAGCACAGACTGGTGGGACCGCATAGTGTTGCGGGTCTGGGACGATTCCCAGTGGCTGCGAAACTTTCGCATGCATAAGGGCACTTTCATGGAACTTTGTGACTTGCTTTCCCCTGCCCTGAAGCACATGAATACCAAGATGAGAGCAGCCCTCACAGTTGAGAAGCGAGTAGCGATAGCCCTGTGAAAGCTTGCAACGCCAGACAGCTACCGGTCAGTTGGGAATCAATTTGGAGTGGGCAAATCTACTGTGGGGGCTGCTGTGATGCAAGTAGCCCACGCAATCAAAGATCTGCTGATATTAAGGGTAGTGACCCTGGGAAATGTGCAGGTCATAGTGGATGGCTTTGCTGCAATGGGATTCCCTAACTGTGATGGGGCCATAGATGGAACCCATCTCCATCTTGGCACCGGAGCACCAAGCCGGCGAGTACATAAATCGCAAGGGGTACTTTTCAATAGTGCTGAAAGCTCTGGTAGATCACAAGGGACGTTTCACCAACATCAACGTGGGATGGCGGGGAAAGGTACATGACGCGTGCATCTTCAGGAACTCTGGTCTGTTTCAAAAGCTGCAGGAAGGGACTTTATTCCCAGACCAGAAAATAATTGTTGGGGACGTTGAAATGCCTATATGTATCCTTGGGGACCCAGCCTACCCCTTAATGCCATGGCTCATGAAGCCGTACACAGGCAGCCTGGACAGTAGTCAGGAGCTGTTCAACTACAGGCTGAGCAAGTGCAGAATGGTGGTAGAATGTGCATTTGGATGTTTAAAGGCGCGCTGGTGCAGTTTACTGACTCGCTTAGACCTCAGCGAATCCAATATTCCCACTAAAAGAAAAGGAGTACTTGTGGCACTTTAGAGACTAACCAATTTATTTGAGCATGAGCTTTCGTGAGCTACAGCTCACTTCATCAGATACATACCGTGGAAACTGATGAAGTGAGCTGTACCTCACGAAAGCTCATGCTCAAATAAATTGGTTAGTCTCTAAAGTGCCACAAGTACTCCTTTTCTTTTTGCGAATACAGACTAACACGGCTGTTACTCTGAAATATTCCCACTGTTATTACTGCTTGCTGTGTGCTCCACAATACCTGTGAGAGTGAGTAAGAGGGAGATATTTATGGCAGGGTGGGAGGTTAAGGCAAATCGCCTGGCTGCTGGTTACGCGCAGCCAGACACCAGGGCGGTTAGAAGAGCACAGGAGGGCGCGGTACGCATCAGAGAAGCTTTGAAAACCAGTTTCATGACTGGCCAGGCTACGGTGTGAAAGTTCTGTTTGTTTCTCCTTGATGAAACCCCCCGCCCCTTGGTTCACTCTGCTTCCCTGTAAGCTAATCACCCTCTCCTCCTCCCTTCGATCACTGCTTACAGAGGCAATAAAGTCATTGTTGCTTCACATTCATGCATTCTTTATTCATTCATCACACAAATAGGGGGATGACTACCAAGGTAGCCCAGGAGGCGTGGTGGAGGAGGGAAGGAAAATGCCACACAGCACTTTAAAAATTTACAACTTTAAAATTTATTGAATGCCAGCCTTCTTTTTTTTGGGCAATCCTCTGTGGCGGAGTGGCTGGTTGGCCAGTGGCCCCCCCACCGCGTTCTTGGGCGTCTGGGTGTGGAGGCTATGGAACTTGGGGAGGAGGGCAGTTGGTTACACAGGGGCTGTAGTGGCAGTCTGTGCTCCAGCTGCCTTTGCTGCAGCTCAACCATACACTGGAGCATACTGGTTTGGTCCTCCAGCAGCCTCAGCATTGAATCCTGCCTCCTCTCATCACGCTGCCGCCACATTTGAGCTTCAGCCCTGTCTTCAGCCCGCCACTTACTCTCTTCAGCCCGCCACCTCTCCTCCCGGTCATTTTGTGCTTTCCTGCACTCTGACATTATTTGCCTCCACGCATTTGTCTGTGCTCTGTCAGTGCGGCAGGACAGCATGAGCTCAGAGAACATTTCATCTCGAGTGCGTTTTTTTCGCATTCTAATCTTCATTAGCCTCTGGGAAGGAGAAGATCTTGTGATCATTGAAACACATGCAGCTGGTGGAGAAAAAAAAGGGACAGCGGTATTTAAAAAAGACATTTTATAAAACAGTGGCTACACTCTTTCAGGGTAAACCTTGCTGTTAACATTACATACATAGCACATGCTTTCGTTACAAGGTCGCATTTTGCCTCCCCCCACCGCGTGGCTACCCCCTCAACCCTCCCCCCTCCCTGTGGCTAACAGCGGGGAACATTTCTGTTTAGCCTCAGGCAAAAAGCCCAGCAGGAATGGGCTCCTCTGAGTGTCCCCTGAAGAAAAGCACTATTTCAACCAGGTGACCATGAATGATATCTCACTCTCCTGAGGATAACACAGAGAGATAAAGAACGGATGTTGTTTGAACGCCAGCAAACATACACTGCAATGCTTTGTTGTACAACGATTCCCGAGTACGTGTTACTGGCCTGGAGTGGTAAAGTGTCCTACCATGGAGGATGCAATAAGGCTGCCGTCCCCAGAAACCTTTTGCAAAGGCTTTGGGAGTACATCCAGGAGAGCCGCGAATGCCAGGGCAAAGTAATCCTTTCACATGCTTGCTTTTAAACCATGTATAGTATTTTAAAAGGTACACTCACCAGAGGTCCCTTCTCCGCCTGCTGGGTCCAGGAGGCAGCCTTGGGTGGGTTCAGGGGGTACTGGCTCCAGGTCTAGGGTGAGAAACAGTTCCTGGCTGTCAGGAAAAGCGGTTTCTCTGCTTGCTTGCTGTGAGCTATCATCATCATCATCATCTTCTTCTTCATCCCCAAAACCTGCTTCCGTGTTGCCTCCATCTCCATTGAAAGAGTCAAACAACATGGCTGGGGTAGTGGTGGCTGAACCCCCTAAAATGGCATGTAGCTCATCATAGAAGTGGCATGTTTGGGGCTCTGACACGGAGCGGCCGTTCGCCTCTCTGGTTTTCTGTTAGGCTTGCCTCAGCTCCTTAAGTTTCACGCGGCACTGCTTCGGGTCCCTGTTATGGCCTCTGTCCTTCATGCCCTGGGAGATCTTGACAAAGGTTTTGGCATTTCGAAAACTGGAATGGAGTTCTGATAGCACAGATTCCTCTCCCCATACAGCGATCAGATCCCGTACCTCCCGTTCGGTCCATGCTGGAGCTCTTTTGAGATCCTGGGACTCCATCATGGTCACCTCTGCTGATGAGCTCTGCATGGTCACCTGCAGCTTGCCACGCTGGCCAAACAGGAAATGAGCTTCAAAAGTTTGCAGTTCTTTTCCTGTCTACCTGGCCAGTGCATCTGAGTTGAGAGTGCTGTCCAGAGCGGTCACAATGGAGCACTCTGGGATAGCTCCCGGAGGCCAATACCGTCGAATTGTGTCCACAGTACCCCAAATTCGAGCCGGCAAGGCCGATTTAAGTGCTAATCCACTTGTCAGGGGTGGAGTAAGGAAATCGATTTTAAGAGCCCTTTAAGTCGAAATAAAGGGCTTCATCGTGTGGATGGGTGCAGGTTTACATCGATTTAACGCTGCTAAATTCGACCTGAAGTCCTAGTGTAGACCAGGGCTGAGAGTCAAAAACCTTAACTGGGTTACCTGAAGGGATGGCAGTAGGGGAATACATGTGCAATTAACTAAAACTGGGGCAGTCTGAACTAAGGAAATGTTTGAAAAATTTCTCATTTGTCAACTCTGGTTCAGCTCCTCCCCTTCAAGGATGCTGGGAGCCTCCCACATCACCTAATTCCTCTCTGAGCAAGTCTGATGGACAACATTAGCAGCCCCTGGCTCATCCACAGTGGGACTGACAAACCTGAGTGGAGGCAACCCCTCCTTAGCCATAGGAAAGTTTTCAGGACTGCCCTTGTAGCCAAAGCTAGGGGCGGCGCTGGAAAGGCTCCCAGGTCAGTGTTTACAGAGATATATAACAATCAGTTCAGCAAAAAGAAAAGGAGGAGTACTTGTGGCACCTTAGAGACTAACATTTATTTGAGCATAAGCTTTCGTGAGCTACAGCTCACTTCATCGGACGCATCTGATGCATCGGTGCATCCGATGAAGTGAGCTGTAGCTCACGAAAGCTCATGCTCAAATAAATTGGTTAGTCTCTAAGGTGTCACACATACTCCTTTTCTTTTTGCGAATACAGACTAACGCGGCTGCTGCTCTGAAACCTGTCAGTTCAGCCTGATTGTGTCTTGCACATTTCACTGTGGGTTGTTCATCTACTGCAAAAGGCAAAAGCCAGGTGCACTATTTACACTTTCCTGCCAAGATAGTGACCCTGGCAGGGGTAAGACACCCTACGAGCAAGGAATGCTTTGTACCAGCATGGCAAACAAAAAAGTAAGACGTTTATACCTCCCCCCCCCCCCACGCGGCAGAGAGAAAGCGCCTCCAACTCTCACCTTTGAAATATCCTGCTGGTTATTACTGCACAGGAGGCTGTAGCCCTGTGCCAGTACCTAGAACCTCACTAACGCAGTATTGGGGTCCCTCATTCCTGTGGACAGGAACCAATGCTTCAGCCTAGAACCATTCTAGGCTGGAAGAGATGCTTTGAAGTGGTGCAGGTCCCTACAGCTTTGGCAGAAGCCTGAATACAGCTTCAATGGTGTTCAATGGTGGTTGTTTCAGGGGGTATAAGAATCTGCAGCCTCACGAAGGCACCTTTCAGTTAAGAGGCTACCCCAAACACCCCCACACTGTGGCTCCTGTAGGAGATAGAAGTGTGTGTATAGGTTGGAGGAGGCTAGGTCGTAAAGCGACACACTGTTCCACTCCAGCCGCATTATCTCAACCCTCCAGCAGTGGCCTAGTGAGAACTTAACTCTCCCATGTAAGAGGTCACCTAGCATCAGAAGGTCTAGATGGCAGGAACTAGGCCTCAGCTGTAGAGAGGAGGGAACAGAAGTTGATAAAGTACAGGTAGGAACTGAAGAGAAACTGAGCCATTCTTCACAGGTGTCAAATCTGAGGAACTGTTCCAGATTGACAGGTTTCAGAGTAACAGCCGTGTTAGTCTGTATTCGCAAAAAGAAAAGGAGGACTTGTGGCACCTTGGAGACTAACCAAGTTATTTGCGCATAAGCTTTCGTGAGCTACGGCTCACTTCATTGGATGCATACTGTGGGAAGTGTAGATCTTTTTATACACACAAAGCATGAAAAAATACCTCCTCCCACCCCACTCTCCTGCTGGTAATAGTTTATCTAAAGTGATCACTCTCTTTACAATGTGTATGATGATCAAGGTGGGCCATTTCCAGCACAAATCCAGGGTTTAACAAGAACGTCTGAGGGGGGTGGGGTAGGAAAAAACAAGGGGAAATAGGCTTGAATAAAGACTGGGAGTGGCTAAGTCATTATGCAAGGTAACCTAAGTTAATTGTATCCAATTTGCAAATGAATTCCAATTCAACAGTTTCTCGCTGGAGTCTGGATTTGAAGTTTTTTTGTTGTAATATAGCAACTTTCATGTCTGTAATTGCGTGACCAGAGAGATTGAAGTGTTCTCTGACTGGTTTATGAATGTTATAATTCTTGACATCTGATTTGTGTCCATTTATTCTTTTACATAGAGACTGTCCAGTTTGACCAATGTACATGGCAGAGGGGCATTGCTGGCACATGATGGCATATATCACATTGGTAGATGTGCAGGTGAACGAGCCTCTGATAGTGTGGCTGATGTGATTAGGTCCTGTGATGGTGTCCCCTGAATAGATATGTGGGCACAGTTGGCAACGGGCTTTCTTGCAAGGATAGGTTCCTGGGTTAGTGGTTCTGTTGTGTGGTATGTGGTTGCTGGTGAGTATTTGCTTCAGGCTGGGGGGCTGTCTGTAGGCAAGGACTGGCCTGTCTCCCAAGATTTGTGAGTGTTGGGTCATCCTTCAGGATAGGTTGTAGATCCTTAATAATGCGTTGGAGGGGTTTTAGTTGGGGGCTGAAGGTGACTGCTAGAGGCGTTGTGTTATTTTCTTTGTTAGGCCTGTCCTGTAGTAGGTGACTTCTGGGAACTCTTCTGGCTCTATCAATCTGTTTCCTCACTTCCGCAGGTGGGTATTGTAGTTGTAAGAATGCTTGACAGAGATCTTGTAGGTGTTTGTCTCTGTCTGAGGGGTTGGAGCAACTGCGGTTGTATCGCAGAGCTTGGCTGTAGGTCAGTGCCGCTGATCTGAAGGTATACATTGTCCCCAAATGTAAAATAGTTAAGCCGTCAAGAACACTATTCCCGATAATGTCACTGCTAACCTGGTGGCTGAACTTTGTGACTTTGTCCTTACCCATAACTATTTTACATTTGGGGACAATGTATACCTTCAGATCAGCGGCACTGCTATGGGTACCCGCATGGCTCCACAGTATGCCAACATTTTTATGGCTGACTTAGAACAACGCTTCCTCAGGTCTCGTCCCCTAACGCCCCTACTCTACTTGCGCTATATTGATGACATCATCATCATCTGGACCCATGGAAAAGAAGCCCTTGAGGAATTCCACCATGATTTCAACTATTTCCATCCCACCATCAACCTCAGCCTAGTCTAATCCACACAAGAGATCCACTTCCTGGACACTACAGTGCTAATAAACGATGGTTACGTAAACACCACCCTATACCGGAAACCTACTGACCACTATTCCTACCTACATGCCTCCAGCTTTCACCCTGACCACACCACACGATCCATTGTCTGCAGCCAAGCTCTGCGATACAACCGCATTTGCTCCAACCCCTCAGACAGAGACAAACACCTACAAGATCTCTATCAAGCATTCTTACAACTACAATACCCACCTGCAGAAGTGAGGAAACAGATTGATAGAGCCAGAAGAGTTCCCAGAAGTCACCTACTACAGGACAGGCCTAACAAAGAAAATAACAGAACGCCACTTGCCGTCACCTTCAGCCCCCAACTAAAACCCCTCCAACGCATCATCAAGGATCTACAACCTATCCTGAAGGATGACCCAACACTCTCACAGATCTTGGGAGACAGACCAGTCCTTGCCTACAGACAGCCCCCCAACCTGAAGCAAATACTCACCAGCAACCACATACCACACAACAGAACCACTAACCCAGGAACCTATCCTTGCAACAAAGCCCGTTGCCAACTGTGCCCACATATCTATTCAGGGGACCCCATCACAGGGCCTAATCACATCAGCCACACTATCAGAGGCTCGTTCACCTGCACATCCACCAATGTGATATATGCCATCATGTGCCAGCAATGCCCCTCTGCCATGTACATTGGTCAAACTGGACAGTCTCTACGTAAAAGAATAAATGGACACAAATCAGATGTCAAGAATTATAACATTCATAAACCAGTCGGAGAACACTTCAATCTCTCTGGTCACGCAATTACAGACATGAAAGTTGTGATATTACAACAAAAAAAACTTCAAATCCAGACTCCAGCGAGAAACTGTTGAATTGGAATTCATTTGCAAATTGGATACAATTAACTTAGGCTTGAATAGAGACTGGGAGTGGCTAAGTCATTATGCAAGGTAACCTATTTCCCCTTGTTTTTTTCCTACCCCCCCCCCAGACGTTCTTGTTAAACCCTGGATTTGTGCTGGAAATGGCCCACCTTGATCATCATACACATTGTAAGGAGAGTGATCACTTTAGATAAGCTATTACCAGCAGGAGAGTGGGGTGGGAGGAGGTATTTTTTCATGCTTTGTGTGTATAAAAAGATCTTCTACACTTTCCACAGTATGCATCTGATGAAGTGAGCTGTAGCTCACGAAAGCTTATGCTCAAATAAGTTGGTTAGTCTCTAAGGTGCCACAAGTACTTCTTTTCTTTTTGTCCCAGGTTGAGGCACCAACAACAGAGGTTTGGAACACACTGAACAGTAATAAATCACCAGGACCAGATGGTATCACCCAAGAATTCTGAAGGAACTCAAATACAAAATTGCAGAACTACTTTGGTATGTAACCTGTCGCTTAAACCAGATAACTGGAGGATAGCTGAAGTAATACCAATTTTTTAAAAAGCCTTCAGAAGCGATCCTGGCAATTACAGGCTGGTAAACCTAATGTCAGTACCAGTTAGATTGGCTGAAACTATAGTAAAGAGCAGAATGATCAGACACAGAGGAATATGATACAATTGGGAAGAGACAGTATAGTTTTTGTAAAGGGAAATCCTGCCTCAATAATCTATCACAATTCTTTCAGGGGGTCAACAAACCTATGAACAAGGGTGATCCAATGGATATAGTGTATTTTGACTTTCAGAAACCCTTGACAAGGTCCCTCACCAAAGGCTCTTAAGCAAAGTAGGCAGTCGTGGGATAAGAGGGAAGGTCCTCTCAGGGATCAGTAACTGGTTAAAAGATAGGAAACAAAGGGTAGGAATAGTCAGTTTTCATAGTGGAGAGAGGTAGTTGTCCCCCCAAAATCTGCACTGGCACCAGTTCTGTTCATCGTAATCATAAATATGGAAAAAGGGTAAACAGTGAGGTGGCAAAGTTTGCAGAGGATACAAAATTCCACAGGATAGATAAGTCCAAAGCCATCCGAAGAGTTACAAAAGTGGTCTCGCTACACTGGGTGATTGGGCAACAAAATGGCAGATTAAATTAATTGTTGATAAATGCAAAGTAATGCAAATTGGAAAACAATCACAATTATACATTCAAAATGGAGTCTAAATTAGAAAGATCTTGGAGTCATAGTAGATAGTTCTCTGAAAACATCTGCTCAGTATGTAGTGGCAGTCAAAGAAAAGCCAACAGAATATTAGGAACCATAAGGAAGAGGATAGATGAAACAGAAAATATCATAATGCCACTCTATAAATACATGGTACACCCACACCTGAATACTGCATGCAGTTCTGGTCACCCCACCTCAAAAAAAGATACATTAGAATTGGAAAAAGTAGAGAGAATAGCAAAAAAAAGTTAGAGGTATGGAATGGTTTCCATGTGAGGAGAGATTAAAAACCTGGTACTGTTCAGCTTGTAAAAGAGATGACTACAGTTGGAATATGATAGCGGTCTCTCTCTCTCTCTGTGTATATATATACACACACACACACACACACACGGTTCATGAATAGTGTGGAGAAAGTAAGTGTTATTTACCCCTTCATTTAACACAAGAACCAGGGTCACCCAATGACATTAATAGACAGCAGATCAACCTGTGGAACTCGTTACCAGGGGATGTTGTGAAGGCCAAAAGTATAACAGAGTTCAAAAAAGAATTAGATAAGTTCACGGAGAATAGGTCCATCAATGACTATTAGCCAGGATGGGCAGGGATCCAACCCCACGCTCTGACTGCCAGAAGCTGGCACTGTACTATAGTGGATGGATCACTCAATAAATGCCCTCTTCTGTTCATTCTCTCTGAAGCATCTGGTACAAACCACTGTCAGAAGTGAAGATACTTGGCTAGGGACCATTGGTCTGATCCAGTATGGCCATTCTTACGCTCTCCTTATGTTCTTACCCTGCCAAAGGCAACACAATGAGTTGCAGGCACATCATGGTGTAGTTGCAGCTTAGAAGAGGCCTTAGAGCCGAAGCCTGCCTTCTCTGTGGAGAGGCTTATGACTCCATGGGCTCTTTCTAAGTTGGGTAGAGTTTTCCTTGGTGTCTTTGGCCAGCTTGCCCTCGCCACACTAATGTGTGTCTACCACCATCCCAACCCCCACAGGTATCACATCCCTGGGACACTCCAGTGTTCAAAATGAGAAGTGTACAAGGGGATACTGTGAACCTCTGGGCGCCGATTCTTTGCACCTTGGAGCCTGTGCTCTAGGTTTTTCTCTCCCTTTGCTGCCCCACTGCCAACCTCTAACTATATTCTCTCCTCTTCCTCCTGCTGAGGGAGGGGATATCAGCCAAGACTGGTTTATGAGATTTTCCATGGGGCCATTTCTCAGCATCAGGTCAATGGATCCCTCTACTCAGTGCTTGTGAAACCCTTTAAAGAATGTCTCCACCTGGGGAAAGACATGGCTGGGTTCTCCCTCCTACCCCAACCTTCAGTTCTAGTATGGGGCAGCATGTCCTCCATAAAGAAGCTATTCCATCACCTAACAGTGTCCATGAAGTAAGGTGTGAGTGCCCCTTGCACTCTAGTCCAAAGTACTGCACCTTTCTCCTGAGACCCAGAATGACAGGGGACACACCTGGAATCTATTGTGTCATCTGTTCAACAAATTGGGGTCTTGTCTACATGCAGCTTTTGTATTGCTTTAACTATATTGGTTTGAAACTCAGTTAAAGCTGTACAACCCTCTGTGTGGACACAGTTATACCAGCATAGCTTATTCCCATAAGTGGGCAGAAACAAACAATACCTCTATAAGGGAGAGATGAGGTCTGTAAGGTAACATCTTAGGGCATGGCTACACTTGCAGTTGTAGAGTGCTGGGAGTTAAACCAGCCTTCAGAGCCTGCAGCAGGGAAAACGCTGCAGCTGGAAGTGCACTGGTGTGGCCACATTAGCAGCTCTTGCAACACCACAAAGAGCAGTGCATTGTGATAGCTATCCCAGCATGCAAGTGGCTGCAACGTGCTTTTCAAATGCGGGGGGGTGCGGTGGAGTGTGACAGGGAGTGTGTTGTGTGTATGTGGAGGGAGAGAGAGTGGGTTTTTGGGGGGCTGAGAGTGTGTCAGCATGCTGTCTTGTAAGTTCAGACAGCAGGAGCCTCCCCCTACTCAAAGCAAACAGCATTCCTCAGTAATGGTTCCTGTGTCCCGGAGCAGATAAACAACCAGCTGTCTGAAAAGGAGCTTTGAAAGGGCATTCGGCATTCCTACAGCAAGTTCAAAACAATGACAAGAGTGGCCACTTGACTTAAGGGGATTATGGGACGTTTCCAGAGGTCAATCAGAGCACAGTAATGCAACACCTCATTCACACTGGCGCTGTGGTGCTCCAGCGGGGGCGAAGCAAATATTATTCCATTCCCCGAGGTGGATCACCAGCAGCGCTGTAGCCACGGAGTCAGAGCGCTCTACATGCCTTGCCAGTGTGGATGGGTAGTGAGCTAGTGCGCCCGGGGCTCCTTTATTGCGCTGTAACTCGCAAGTGTAGCCAAGCCCTTACTGGTTGATGATTGTGCGTGATGTTGGTGGAAAGGACAAGCTGTCAAGTTCACAGAGCTCTTCTTCAGGTCTGGAGAAGGTTAACAGAGTGTCCAAGCTAAATACAACATGGGAGAAATTAAGCACAAGTACTTCACACATGCTGTAGGAGACCTCTTAATTTTAAGTGGACAACTAAGGGTTATCAGGCAGTAGGGTGTGTTACAAATTGATGTAGCGAGTCATCAAACCAGTGTCTCCATTAAATCCATGTTTTTTAGTGTTCAGCAGAACTATGAATTTAAGTTCCCAGGCTCAGATAAGGGACCTTATACCAAGAATGGCATCCCCAGGAAGGGACTGTACAATTTAATCTCCTGTAAAGAAGTCACCACCTAACCAAACAGTGAAACTGGTAAAAAAGCGCTGCATAAGCCAGGCCTGGGACAAAAATCAGTGTCTGCAAAACAGAACAATTTCTCAGTTCAGAAGAGCCCCCCACAATGGAGCAGCAGAAGAGCCTGAAACAAACCTTACCGCAAGGCGGCCCGCCAAATCCCCAGGGAAGGTGCTCTGGAACGGGTCTCTTTAAAAGAAGTTTATTGGTCATATACAAAATAAAGAAAGCCTCATATCAACAAACATACACTATATACAGAAATAAATTAACAACACCTCCAACGGGGCCGCAACAGCAAATCCCCGACAGTTATCAACAGATACTGATCTACAGGTTGAAAAAGGACAATAATTTAGTAATAAATACTGATGATTAGCTGGGCTTGGCTTGGTTACAGAAAAGCCTTGCACTGAACATTTTATTACACCCCTGTCAGAGATCTCGCCCCCATTTCTAGTCATTTTTTATATTTACAAATTAGATTCTGTTTAATAAAATATTTTTTTTTTTTTTAACCATTTTAGAGTCCTTTTAAAACTGAAAAGAAGCAAATACATGATTCAGAACTGAGCCTTGCAGGCCCGGTCCTCATGTTTGACACAAGCCAATATTGACACTGCAGGGCACCATAGCCTGGGCAGTGGCTAAGGCGCCCTTGTCCTGTCACTTCGTGCTCAGGATGTTATTTCTCCAACAACATTCCAGTTTGGCCAAGGGTGTAATAAACTCCGGCAGACTGCAGTGAGGTCACACTTCAGGCAGGGCTGAGCAGTTTGATAGTTCCTTCTCCCCTTGGAATTGGGCAGGGACTCCACTCCCGCTGCCCCACCATTGTACTCTGTGAATTCATGGCAGCACAATACTGCCCTCCACTGGGGAGTGGTTCACGTGGCTGCCTCAGGAAGGAACTGGGGCTGCAGAATCATTCACACAGGCTGTAGCCAGAGGTATCATACACAAGCATCCAAAGCTCACTCATGCACCCCAGGCAGCCAACCTGACTGCTCCTTACTCCCACAGGGAGCAACGCCACTGACTAAGAAGAGAATACTGCCCCAGCCAGGCTGCCCCTTAACACCTGCCAGCCCCGCAGCTGAAAGGGGCCCAGCACGACCTCCTCATATCTGAGTGGGGAGGGGAGTCACAGTGTACCCACAGGTCCCCACCCTTCCCTTTACTATGGTGGGAGGCAGCAGCGTACCCTGGCAGGAAGGGAACCTTCCTCTGAGGTGAGAGCGTTAGTGTTTGTTCCTGCCAGAAAAACCACAGCTTGAAGCACAGAGCTTCATTCAGGAAGGCGTCTGTAAGCAAAAGGATCAGTTCCCTCCCAGCGATGTCCTCCCTGTGGGCTTGTGAAGGGACAGGACACAGCCCCCAGCTAGCCATTACCCTCTGACCACTGGGGGTGTGGTGGGGGGAGAGGGCAAGAGGGGCTCTGCTCAGAAAAGGTTGGAAAAAATATGCCACCCTCAGCTCTTCACAAATCCTCCACCCCATGTATTTCATACCAGAGACAAAGGGATGGTGGTAACCATCCAGGATCTCACGCACACACACCAGCCAACCCAAGGGAAGAGTGCTCTGCATGCCCCTCCCCACCTGCATGAACCCTCACAGAGCAGTCCTAGCTCTTGCCTGCACACTGCAGTCTGCCTCTTCCTCTCCCTAAAGAGAAATATCCATCATGTTGCCTAAGCCAAGAGATCACTTTACACAATTCACCACAACATACACAAGTCCCTGTGCACACCCTGGGTGGGACAGCCACGCCTACACCCAGCCGTGCGAGGGTGGATACACTTCACGGGTTTGCTTTGCAGCCAGGCCAGGAGCAAAAACCCCACCCGCTGCGTCAAAAAGATACCGGAGAAAGAAAACACAACACCCTTCACAGCAGGAAACCAAATGAACAAGCACCTTGAAAACAAGAACTGTCACACTCTGAAACACTTATATATGAGAGAGAGAGAGAGAGAGAAAGAAATCAAGTGAAGGGTTGGGGGGCCTGACTCACACTGGGACAATCCATAAACACAAGAAGCTGACTGGTGCTGGGGTGGGTGGGGGAGTGCCCCCTTCAGTATAAACAGGGGATTCCCTGAACACAGGGGCAAGAAGGTATTCAGATTTGATACTTCACTAAAACCAAAGAACCAAAACCACTGACATGGGGCACAGCACAGCCCGCAGGGAGCTGCCCAGAGCCCCTTCAACACGCCGGTCACTGACGCGGGGCACAGCACAGCCCGCAGGGAGCTGCCCAGAGCCCCTCCAACACGCCGGTCACTGACACGGGCCAGAGCACCAAGCACAGAGAAGGGAAGCAACTTGCATAAGGTCACACACGGAGCAGTGGCTGAGCCAAGAGGGGAACCCAGAAGTCCTGGCTCCCAGCACCGAGTTCATTACTCCACATCACACAACTACAGCTTCGCTGCCTTTGCACCTAAATCCTCTATGTAGAGATGTGATGTCACTGAATATGCCCAGCCAATCAGAGAGCTGTTTGGGATAACAGCCTAACAAGCACAATAAAAGAATGTCAAGAGGAAAAGATTGTCTGAGTCAGTGTCTGCCGCCCGCTCTCTCCATCCTCCAGCCCTCACGGCACCCAGCCCTACAGCATCCTCTCCCAGTAAACACATTTACCAGGACTCCTCTGAAGACGGATGATGGATGAGATGTCATTCAGGGAGGGAAGTTCCAGGCCGTTAGATGAGGGTTGAAGTAGGACGGAAAGGGATTGGCAGCCACTAACGGGGTTCTCTCTGACCACCTGCTCCTTCTGTTGCACAGAAACTGATGGGGCCTCCTCAAACCAAACCCTCTCGGAGCTAGAGCACAGCACCCAGCTCGCTATATACCCCTGGCAACAGTGTCCCCTGCATTCCAGGCAGGACAGACATGCCAGGCTGGCTCAGAACTGCCTTCTGCACTCAGCTTCATGTGGGGTACCCAATTTCAAGCTGGTTCTCGGGGGAGTTAGGACTTGGTATTCTGGGCTCATTTCAGGGTTCTGCAGTTGAACACCACCCAGAAAACTGGGGAGTTAAATCCCAAGGAGCTGCACTGCACACTCCAAGGTCACTAGCCCTTCTCAAGAGTTACAGTCTCAGCAGGTTCCTGGGGACTGAGACCAGAGATTGAAGACACCTATTTTTCATAATGGAGACTAGAGAAAGCCCCATGGCTTGGCAGGGGGAACATAGGGAAGGTGGGAGACATCCCAATCCTCTCCTCTGTCCAATGCAACTCACTGGGAAGTTCGACCCCAACGGCTTCCTCCTGGATCCCAGATCAAAGCATAGCAGAAAAACCCCTCAAGCTCTGGAGTAAGGGTGGGACTTCATGGAAAATCCTCCATAGTGGACTATTGCTCTGCCCTGAGCGCTCAGACTCCAACCTGTCCTTGGCCCTCCCTCTTCTTACTGAATGCTTAGCTTTTGGCAGGCCTACCTGCTTTAAGTAAAAAGCAAAAATCTCTGCCCATGAGTGGGGTGGGCATGAAATCTGTGCCCAGCCAGAGAAGGTCAGCAATATGAACAGGCTCCTAAGCTGCCTAGCCCAGCACCAGCATACTCTGTCCCCTACGCTCAGCCTGAATCCAGCAACCCAGAGATCACCACATGGAGCTCAGTGTCCCTGTCAGGCTGGTCTCCTCCCACTGTCCTGCCACCTCGGGGTAACAGCAATGAGCTGTAGCTGCCAGGAGAACAGTTTGTGGCAAGGGATCGAGACCTCAGATAGCATCTTAGCTCCATCGCATAGCCTTGCATACACATCATACCTAGAAGAAGCTGCACCAGGAAGCTGGGGAGGTTGGATGGAGAGGAAAGAAAGCAACTATGTCCTGGCTTCCCTTTCAGTACTATGCAGACACTCAACAGCAAGCAAGAGTAGCAGCTGTGTTAGTCTGTATCCGCAAAAGGAAAAGGAGGACAATTCCTCCTTTTCTTTCAACAGCAAGGGAGTCCATCACCAGGACTGATGCAACTTCCTGCCCTGCTCAAATGCACAATGAGGCTCATGGCCAGCATCTAATGAGCACTTAAAAGTTCTTACCGCAGGATCTAAAAGGAAACCAAAGCCCAGAGCTATTTCCCATTAGTCTCCTCCTAAACATGACCTCTTGGATCAGTCTCCATTGCTTCACTTTTCCTGCTTGAAGAGTAGGGGGAACACAGTCTTACAACAGTCTGCCATGTTCAGGTAACAGAGCTACCAAGAACAACCTGGTTAGCAACAGCCCCCAGGAGCAGCTGTACCTCTGCGGAGGGTGGCTGCCAGCTAGGGAAACAGGCTGTTCGGCTATACAAAAGAACAGTGCAGGAGGAGAGGCTCCTGGAGAGATGGCACCATCTGTTCACACCCATCAAGTTGTTCTGACTTCCGTTTAGAAAGGTCAGGATGGATCTTGGCCCAACTGATTGGGGAGCAACCTTACCTATGTGCCAAGGACCTGCTGCAGGCCTAGGACAGTGCCCCATGTCAATCCCTGGAAAAGCAAAGGCAGCATGAAGACAGGACATCCAGACAGCAAAGGCAGCTATTGGCACCATCACATCACAGCGCCACACAAGAGCTCAGAGAGCACGGACAGCGCAACACAGTGGGAACACGAAGGAAGCCAGCGAGTTCAAGAATAAGTCACTTTTGGTACAACTGCAAAAAAGATATCAAACAGGACTTGCCTCTTTTTTGTCTTTTTCTAAATTTTATAAATAAAGTCTGATAACTCTTTATAAAAACTAACCTCAGAGCCACAGAGAGTTTGCAGGAGGTTCATGAGAAACTTTAAAATTATTTTTCTTTATTTACTTTTCAGCTAGCAGAGACTGAGAATATTTCTCCATTTATATGGTCAAATATTCCTGCCTGCTCAGGTAAAAAAAGCTGACTATAAATATGCTCTCTTCTGTCTGATTTTAAACTTAGATAATTTAATAACTCTTAAAATGAATGTTTCTCTCTTTAAATAAAAGGACTATTTAACCACAAACTGGTTGTGTAAACCATCACACTAGACACACTTGATACCCTCAATAGATGGGAAAAACTAGTGATTTTGGTCTTGTTCAGTGCAACATGTTAGGCACAAAACTGGCCTTCAGTCACTATGGTATCTCCTCCTCCCCCCATTGCTGGCCCCCCACAATGTCCCCATCGTCCCCCACCCTCCATCTCCAGAGCAGACACACTAGGGAACTGCAATTTCCTCTCTTCCATTACCGCATGTGTGTGGCTGGTGCAGTGAAAGTCACAAGGAAACCTGCCTTTGGGACACAGGCGGCATGTCTAGAAGTTAAACTCAGTTACACAAACTACCCCCCACGGCAATCACTGATACCAAGCGAGACAGAAGCAGCAGATTTGGGCACCTGGCAAACAGACACCGAGATATGCCACTTGGAAGTATAATGGAATAAATCCTTCGGAAGTGACTGAAACCAGAAATCCCAACTCCCTGCCACAGAGCCTCCTCTGCCCTCCCATCCCCTACCCACTGAGGAGTGTCGTGGGCCTCAAGCACACACCTTCCTTCATGCTGTGCAGAATTTCTTTGGCTAGAACACCAAGGTCTTTCACAGTCTCTATCCCAAGGATGCCCCAGAGGGCTGTAGACCCAAAGGTGGGAGGCTCTGTTTGCACAGGATGGGGGGGTGTCACCACTGGACATATCAATCTGAACAAAACAAAACACAAAACTGGAGCGATCAGCAGGCCAGTCCCGAGCAGAGAGGAGGGAGTCCTGACCCAACAGGAAAGGGGTTTGTGCTTTGGGGATTCCAGGTTAGCTTTGCGCCTAACTGCCCTGCACAGAGAAGCCCAGGCAGCATTGCTTTACTAAGACCGGGCGTCCGTTTTGGATTTCACTATTGTGATGACACTGGTGGTGGCAACTTTGCCAGGGACGAGGGGCCCCATGGTGGAGGTGATAGGGCCCCGTGCTGGGGCCACAGGGCTCCGGGCCACGGTTCTGGCGAAGTTCTGGAGCGCCTCATACTTGGAGCGGAGGGCATCGAGTTCCATTTTCATGCTAGCATTCTCAGAGGCCAGCTTCTCCACCTCTTGCTGCAGCTCTGCCTTCTGCTTCTCCAGTTCCTCCTTCTGGGTGACACGCTTGACACGACAGCTAGCCGCGTAGCCTCGGTTCTTCAGTGTGCGCCGACGCTGCTTCAGCTGGATGATCTCCTCCTTGGACAGGCCCCGTAGATGCTGGTTCAGCTCACGCACAGACATGGTCACCAGCTCCTCATCTGTCAAGCTGGTCCCATTCTCGCCCGGCTCCCGCTTCACCTGTGGGAAGAGGAACACATGCATTATTGCGATCCCCCACAGAGTGCCAGCTGCTGGTCACCCATGCTCCCAGGCCCCCCCCCCTTTACCTTTAAGGCTTTGTTTCCTTTGTTGGGGGTCGTCATAACACGAGAGCCTTGTCAGTCAGGATCTGAAACAAAGGAGGGGAAGATCAGAGGTTGGCCCATGGGATCAACTCCCCAGGGGCAACCTAACCCTGCACAGCACCCAGGGCCTCCAACAGGGGAGGTTGGGGCCAAGCCTGCTGCCAGTGCCAGTCTCTCCCACATGCTATGCTTAGCAAGCACCTGTCTCCCAGTCTGAACCAGACCAACTCACAAGCAACTGATCCTGCCCCTCAGCAGAAGCTGCTGCTGCTCATCTCTCTCCTTCCTCACCCGAGCGCCTGTGAAGACTTAAGCCAAGTGCTGGCAGTGGCTGGGGAGGGAAAGGGGGTGGGGGGAGATTAGAAACACTGGGAGGAGTCAGAGTACAAGGAAGCCACATATTTAAAAATAGCCTGGCAGGCAGCAGGCTGGGTCCAGAGCATGGTTGTTCCAAGCCTGTCATGCTGACTCAGCACATTGGCAACCTCTGAGCCTCTCTCAGACACCCCCTTCCTCAGAACCCCCAAGCACAACCAACCAGGTGGAGTCATTTAAGTGTCCTCCCTCCATAGGGGGCCTGAAAACAGCCTCCCTTACCTGTGACCCTTTCAGGCTGGGGTCAAAATTCTCACTGAGGGCCAGAGAGTCCAGAGGACCCAAACCAGTGAAGTCCAAGGAATGGTGATTCCAGAAGCAGCCGCGCAGGGGGAAAGCCACTGGCTCTGCTAGAATCCCCTGCTGGGCTGCCCCAGGAAGTAGATAGTCACCACTCCTAGCTCCCACCCCCGACCTGCACTGTCCCTCTCACCCCACAGTCCAGGGGTGCAGGTCTACTTAGCAACGCTCTGTGGTACACTCAAAAGTGAGAGAGGGCAGAGGGAACCTGCAGCACTGGAAAAGTATTTGCCCTGCCAACCACCACACAAGCCCCACTTCGTGCCTAAGCATTTCCTCAACCCCTATGCAGGGGCTGGGCACTTTCCACCTGACAAGCTCATCCTCCTCCTGTTAAAATGCCAGGCCGAAGGCCCACTGCCAGGGGTAGTCAATAGGCAGACTGTGGGCCAAATCCGAACCGCTAGATGCTTTTGAATAGACTCTAAAATTTTATCATCATCATCAGGGTTGGGTTTTGTTGGGGTTTTTTTATTATTATTATTATTTTCTATGGAGTCTGGACCTTGACCAAGAAGTTTGGACCTTGACAAAAAAGAATTGACTATCCCTGCCACCACTTTCCCCTCCTGATTCAGGGAAGTGAGTTCAAAGACCAAGGGTGATAAATTAAAGATGAAGAGGCCACAGAAAGAAGAGAGTGGATCCCTTTGCTATCACCAGTGGGAAGATTTGAGCTCTTCCCTTCACACAGCAGCCATCTGGGATTCAGACACACATACACTGACAGCTGTAATGGAGACTCATGCTCCTAGGTCCTTCCTCCTCTAGGTCTGCAGTTCTAGAAAGACAGTAATAAACCACCACCCTGTCTAGGGTTTGCTACTGGGAAGCCTCCTGAAATCCCACTTGACATAACCACAGCTGTGCCCCAAACAAGAAGGGAACATGAGCCACCCTAGAGAGCTGCCACTGCCAAGACTGGGATGAGCACTCCCATCCAAATCCAGACTGAGAACGCTTCTATATTTGTGTGCTATCCAGTCGCAAGCACAGTTAATGCTGCCACAATAAAACTAATCATATTTGCAGCTTGTATCTTGTTCATTACATGCAAGAAACTGACACAATGCTGAGAATCAGACACAAAAGTCAGTAAATGCCAAGTTATCGTGCTCAGGCATCATGCAATGCATCTACCACCATCCACCAGAGAAGAAAGGCTTCAGCATTTTCCAAGATTCCCAACAAACAGGCAGGATTCAAATGCTTCTAAAGTGCCAGAGGCTACTGGGAGGTAAGTAATTTATGCCTAGAGGACATAGCCTTAGCCTCGCAGGAGATGCTAACTATGCTCAGATAATGCTGCTATGAAAGGTCATTTCTGCCATCCAGCCTCCACAGGAAGTATTATTCCATTATACTTCCAAGTGGCATATCACAGGAAGCTGCTGCACAAAGAGCAGGCTCGCACAGGCCATGAGCAGGACAGTTTCACGGGACACCAGCAACTGCTTTGTAAAATGTATTCTCCCCTCTTCATTGGGTCATTTCACTCCCTCTCACTTTCAGGAGAAACACTGAATCCTCCCCCACACCCCACTACAATGGAGTTGAAATAGTCTGTTTACTTCCTCATTCATGGAAAAAGGGCTCCTACTGGCAGAAGCTGCAGAAGGGGGGGGGGGGGGGGGGGAGGGGAGACGACAACCGACCAGGACTTTCACATTTGTAGATCCTACAAATTTAGTCTTGGCACTGATATTTTAGACTATATAAACACTTCATATCCAGAATATAGACCCAAGCAAAGTATTGATATGGGGGAGGGGGCAGAGGCAGATTCACTCAAAATTTAAGGGCCTAAGCTGCTCAGCAAAATCCCTCAGCATGAGAAATCCAGATCTCCATTAAGCATGTCACAGGAGCTGCTCAGAGAACACTGCCTCACCCTACCCTTCACCCCCTGCACTGTGCAGTATGTACATATGCCCCTTTACTGCTAAAACACTGAATTCCTGCAAACTGGGTGTTTGAATGCACTGGGCTGTCAGGAATAGGTGCTATAATCCTCCCCACTCCTCAAGCTCCTAAAATCATACAGCCCATGCAAACTGCTTCCAGATCTGAGAGTCACTCTGGGAACAAGGAGAGATCTGAGAAGAGTCAGGGACAGGTGGGAGCTGAAAGGAACCAGTGGTGGAGAGACAATGGCTGGGTGCTTCCAAACCACTGCAGGTGGTCAGACAGCTGGGATGGGATGGGGGTAGGAGAAAGATCAACAGATTGGAAAGGAGAAAAGGAGTGGGAGAACCTGATGACAACTAAACTCTTCCTTTCAGAGTAGCAGCTGTGTTAGTCTGTATTCGCAAAAAGAAAAGGAGGATTTGTGGCACCTTAGAGACTAACCAATTTATTTGAGCATGAGCTTTCGTGAGCTATAGCTCACTTCATGCATCCAATGAAGTGAGCTGTAGCTCACAAAAGCTTATGCTCAAATAAATTGGTTAGTCTCTAAGGTGCCACTAGTACTCCTTTTCTTTAAGCTCTTCCTTGTGTCTTAAGGGTTAAAAGGGTTGAACAGAAGGAATCCAATTTGTCAGGCCTTGTTCTCTATCCAAGCCTAACCTCCCAGCACCTCTGCAGCTGTAGTAAGATTCCATTGAAAGTATCTGATGATTCAGCACCCCCTCTCAAGAAGAGATCAAAGGTGGAGAAGCATCACTCAGAAGGTATCAGTGCCTGAGTCTCCATCACTGAGGGGAGGACCAGGGAAAGGCTTGCTGGTCACTTTCCAGCCCTGACAGGAAGGCCAAAGGCAGGGCTATTCAGAAGCCTACACAGAGGACACTCGGAACGGTCATCAAGGCAGAGACAAACTTGGTCTAACTCCCCAGACTGCTGATTTCTCAGCTTTTCAATGGCTTCATGAAGAAAGATCACACTGAAAAGTGCCAAGTACAACGGCTCCAAGGGGAAAAATGCAGCCTCAACACATTTCACCAGAATTCAAAAGGCCTGAACTCAGCACAAGCACAGCCAATTCTCTCCTCAGCTGAAAAAAGGCACAACAGAGCTGACAGCAAAACGCATGATTCAACACAGGCCCCATTCTCAACATTCCCGATTCACAGAACTGTGCCATCAAACTAGTGTAAACATGCTGACGTCACTCCTTCCAGCAGCACAGCCAGCCTGGAGACCGCTCCACTAAGGGAGGCCCATCCTCAAGGGATGTAGCAGCCAGAGGAAGGAACTGCACTGTAAGGGGTTTTGCAGGGGGGATGGCAGGCCAAACAATGGTGCTTACACCGGCAGCAAAGACACCGCTTGAATATTCTTGCTGACTGTACGTGTTGAAGTGGAGACAGTACCTCCTCTGCAACTCATCTCTTCAGATCACCCACAGATACACACTGCAGCAGATGGGCCCCAAGTCAAACTAGTGCCCAGAGCATCTTTACAGTGCAGCTAAAATACCTGTGCACAATTTAGCTGAATTCAGACAGAGAATGGGAATAGCTAATTCTCAGATACTCCTTCCCTCAGCATATTAACCCCTTTCTAAATGCAGAGCCTGCTGGGCAAGGTGCATCACTTACACAGGAGATGGGAAGTGGCCTAAGATGCTGTAAAGCAGAGGCCTTCCCAGCTCTGAGCAGCAAACCTTCATGCAATAAGCTGTCACCTGAGAATCCTGCTTTCCAGACACAGGAAATGCCTGTGCATGCAAGAAGGGAGAATAATTCTACTGTTGAGCAGGACCTGCAGCCCGCCCTGTAACCTGGGAGGGAAAGGTTCCAGTGGCATCTGCTGCTCCCCACTGCATGTAGCTCAAACTTTCTGAACCCTTCCAAAGCTTGTCAGCTCTGGGCAGGGGCAGATTAAGCATCAACCAGCAGCATGTCTTTCAATAAGCAGCAACTCACATCACACTTCTCCCTCAAACCCGGTTACTGGTTGGGCTCAGGAGAGCCCACAGAGTGGAATTTTCAGTCCCTTCTAGAGGACGCAATGAGCCTCTGCACCTCTAAACCCCTTTTCCCTAAGAAAATATTTTAACAGTAACGCAGACCAAAAACTCCCTCTCCACCAATGGTACAATGTCCAACAGCTGCCCCAACTCTGAAGCTTTCATTCCAAGTGACATTGTCTAGACAAAACAGAACAGAGCAGCCCTGCGCACACCCAAGTCAGGTCTCTGGGGTACAGAGACAAGCAAACGCTCAGGTCTAAGGTAGGAGGGATACAGCTTCTTGGCTTGTGCTTTTCTCTACCTTTTTCCTTCATGGGGAGACCAAAGATGAAAGAAATAGTCCTGCCTCTGGGCTGACTGACAACACAGATGGCCGAAGAAAGCCCTCACCTGTCACCTCATACAAAATAGCAACCACCACCCCTCAGCTCAGAGAGCCTTGGATCACCGTCAGTGAGGTTACTGAACAACAGACTGTGGAACACAGCAGGTGAATTGGCTCTAGCAGAGTCTTCTCCTGCAGTGTACATCTTCTATCCAAAGGGACTTGTACCTGCTGCTCTTCATATACATCTATTCCATCCAGAGGAGCTGGGAGACCAGATAGAAACGTGTACCTCTGCTGATCACCCAGGTAAGAGGGAGCAGATGTGCTGCAAAGACTGACATTACAATAATTCCCAGCATGTAGAACAACTTGATGCAGAGGCCATACGTGTAATAAAGCAAACCAACCAAAAAAAAACCATAGAACTTGCTTGTCTGGATCCTTCCTTCCCCCTACACCCATCTGTAGATCTCTCTCGGAATGGGAACACTTCAGGTCAGGAAACAGATCTTCTGTTGTGCTTGGCAAGTGCCTGGTACATTTTAGGGGTTACTGCATTCAAAAAAAACAAACAAACATGGGGATTCACAGGGATACTGAAGAGCGTGACCTAGTGTTTTGAACACAGGACTGGGATGCAAGACACCCAAATCCTATTCTTGGCTCTGCACTTACTGTGTGGCTTTGGGGAAATCAGTCTCTCCCTGCCTAAGTTTCCATTTCTGCAGCGTGGGGATAATATTGACCCGCTTGCCTCCCAGCTGGGAGCTTAATTCATTAACGTTTTGTACTAACTGATGTTATGAATAAATGCCTTACCACTACTGTACATTTTGATTTGATAGGATCTTTAGAAGAAGTTGTGTGTGGGCTAGGGAAACTTAACACAATGGCTGACGTTGTGTCAACTGTGTTTCTATGGCAATGTGGTTTTAAAGATTGAGCAACTACAGTTAAGGGCTCGTCTATGCTTAAAATGCTGCGCCTCTGCAGCCGAGCTTCAGTGAAGAAGCTATCTAAACGGGCAGGAGATATTCACCAGTCAGCGAAGTTAATCCACCTCCCCAAGAGGCAGCAGCTAGGCGGATGGGAGAATTCTCCCAGCAACGTAGCACTGCCTACACCAGGGGTTAGGTGAGTTTAACTGGGTTGCTCCAGGGGTGGATGTGTCACATCCCTGAGCGATGTAGTTATATCAACCTAATTTCCTAGCGTACAGCAGACCTTACACTAGCTAGGCTAGAAATGTATAAGGCATATAAACCCTCCTGCTTCAGGGCCTAAGCCAAACACTAACTGGCAGTCAGGGACAGAAGAAACTACCCCCATGGGCTGGTTATTCCATAATTGTTCATGACAGGGTTTCTTGCACCTTCCTCTAAAGCAGCTGATTCTGGATGCTGTCAAAGATTGAACTAGATGGACCACTGGTCTGAGCCAGTCTGGCAATTCCTGTGTTCCTATAGGCACAGCACTTAAACCTAGAAGTAGGCAAGTATCTGCAAAGAGCTGTAAATCCTTTGGTGAGACATCCTTGAGAAACACAAAACATTCTTAAAATTACTCATTCAGTAGCAGTTAATTCATAAATACTGCTGTTATTGTTCAATTCATATGCACCCTTGACAGAGCTGGGTTTCCCTCAAAGGCAAAGGTCTTCATCATATCTACCAGTGGAGTTAGGCCTGACCCCACTTGTTTTGGTTCACCCTGCCTTGCGACAATGCATTTGGGTTGAGCAGAAATTTTGCTATGGGAGGGAAGATGGTGAACTGTTGTAATGTTGCACACAGGTGTTCACTATTACTCAGGGTTCTTTGGTGTCTCACAACAGTTGGGTTTAGCTGATCTTTGGGCACTTTGAATAGATCTGTAGCGCTGCTCTCCTCTTTCTGCTTATGTTTAAGGTATGCCAGCCTCAACTGAGCCCTTGAAAGGGTTGTGTTTATTGTTACAAAGACCACGTGTGTCTCTGGGGACCTGCTGGGGACTGTACTGCAAGACTATCACCCTAGCAGATCAATCAACTGTAACACTAGCTGAGGCAGGAGAGGTGCACTGGGTGTTACAAGTACAATGCAAGCATGCAAACAAACAGATCGCACAGAGCCCAAACATGCGTCAGAAAAGTATACAGAGCAGACAGTCTGATGGTCTCACACTGAGACCAGCCCCAGGAAGCTAGTTCTGAACAGGAAGTGTTTTCGGAATCCTTGTTCCCACCCCACCACATACATCCACCTCCCACAACAAACCTTTTCTGTTTCCTCCCTACATCCTGTCCCTCAGCAGCCAGAGTGGTCAACGCACAGACCCAGCATATGGATGTCACCCAGCGCTGTGCGCTCACAAATTCTAGTCAGGATTTTAACTCCACCATTCATCCCACTGCCTGCACCTGCAGCTCCATCCCACAGCAGCCAGGCTCACAAGGGGGAGACCTGCTGCCCTCCATGACAGCGCTACGTCTCACTTTCTCAGCAGATGAGTCAGCATGTCAAGCTCCGACACCCTAAACGTCAGTCTGCAGACACAGACTTACCAGCACATTGCCCCCTGTCCATGAGCCCCCACCTCACTCCCCTCTCAGTGCCCCATTACCCCTTGGCACTGTCTACCCAGTGAGCTCATGCTGATGAGTCAGCAGCGTCTCTGTTCAACATTCACAAGATGCGGGTATAATGGGAGTGGGGGTGCAGGCACCAGCTCCTCGGAAACACTCTCTCTAGGGTGACCCACAGCAGCTCTAAGACACTTCCCACCACAGCCCCAGACACCTGATGAATCAACAGCTCTCGCCTTTAACACCCTCAGACACGTCTGCACATTGCAAGGGGCAAACAGCAGGGAGAACGCAACACATCTCCTCCCACATTGCCCCGGGGAAGGCAGGGGGGACAGACTCCCTGCTCGCTCGCTCTCCCCGCCAAGTGCCCTGGGGAAGACAGGGGGGGCTCCCGTGCTCTCTCTCTCCCTCCCCGTGCCCCAGGGAAGGCGGGGGGGACCCCTGCTCTCTCTCTCTCTCCCCCCCCCCCGCCAAGTGCCCCGGGGAAGGCGGGGGGGGGGACACAGACTCCCTGCTCGCTCTTTCTCCCCCCCCCACCAAGTGCCCCGGGGAAGGCGGGGGGGGGGGACACAGACTCCCTGCTCGCTCTTTCTCCCCCCCCCCGCCAAGTGCCCCGGGGAAGGCGGGGGGGGGGACACAGACTCCCTGCTCGCTCTTTCTCCCCCCCCCCGCCAAGTGCCCCGGGGAAGGCGGGGGGGGGACACAGACTCCCTGCTCGCTCTTTCTCCCCCCCCCCGCCAAGTGCCCCGGGGAAGGCGGGGGGGGTCCCCCTGCGCTCTTTCTCCCCCCCCGCCAAGTGCCCCGGGGAAGGCGGGGGGGGTCCCCCTGCGCTCTCTCCCCCCCCCGCCAAGTGCCCCGGGGAAGGCGGGGGGGGCCTGCTCTCTCTCTCCCTCCCCCGCCAAGTGCCCCGGGGAACGCAGGGGGGCCCCCCTGCGCTCTCTCTCCCCCCCCCGCCAAGTGCCCCGGGGAAGGAGGGGGGGGCCGTGCTCTCTCCCCCCCCCC
This sequence comes from Eretmochelys imbricata, assembly GCF_965152235.1. NCBI lineage: Eukaryota > Metazoa > Chordata > Testudines > Cheloniidae > Eretmochelys > Eretmochelys imbricata. Next base: position 709,773 of record NC_135585.1, on the reverse strand, counting down.
GCAGTGCCCCGGCGAAGGCGCGGGGGGCCCCCGGCGAAGGCGCGGGGGGCCCCCTGCGCTCCCCCCCCCCCCGGAAAGGCGGGGGCCCCGCCCTCGCTCCCTCACCCTCCGCACGGTGCCGCCGGGGGGGCCGGGGCCGGGGTGGCGCTGGGAGGGACCGAGATTCCGGGAGCCGCCGCCGCCGCTGCTCACGGACGCGTCACGTGATGTTTGGGTCACGTGGCTCCATTCATGAAGCGGAGGCCCGGCGCAACCGCCCCGAGCCTTAAAGGGAGGTGGCCGCGGTCATTCGTGTCGGGGCAAAAAAAGCCGTCGCGCAGGTGGGCCTGGACCTTAAAGGGAAAGCGAGCGCGAGCGAGCGAGCGAGCGCGCGCACGTGGGGGGTGGGGCGCCGGGCGCCGGCTGGCCGCGCTCCTGCCTTTGCCGCGGGCGGGGCCCGGAGCGGGCGCCCCCCCACGGGCCGGGCCCCGCCCCGCCCCGCCCGCGAAGGCCCCCGGCGAGAGGCGCCGCAAGGGGGTCCCCGGGGTGCGGGGGGTCCCCGGGGTGCGGGTTTCCAGGGCCGCCCGCCGCGCATCGCCGGCAGCGTTGCTGGCTCTGCGGAGCGGGTGACTTGGCTCCCTGGGTCGAGAGCTGGGGCGGTACCGGTACCGGTACCGGTACCTGGCCTGCGAGCGGCGGTGCGGGTAGAAACCCTTTCCCGCCGGTACTGCACGCACGGGGGGGGCCTCAATGTGGCTGCTCCCAGCCCAGGGCCCCCACGCTCTCCCCGTCCGCTCCGACACCCCCGCCTTGTGTAGCCAAACAGCAACATGCTTCCCTGCCCACCTGCCCCCCACCCGGTCTGTTCACATGGAATAGGGGAGTTGGGCGAGGAGCCATTTCAGCCTATCTAGGACTTATTAAAAGACAAATGTTAAGGAGAACAGACTCCTGAAACTCTTAGCAGTCCACCAAAGTGGTCCAGAGTCCTGCAAAGAGTCCCCTTGTCTTCAATGGGATTGATCAAATGATTAAGGGTTTACAGGATTAGGGTCCAAGTCTGTAAATTGTTCTGGATGAAACTGACAATGCCTGAGCTGTCAGATCAGAAGGAGCTTCATTCGAATAGAGGTTGGCAGATGTGTGATAAGTCTTAGCTCCCTTGCTAAGATGGGGAACATATTTTCAGCAGAGTTCTTAGCAGATTCCTGAGGCAGCTGGTTAAAGGCCGTCAGTGTCCAGCATTATCATCTTCACTTATAATTTCTCACCCACAAAACTGGAAAATAAGGCATTCGTTTTCTTTGTTTTGCTGCTCCAGTTAACAAAATGCATCTTAGACTAGCTGGAAAAACAATTCTAGGTACACTGGGGACAACATCTGATTCCCATCAGGCTGCAGAATTGGGCTGACATCAGAATCCAAACATCCTCTGGTCAGTGTAAACAGAGGCAGTCCTCTAATGATTTGGACTTGATGTGATGCAGGATGGATGTCATGGATAATTCAGACCAATGGGGGAGATACAGAATCAAAAACACTGTTTAAACACCTTCTCTCCCCTGCACCCCTTCTCTCTTGAGGACTCCTGACTAATGTAACAGCACAAAACATATGATGATAAACTTAAACAAAGCCTTTGTTTGTTAGCATATGTATTAGAATAATAGAATATCAGGGTTGGAAAGGACCTCAGGAGGTCATCTAGTCCAACCCCCTGCTCAAAGCAGGACCAATCCCCAACTAAATCATCCCAGTCTGACCTTAAAAACCTCAAAGGAAGGAGATTCCACCACCTCCCTAGGTAACCCATTCCAGTGCTTCACCACCCTCCTAGTGAACAAGTTTTTCCTAATATCCAACCTAAATCTCCGCCACTGCAACTTGAGACCATTACTCCTTGTTCTGTCTATTGTGCTGTTAAAGCCATTCAGGCCATTCTACACTACGAAATTCGGTTGAATTTATAGAATCCGAGGAATGGAAAACTTGTCTTATGAAAGGAGACTCAGGGAGCTTGGCTTGTTTAGCCTAACTAAAAGAAGGCTGAGGGGAGATATGATTGCTCTCTATAAATATATCAGAGGGATAAATACCAGAGAGGGAGAGGAATTATTTAAACTCAGTACCAATGTGGACACAAGAACAAATGGATATAAACTGGCCACTAGGAAATTTAGATTAGAAATTAGACGAAGGTTTCTAACCATCAGAGGAGTGAAGTTTTGGAATAGCCTTCCGAGGGAAGTAGTGGGGGCAAAAGATCTATCTTGCTTTAAGATTAAACTCGATAAGTTTATGGAGGAGATGGTATGATGGGATAACATGGTTTTGGTAATTAAATATTCATGGTAAATAGGCCCAATGGCCTGTGATGGGTTTTAGATGGGGTAAGATCCAAGTTACCTGGGAAAGAATTTTCTGTAGTATCTGGCTGATGAATCTTGCCCATATGCTCAGGGTTTAGCTGATCGCCATATTTGGGGTCGGGAAGGAATTTTCCTCCAGGGCAGATTGGAAGAGGCCCTGGAGGTTTTTCGCCTTCCTCTGTAGCATGGGGCACGGGTCACTTGCTGGAGGATTCTCTGCTCCTTGAGGTCTTTAAACCACGATTTGAGGACTTCAATAGCACAGATATAGGTGTGAGGTTTTTTTTGTAGGAGTGGTGGGTGAAATTCTGTGGCCTGCGTTGTGCAGGAGGTCAGACTAGATGATCATAATGGTCCCTTCTGACCTAAATATCTATGAATCTAAGTCGGTTTTGTAGAAAGCGTTTTTATACAGTCGATTGTGTGTGTTCTCACACAAATGCTCTAAGTGCATGTAGTCGGCAGAGTGTGTCCACAGTACCAAGGCAACTGTCGACTTCTGGAGCGTTGCACTGTGGGTAGCTATCCCACAGTTCCCGCAGTCTCCGCCGCCCATTTGAATTCTGGGTAGAAATCCCAATGCCTGATGGGGCTAAAACATTGTTGCAGGTGGTTCTGGGTACATATCGTCAGGCCCCCCTTCCCTCCCTCCCTCCGTGAAAGCAGCGGCAGACAATCGTTTTGCACCTTTTTTCCTGGGTTACCCGTGCAGACGCCATTCCACGGCACGCATGGAGCCTGCTCAGCTCACCCTCACCATATGTCTCCTGGTTGCTGGCAGACGTGGAACTGCATTGCTACACAGCAGCAGCTTATTGCCTTTTGGCAGCAGGCAGTGCAGTATGACTGGTAGCCATCGTCGACGTAGTCTAGGGTGCTCTTTTAACTGACCTTGATGAGGTCAGGGGCACCTGGGCAAACATGGGAGTGACTTAGCCAAGTCATTTCCCTTTTAAGTTTCATCTCATGGCAATTCAGTCCTACTGGCAGTCCTAGTGCACTGTCTTTTAATCAGCAGCCAGGAGAAGATGATAGCCAGCAGTCATACTGCACCATCTTCTGCTGCGCACCCAGGAGATGATGATGGCTAGCAGTCGTACTGCACAGTCTGCTGCCAGCAAGATGTATAAAGATAGATGAAGTGGATCAAAACAAGAAATAGACCAGATTTGTTTTGTATTCATTTTCTCCTTCATCCCTCCGTGAAATCAACGGCCTGCTAAACCCAGTTTTGAGTTCTATCCTTGAGGTTTTGTGTTCTCTCCTTGAGGGGGCCATTCTGTTTCTCGCAAAGCCACCTCCTTTGTTGATTTTAATTCCCCGTAAGCCAACCCTGTAAGCCATGTTGTCGGTTGTCCCTCCCTCCGTCAGAACAATGCGCCCTTTTCCCTGGATTGCCCGAGCAGGAGCAGACACCAGAGCACCGCAGGCACGGAGCCCATTCAGCTCACCACAGCAGTTATGACCATTGTAAACACCTCGCGCATTATCGTGCAGTGTATGCAGAACCAGCACCTGAAAAACCAGGTGAGGAGGCGACGGAAGCTTGGCGATGAGGACATGAACACACTTTTCTCTAAAACCGCATTCCCCCGCAATTTGGAGATCATGGTGTTAATGGGGCAGGTTCATGCTGTGGAAATCCAATTCTGGGCCTGGGAAACAAGCACAGAGTGGTGGGACCGCATAGTGTTGCAGGTCTGGGATGATTCCCAGTGGCTCTAAAACTTTTGCATGCCTAAGGGCACTTTCATGGAACTTTGTGACTTGCTTTCCCCTGCCCTGAAGCGCAAGAATGCCAAGATGAGAACAGCCGTCACAGTTCACAAGCGAGTGGCAATAGCCCTGTGGAAGCTTGCAACGCCAGACAACTACCGGTCAGTCGGTAATCAATTTGGAGCGGGCAAATCTACTGTGGGGGTTGCTGTGATGCAAGTAGCCAACGCAATCATTGAGCTGCTGCTATCAAAGGTAGTGACTCTGGGAAATGTGCAGGTCATACTAGATGGCTTTGCTGCAATGGGATTCCCTAACTGTGGTGGGGCTCTAGACGGAACGCATATCCGTATCTTGGGACCGGACCACCAGGGCACCCAGGACATAAACCACAAGGGGTACTTTTCAATGGTGCTGCAAGCACTGGTGAATCACAAGGGACGTTTCACCAACATCAGCGTGGGATGGCCGGGAAAGGTTCATGACGCTCGCGTCTTCAGGAACTCTGCTCTGTTTAAACAGCTGCAGGAAGGAATTTACTTCCCAGACCAGAAAATAACCATTGGGGATGTTGAAATGCCTGTAGTTATCCTTGGGGACACAGCCTACACCTTAATGTCCTGGCTCATGAAGCCATACACAGGCACCCTGGATAGTAGTCAGGAGCTGTTCAACTCCAGGCTGAGCAAGTGCAGAATGGTGGTAGAGTGTGCATTTGGACATTTAAAGGGTCACTGGCGCAGTTTACTGACTCACTCAGACCTCAGTGAAACCAATATTCCCATTGTTATTGCTGCTTGCTGTGTGCTCCACAATCTCTGTGAGAGTAAGGAGGAGACGTTTATGGCGGGGTGGGAGGTTGATACAAATCGCATGGCCACATAGCCAGACACCAGGGCGGTTAGAAGAGCACAGCAGGAAGCGCTGCGCATCAGAGAAGCTTTGAAAACCAGTTTCATGACTGGCTAGGTTACCGTGTGACACTTCTGTTTGCTTCTCCTTGATGAAAACCTGCCCCCTTGGTTGCCTCTAAATTCCCTGTAAGTCACCCGCCCTTCCCGCTTCGATCACAGCTTGCTTGCAAAGGAAATAAAGTCACTATCATTTAAAAAACATGTATTCTTTATTAATTGATTATAAAAATAGGGAGATAACTCACAAGGTAGCCCGGGTGGGGTGTGGGAGGAGGGCAGGAGGGAAGGAAAAGGCCACTTTAAAACTTGTTGAATGACAGTCTTCTGTTGCTGGGGCTGTTCTCTGGGGTGGAGTGGTTGGGTGCCCGGAGCCTCCCCCACCCCCATTCTTGGGCGTCTGGGTGAGGAGGCTATGGAACTTGGGGAGGAGGGAGGGCGGTTAAGCAGGGGCTGCAGCGGCAGTCTGTGATCCTGCTGCCGTTCATGAACCTCCACCAGACACCGGCGCATCTCCGTTTGATCCCGCAGTAGCCCCAGCGTTGCCTCATGCCTCCTCTGATCTTCCTGCCGCCACCTCTCCTCACATTCATCGGCCACTGTCATGTGCTCTGCTATTGTGTCCCTCCACACAGCTCTGTCAGTGCTGGACGACTGCATGAGCTCAGAGAACATGTCATCGTGCGTGCGTTTTTTTCCACTGCCTTATCTGAGAGAGCCTTTGGGATGGAGGAGGGAGGCTTGAAACATTTGCAGGTGCTGGAGGAAAAAAAGGGAGTGAAGTATTTAAAAAGACACATTTTACAGAGCAATGGCCATACTCTTTCGCGGTGAACAGCGCTATTCACATCACACAGCACCTGTGATTTTGGTACGAGGTCGCATTTTGCATCTTATAGTGAGTGCCTGTGGCTTTGGTGTTAGAGATCACACACGCCGCGCCGGGCAGCAGAGTTCGGCTTGCAGGCGGCCACGGTAAGCCACAGTCTTTCGGCTTCTGCAACCTTCATAACCGCAGCGCCCTCCTCTCCCATACCAAGCAAAGCCCGTTGAGTTGGCCATTCAGTGCTGTGGTTTTCTTGTTAACATGCAGCAGCAGAAACCAAACTACCCCCTCCCCCCCATCCAATTCTCTGGGATGATCGCTTTTCCCCTCCCCCCACCACCTGGCTAGTATCAGGAAAGATCCCTGCTAGCCAAACGCGAACAGCTCAGTGCCAGTGCCCCCTCCCTGCCACCGCATGGCTAACTGCGGGGAGGATTTCTCTTCAGCTACAGGCAAACAGCCCAGTAGGAACGGGCACCTCTGAATGTCCCCTTAATTAAATTCCTCTATTTCAACCAGGTTACCATGAACGATATCACTCTCCTGAGGATAACACAGAGAGATAAAAAACGGATGTTGCTTGAATGCCAGCAAACACCGGGACCATATGCTGCCAGGCTTTGTCATGCAATAATACCAGATTACTTGCTACTAGCATGGCATGATAAACTGTCCTACCATGGAGGACGGAATAAGGCTGTTCTCCCCAGAAACCTTCTGCAAAGGCTTTTAGAGTACCTCCAGGAAATCTTCATGGAGATGTCCCTGGAGGATTTCCGCTCCATCCCCAGACACTTTAACAGACTTTTCCAGTAGCAATACTGGCCACGAATGCATCACAAGTCCTCAGGGCTACTTAATCATTACAAAACACTTGCTTTTATAACATGTATTATATTTTAAAAGGTACGCTCACCAGAGGTCCCTTCTCCGGCTTCGTTGGGTTGGGAGGGTATTTCAGTCAGGGTGATAAAAAGATCCTGGCTGTCGGGGAGAACGGTGTGCTGTGTGCTCTCCCCAAGCTCCTCCTCCTCCTCCCCCTCTTCCCCATCTGCAAAATCCTCAGCCATGGCGGAGAATACCCCATTATCAGAGTCCCCGGACAGGGGTAGGGTAGCGGTGTCGGCCCCCCCTAGAATTGCATGCAGCTGAGCGTAGAAGTGGCATGTCGGGGCTCTGTCTCGGAGCGTCCGTTTGATTCTGTGGTTTTCTGACCCAGTAGGGCCATTCTTATGTTCTTATGAGGTGACAGTAGGATTGAGACAAGGTAGTGTGCTGAGACCACTTTTCAGCGTAAGAACGGCCACACTGGGTCAGACCAATGGTCTATCTAGCCTAGTATCCTGTCTTCCAACAGTGGCCAGTGCCAGGTGCCCCAGAGGGATTGAACAGAACAGGTAATCGTGAAGTGATCCCTCCCCTGTGACCCATTCCCAGCTTCTGGCAAACAGAGGCTAGAGACACCATCCCTGCCCATCCTGGCTAATAGCCATTGATGGATCTATCCTCCATGAACTGATCTAGTTCTTTTTTGAACCTTGTTATAGTCTTGGCCTTCACAACAGCCTCTGGCAAAGAGTTCCACAGGTTGACTGCGCATTGTGTGAAGAAATTCTTCCTTCTGTTTGTTTTAAACCTGCTGCCTATTAATTTCATTTGGTGACCCCTAGTTCTTGTGTTATGAGAAGGAGTAAATAACACTTCCTTATTTACAATCTCTACACCTGTCATCATTGTATAGACCTCAATCATATCCCCCCTTAGTCGTCTCTTTTCCAAGCTGAAAAGTCCCAGTCTTATTAATCTCTCCTCATACAGAAGCTGTTCCATACCCCTCATCATTTTGTTGCCCTTTTCTGTACCTTTTCCAATTCCAATATATCTTTTTTGAGATGGGGCCACAGGTGCTGGCTTCCTCAGTATTCTGGGGGGGTGCTCATCGCCCGCTCTGCCCCAAGCCCTGCCCACCCCTTCTCCTAAGTCCCTGCCTCTTCCTGCTCCGGCCCCCAAGCACACCCCTTCCCCACCCTCCCTCCTCCTCCCAGAGCCTCCTGCACACCATGGAACAGCTGATTTCGGCAAGCGGGAGGCACTGGGACGAGTTGATTGGCAGGGCTGCTAGCAGATGGGAGGCGCTGGGGGGGAGGGGAGAACTGGCTGTCTGCCAATGGGTGCTAAGCACCCACTTATTTTTTTAGAGTCGACATCTATGAATGGGGCGACCACATCTGCACACAGTATTCAAGCTGTGGGTGTACCATGGATTTATATAGAGGCAATAGGATATTTTCTGTCTTATCCTCTACCCCTTTCTTAATGATTCCCAACATTCTGTTCGCTTTTTTGACTGCCGCTGCACACTGAGTGGATGTTTTCAGAGAACTGTCCACGGTGACACCAAGATCACTTTCTTGAGTGGTAACAACTAATATAGACACTCCTCATTTTATATGTATAGTTGGGATTATGTTTTCCAATGTGCATTTGCATTTACATTAAATTTCATCTGCCATTTTGTTGCCCAGTCACCCAGTTTTGAGGGATCCTTTTGTAGCTCTTTGGAGTCTGCCTGGGTTTTAACTATCTTCAGTAATTTTGTAACAGCTGCAGATTTTGCCACCTCACTGTTTACCCCTTTTTCCAGATCATTTATGAATATGTTGAATAGGACTGGTCCCAGTACAGACCCCTGGGGGACTCCACTATTTACTTCTCTCCATTCTGAAAAATGACCATTTATTCCTACCCTTTGTTTCCTATCTTTTAACCAGTTACCGATCCATGCAAGGACCTTCCCTCTTATCCCCTGACAGCTTACTTTGCTTAAGAGCCTTTGGTGAGGGATCTTATCAAAGGCTTTCTGAAAATCTAAGTACACTATGTCCACCGGATCCCCCTTGTCCACATGCTTTTTGACCCCCTCAAAGAATTCTAGTTGATTGGTGAGGCAGGATTTCCCTTTATTAAAACCATATTAGTAATGGAGTACAGGAATCAAGCCTTGAAGACAGAGAAAACTAGTGCATGCTGACAAACTAGCCCTTTGGTTGACAGCAGAGAAGTATTGGTAAATATGGTATCAGACTGGCCATCAATATTTGAAAACCATGGTTTGAAGGTAAACACAAGGGACACTGACATTACACATGTAGGGAAGGCGGAAGAAGAGATTTTGATTGACGTTTCAGGAGAGACACTGAGTCAGCAGAATGGATTTGTGTTCTGAATGGGAAGCAGTGATATCAGAGCGAGATCTGGAGAATTTAAAAGAACCCACTGTGCACGGGCAGCAGTGAATAAGGTGGCAAGTGTATTGTGGAACTCGCAATTAAGTAACAAACTGAAAGGAAAAGTGTATGCTCCGTATGTTTGTCTTTGCCTGCTTTATGGTTAGAAACAGTGGTCTTATAGAGATGGAAGAAAAGAAGCTACAGCTGGTAGAAAATAATGTACTAAGGAGAATGACAGGCAAGCAGAGGGTAGACAGAGTGCTCATGGAAGAAATTAGAGGGAAGATGAACTTGGGACTTTCAGTGATAGATAGGTTGAGGCGTGCATGTTTGAGTTGGCTGGGACATGTGATAAGAATGGGAAAAGAACGACCAGCAAAGAAACCATGAGAACATAGCTAAGCATCCGGTCTATGGACAATGACCAATGCCAGGTGCTTCAGAGGGAATGGACAGAGCAGGCAACTTTCGAGTGATCCATTCTCTGTCATCCACTCACAGCTTTTGGCAGTCAGAGGCTAGGGACACCCAAAGTATAGGCTTGCATCTATCACTGTCTTAGCTAACACCCACTGGTGGATCTCTTCTCCATGAACTTATCTAATTCTTTTTAGAGCCTATTATAGTTTTGCCCTCCACAACATCCCCAACAATGAGTTCCACAGGTTGACTGTATGTTGCATGAAGAAGTACTTTGTTTTGTTTGTTTTAAACCTGCTGCCTATTAATTTCAGTGCATGACCCCTGGTTCTTGTGTTATGTGAAGGAGCAAATAACACTTCCTTATATACATTCTCTACCCCTGTCATGATTGTATAGACCTCAATCATATTCCCCCTCCTGTCATCTCTTTTCCAAGCTGAAAAGTCCCAGTCTTTTTAATCTCTCCTCATACAGAAGCTGTTCGACACCCCTAATCATTTTTGTTGTCCGTCTCTGTGAACCTTTTCCAATTCCAATATATCTGTTTAGAAATGGGGTTACCACAACTGCACACAGTATTCAAGATGTGGGCGTACCATGTCTTTATATAGAGGCAATATGATATTTTCTGTCTTGTTATCTATCCCTTTCCTAATGGTTCCTAACATCCTGTTGGCTTTTTTTTACTGCCGCTGCACATTAAACAGATGTTTTCAGAGAATTATCCACAATTACTCCAAAATCCCTTTCTTGAGTGGTAGCAGTTAATTTAGACTCCATCATTTTGTATGTATAGTTGGGATGATGTTTTCCAATGTGCATTACTTTGCATTTATCAACAATAAGAAAAGGAGTACTTGTGGCACCTTAGAGACTAACCAATTGGTTAGTCTCTAAGGTGCCACAAGTACTCCTTTTCTTTTTGCGAATACAGACTAACACGGCTGTTACTCTGAAATTTATCAACAATGAATTTCATCTGCCATTTTGTTGCCCCATCATCCAGTGTAGTGAGACCCCTTTGTAAGTCTTCCTAGTCAGCTTTGGACTTAACTATCTTGAGTAGTTTCATATCATCTGCAAATTCCCACCTCCCTGTTTACCCCTTTTTCCAGATCATTTATGAATGTTGAACAGTACTGGTCCCAGTACAGAGCCCGGGGGGACACCCCTGTCTACTTCTCTCGATTCTGAAAACTGACCATTTATTCCTACCCTTTGTTTCCTACATCTTAACCAGTTACTGATCCATGAGGACCTTCCCTCTTATCCCATGACAGCTTAGTTTCCTTAAGAGTCTTTAGTGAGGGACACAGGTGCTGACTTCCCCTCTGCCCGGTGGGTGCTCGAAACCCCCCTCCCTGCCCCTGCCCCACCTCTTCCTGCCCCACCCTTGCCCCACCCCCATTCCACCCCTTCCCCAATGTCCCCACCTCACCCAAACTGGGGTAGGGGGTAGGGGCTGAATGGGAGTGCAGGCACAGGCCCACGGGGGAAGGAAGTGCAGAGCCATATGGTGATGGGGGAGGGGGTGCAGAGCTACATAGGGACAAGGGAGTGGCTGGGTGGGGATACAGAGACACATGGAGACAGGGGGAGGGGATACAGGAACATGTAGGGACAGGGGAGTGACTAAGTGGGGGCCCAGAGACAGATGGGGGAGGGGGTATAGAGCCATTTGAGCACAGGGGGAGGGGTACAGGGCCACATGGGGATAGTGGGGTGGGTATCTGAGTGGGGGTGGAGGGACACATGTGGACAGGGAGTGCAAGGACACTTGGGGCTGCAGGAACACATGGGGACAGGAGCAGATGTACCCGACTGAATGAGAGAGGCTAAAGGTCAGACAGGGTCTGCATGGGGAAGCTTCCTAACAATCCCTCCTCACCCCACCAAAAAATCTGTTCCATACTTTTCCCACCCATACCTAACAACCCTCCAAGTCGACACCCAGGCTTCTTCCCAGCAATTTACTTCCCTCTCCTTCAGCTCCTCCATTACCCCTGACTCCCCCAAACCTTTGCACTGCTTTTGAGGGGTGCGGGAAATACCGTTCTGTATTGTAGTTTAAATAAATTATTACTGAGAGTGCTGTATTAATATGGCTAGTAAGGAATCTATTTGCAAAAAAAATACATTTCCTGAATCTTTTTGGTTGTCTGTATTCTTACAGACATACTTGCTGACAGGTATTTTTAAATAAATGACCAAAAACAATTGAAACTGGTGTGATTATACTGTGTTATGTTGACAAATAAAATATGCAGAATTTTAAAATATTCTGTGCAGAATTTTTAATTTTTCTGGTGCAGAATTCCCCCAGAAGTAATTTATCTAAAGGCATCAGAGAATCTGTTCAGACCGTCATGCTGCAAACTTTGGTTAAGTGATGGCTGAATCCAGGGCTTAAAGAGCTGAAAAAGTGGATGGAGTCTAACCCTTCACCTGTCTGTCCCCCAACACCATTGGTTCTGCCCTCTCCTCCTGCTTCAGGTCCTCTGGGCCTTGACCCCCTCCCTTTTCCAGGCCATGGAGGGAGAGGGTGGGGCAGAGGAGCCCTCCCACTGGTAAGGAGGGGAGGGTGCAAAGCTGCCCTGAACTGCTGGTCTCTTTAGTTCCCCCCAGGCCCCATCCCTTTGAGAACAGCTTTCGCTGCCTGAGGGAGGGGATGAGAGCTTCACTTGCTTCCCACAGAACCTCTGATTGGCTGCTTACCCCCAGAAGGTGGGGAAATGGGCAAGCAGCCAGTCACCAGGGTTTTGCCTGCCGAGATGCGGGAGGAGGTGAGCACGTGCCTGTCAAGTGGCCCCCAGCCCGGTGGAGGCACCACAGCCAACTTGGGCCGTGCTCTCTGGCCTGGGCAGCTCATGGGCCCAGCTTCCCATTGTCTTTGCTCACATGCAGGCAGTCACAGTGCGGCTCATGCCCTGCCCCATGAGAGCCCCGGGCAGGCTGGGGATCGTCCAGCCTTGCAGAGCAGGGCTGCAAAGAGCAGCCCCACCCCACCCTCCAGGGATCCCAGTTACATCACCACCAGCAGGGGTGGGCAAGGGGCAGCTGATCCTTTCACGTGGCCCACTGTAGCCCATCTTGGGGCAGGCAATCTGGCCACCAGGGCCAGGAAGGAGGCCGTGTTCTGAGGGGAGGGCCCCACCTGCTCACAGACACATCATGGGGTGCTGGGGCAAGAGTCAGTGGGCCAGAGCAGGGAGTAGGGCCCAGCCCTGTGGGGCAGGAACCAGTCCAGGATGGGTGTGGGACAGGCTCATTCTCCACACACACACCCTGGGACTTCTGCGGTCCTGGCACTGACCGGCCCCTCACATCATCTCCCACAAGGGGCAAGACCCAATCCTCTGACCCCCATGTCAGGCCAGAACTTAACTTCCCCATCACACACCCCTGGCCCGCCTGTGGGCTTTCGTGGATTTTGTGTCTCTCTAGTTCCTTAAAGTTGCCTGCCCCTTAAGTAAAGGGTGACCATATTTCCCTATGCTGAATACGGGACATCTGGTAAAATTACTCATATTCAAGCGAGTTCAATGGCAATCAGTCAGAACTATGCAGTACAAACGTTAAAATTAACATCAAGCTGACTGAGCCCCCATTAAAAAGAAATACTGCGTAGTTGGAGTCTTTTTATTCACCTTATCTTTAAGGCTTAAAGGTTCACATGGGGAGAGGTGACACACACACACTCCTGTACGCCTCTCTCACATACAGGGGGTGACCGACTGACCCTCCCCTCCCTGCCCAGTGCTCTCCACCCTCGATGACTGGTTGGGCCCCTGGGACAGACCTGCTCCACAGGTACCTGGTGCCACATCTTCTGGAGGCAACAGGTGGGGGGTACGTGCAGGGTCACGTGCTCCCCCACCCCAGATTTCTGCCAGGGTTCACACCAGAACATGGCCAACAGCAGCCTTTTAGCACTGTATGGGCGGGGGAAGGGTCGGGAGCTGCTTCTAGATGCTGGGGGTCAGAGGAAGGGAAGGATGACCTGGCCCATGTCTTTGCAGAGCTCATCTCTTCTTCTCCCCCACCTCTCCCGCTTGGCTGGAAGCAGCTTGTCCCTTCCTGCCCACCCCCTGTCGAAAGGCAGCTAACACCTCCATTCTGCTGCGGGCCACCAACATAACCCAGCAGTCTCCTGTCCCCTAGCTACAGCGTGGGCAGGAAGGGGTTAAGCCCTAAGGATGCATTGTGCTGGGTTACCTGGCTGCAGGGGCTTCAGCAAACCAGGCCAGGGAGGTGGCTCAGCAAGGGAGGGTGCCTAGGGTATGGAGCAGCCCCACACTCCCTGGGGGCAGGACCCAGGTCAGGGGTGGGGCAGGTGAAGAGGGTGCTAAGCCCCTGCCTAGGGGGCTGCTGTGGAACCTGCAGATTTGGGGCATGAACAGGCTGGAAATGGGGTCCCCCCCAACTCCAGAGCTTAGCTGAGGAGAGCCTTCCCCATGCCAGCCCTGTGTGGAGCTTTGGCATATGCCAGGCTTGGCTCCTTCTGGCCAGCGCCCCAGGTCGGAAGGTCTTGGGCTTTCCCAGGGCCCCAGCTCAGCCAGAAGCAGTGGGGGAAGGAAGGAAGGAGCCTGCGGCCAGGCTGTTGGTGGTCTGAGTGTTCTGCCCAGGGGCCAGTTCTCCGCACAACACTGGGAGCGGGACATGTCCTGCCGGGAAGGATATGGAGGAGGAGCAGCAGCGGGGCTGGGGGTTGAAGGGGCAAAGCAGGGAGAGGTCAGCGAGGGGGGCAGCACATAAAGGGCCAATGGGTGGGCAGCAGAGGAGACATGTAACCGGCCACTACCTGGCACCTGCCTGCACTCACCAACCATTGCAGCGCGCAACCAGTGCTGGCTGGAAACAGGACGGGGGGCAGGGTCCAGCTGGCTGAGAGCCAACACGCAGCAGGGGCTGCGCTGACAGACCGCACACTGCATCTTCGCTCCGCCACCAGCCTTGCACACCCACCCCCATCATCAGACATTGGACACCCCCACTCACCGCTGGTGGGAGGGCGGCTGGTGAGCAGGGATCCAGCCAGCAGCAGGAACCACCAGTACTGATGGGGAGGGGGAGGGGGAGAGACAGAAAATATGGGACAATTTGCCCATTTTTAAGAAAAAGTTAGGACACCTGATGGAGGGCTTAAATACAGGACTGTCCCTTTAAAAATGGGACATCTGGTTATCCTACTTTAGTACAGTATCAGAGGCAACTAATAGAGCTTTACATTTGCCCCTACGAAACCCACTATTTGCTTTTCTCCCACACAACCACAGCATAAGAATTCAAGAAATGTTTTGAGTCAAGACTTCTGCTACAAGCACTGTAATAGTCATCCCACCTCCACCTGTCTTGCGTCATCGGTAAGCTGGAATGACCCCTAAAGATGGGTTTGGAGAAGGGAGCTCCACCAATGGTCTGTGACAAAAGGTAGTCATGAAGTACACTGAGAGTGATCTGCTGGTAATATCCTAGTCTCCCCCACAGGGTACACCATCAGGACAAAAAGAAAAGGAGTACTTGTGGCACCTTAGAGACTAACCAATTTATTTGAGCATAAGCTTTCGTGAGCTACACGAAAGCTTATGCTCAAATAAACTGGTTAGTCTCTAAGGTGCCACAAGTACTCCTTTTCTTTTTGCGAATACAGACTAACACGGCTGTTATCCTGAAACCATCAGGACAGTTCCCTTGCTCCAACACTAGATCCAGAGTGTGGCTAGTTGTACAAATTGAGCCTTCAGCCTCCTAGGGGCAGAGAGAACCCGTCTCCTTCCCAAGGCAGCTGAGTGACAGAAAGCTCCTGATGGGGAGGAGATGTGCAAAGGTCCCCTTGTGCCCCTGCAGTACAAAGTGGGTGAGTGGAGTTTGTTTCTGATGCTGCATTGTCTAGTGATATTGACCCATCTGGGGGTGGGGAGGGTGTTACTGTGAGGTTAGTGGGAGGAGAGAGGTAAGACACTTGTTGTAGGCTAGAGAGTTTTCTGCATGGCACGCTGACAGTGTAGCCGCTAAGCAGCTCAGCACATTGTAAAATCTGCACCTTCAGCACACCCACTCACATACAAAGACAAATTAAAGCAGATTTTGTGGGTAATTACAGAATGGTGGAATTCCCCCTTCCCCAGGATATTCCAACCAACACAACTGGGGGCAACCATCCTGCTGTGGAAAGTCCTATCTTCAAACTGCTTCTCCTCTAAGTAGGTACACCACAGAATGACCATAGCAGGAAAGCTGCAAAGTCACTATGTGAATCACAGCCAGCGGTGGGAAACAATTATTCAGGGAGATTTCACTTGGAAATTATGGTTCCAATAGGACTTGTCTGTATGTGTGCAAATAAAACAGAGGCTGAATTTTTCCCTGCCCCTCTTCAGCTCTGCGGGGCTTACAGCTGTCACCTGGACACCTTCTCAGATGATTAGCAGGTCCTCATCTTGTTGCTAGATGCCTTGGACTAATCACTACACTGAACCCTGTCACACTGCCTAGTCAGCAGCTCACATCCCCCTCTCCAAGAATCTGCCTGGCCCAGCACTTTTCTGTATCTTAGGGAAACAAAATCCCCCCTTCCCCCACCCATGCCAGAAAGATTCTGCCTGTCATAATATTCCACCAAGCACATTCCTCACCATCAGATCACTCACCCAATTTACCCCACTTAGCACATCCTTTTCCTGGAACACATTACCTTTGAGCTAGACAGTGCTCTGCAGAGGAACAGATGTAGTGTGCAAACACTACATTGAACTTTGCAACAGTTTTAACCTCCTGCTCACCAGCCAGGATTCCCCTGGGATCATGGTCAAATCCTTCCCTCCCAGCTGGACCCCCAGTAGCTATCAGACCTGGGCTGGAGTCTCAGAGTTCACCTCATTGCCTCAGCCAGGGGGAAGCACTAGCTCTTTCTACTGAACCTCAGGTTTCAGAGTAACAGCCGTGTTAGTCTGTATTCGCAAAAAGAAAAGGAGTACTTGTGGCACCTTAGAGACTAACCAATTTATTTGAGCATGAGCTTTCGTGAGCTACAGCTCACTTCATCAGATGCATACCGTGGAAACTGCAGCAGACTTTATATATACACAGAGAATATGAAACAATACCTCCTCCCACCCCACTGTCCTGCTGGTAATAGCTTATCTAAAGTAATCTTCAGGTTAGGCCATTTCCAGCACAAATCCAGGTTTTCTCACCCTCCACCCCCCCACACAAATTCACTCTCCTGCTGGTGATAGCTCATCCAAAGTGACAACTCTTTACACAATGTGCATGATAATGAAGTTAGGCCATTTCCTGCACAAATCCAGGTTCTCTCACTCCCTCACCCCCCTCCAAAAACCCACCCCCATACACACACAAACTCACTCTCCTGCTGGTAATAGCTTATCCAAAACTGACCACTCTCCAAGTTTAAATCCAAGTTAAACCAGAACATCGGGTGGGGGGGGGGGAGTAGGAAAAAACAAGAGGAAATAGGCTACCTTGCATAATGACTTAGCCACTCCCAGTCTCTATTTAAGCCTAAATTAATAGTATCCAATTTGCAAATGAATTCCAATTCAGCAGTTTCTCGCTGGAGTCTGGATTTGAAGTTTTTTTGTTTTAAGATAGCGACCTTCATGTCTGTGATTGCGTGACCAGAGAGATTGAAGTGTTCTCCGACTGGTTTATGAATGTTATAATTCTTGACATCTGATTTGTGTCCATTTATTCTTTTACGTAGAGACTGTCCAGTTTGACCAATGTACATGGCAGAGGGGCATTGCTGGCACATGATGGCATAAATCACATTGGTGGATGTGCAGGTGAACGAGCCTCTGATAGTGTGGCTGATGTTATTAGGCCCTGTGATGGGGTCCCCTGAATAGATATGTGGGCACAATTGGCAACGGGCTTTGTTGCAAGGATAAGTTCCTGGGTTAGTGGTTCTGTTGTGTGGTATGTGGTTGTTGGTGAGTATTTGCTTCAGGTTGCGGGGCTGTCTGTAGGCAAGGACTGGCCTGTCTCCCAAGATTTGTGAGAGTGTTGGGTCATCCTTTAGGATAGGTTGTAGATCCTTAATAATGCGTTGGAGGGGTTTTAGTTGGGGGCTGAAGGTGACGGCTAGTGGCGTTCTGTTATTTTCTTTGTTAGGCCTGTCCTGTAGTAGGTAACTTCTGGGAACTCTTCTGGCTCTATCAATCTGTTTCTTCACTTCTGCAGGTGGGTAGTGTAGTTGTAAGAAAGCTTGACAGAGATCTTGTAGGTGTTTGTCAGTCCCTTTCTCCACTGTCAGGCTTTCTGCAGGGCCCCTGACTTTCCAGCCTTAGGAATGTCCCCAGGAACTCATAGTCACCTATGCTGGGCGCTTTGTTCCAATATTCAGGACTCTTCCCCAGAGGAAATGAACGCTATACTAAACCAAGAAAGCTCAGAGCTTGTCTCTTCTAGCCCCTTTCCCAGGGCTCCAGGTGCTTGCGTTTACACACAGCTACCTACAACTTCCCAGCTTTTGCTGTGCTGTGGGTCCCTCTAATAGACAGTACAGGTGTTGTGGTAACAGACAGATCTTAGATTAGAGGGGCTAGTGCCTTGCCCCTGGGTAGTGTGGGTGAATTATGCCACTCTAAACAAGTAAAGGTGCTTATTTGGAGACAAAAGCCCAGCTCTGTGGAGTTGCTCACTTGAAGGGATGGGTCCGTGATAAAAGGGTATGTGATGGAGAACTGCCTGAGTAGAAAACTTCTTGTCTTGTGCAGGTATGAGTCAGCTCCTACCTAGCCCCCTGGGGAGTGTGTGGTATTATTAATTAGATAGGTTTGGACGGAACTTGAGAGATGTACAGGGATAGACAGGGGTTTACAAACTGACCAAACGTCACACTCTTTGCATCAGAACACTTTGTTGCCAATTGGGCCCTGCAGATATAAATACCTTATACCAGAAATCAGACATTCACCATGCTGTGCTACCCACCCTGCAACATGAAGTCCTCACCCCAACTTCTCTTCAGCAGCTCCTCTTTGCTGTATCTACGTTTTCTCAATGCTGCTGAAAGGGCAGGGAGCACCACGGTGGCTACTGGAAATGCTGACACAGGAAAGAGGGTTTTGCAGCTGCTTCTTGTTTAGGTGCCTGTGATGGTGCTAAAGCAAGTCACAGCCAAAATGCATTAAGCGGGGGGGGTGGGGTGCTTACTTCCTGCCTGTGAAGTCCTGCTCTCCTGAGGCCAGGCCCAGCAGCCACCTGTGCTCCTGCTGGAATTGTTATTTTGTAACATTAGAGGGGAGTGGGTGCTGCATGAACATGAGGACATGGGTTCTGGCCCAAAGAGCTTCCAGTCTAAAAAAATGTCAGCAGAAGGGTAAGAGAGGGATATGTGCACATCACGGTACTCAGAGGCACAGCAACACACAAGAATTAGGGTGACATGCTGGCTAAAGGTACTATGTCCTTAAAGGGATATGCTCTCGATCTAGGATATTCAACAGTAGCTGTAGACTCCCATGCAACACATGGAGGGGGACAAATTAATAAACCCTGCATATGTTTTGAATGGGGGTTGATGGGCCCTTCTCTGGGGGGTCCAGAAGACCAGCTGGGCTAGAACTCTCTGAAGCCCAGCTTGTAAAATGAGTGCTAGAGCAGGGCTTTCCTTCCAGGGCTCCCTCCCCTGTGTGATGGCAAGGGTGCTGGCCCATCCTGCAGTGCCTTCTTTGGAGGACAGAAACCTTTTGGCACGGCTGGTGGTTCTTTATTGCACACTGCCAGAACCACTGTTTAGAACATTCCTTTCTCCAACAAAGGCCAGTGACTGCAGTGCACATGGTGGGGAAGGAGGCTGTGTTGCCCCCTTTCCACCACTTAGGCTGCAGTAATTTGTGCAGGTTGGCTCTGGGTGTGCTCTGCTTCTGCCCCACTGTGGTGCTGTGCTCACCACCACAGGCCCAGCCCACCGTGCAGCTCTGCTCCCTCGCTGTGATGCTAGCTAGAGGCACAGGGGCTTCTTGTTAGAGGTGCAGAAGCCCAGGCCAGGCTCTCAGGGGATTACAATTTCAGGACCCTTAACTGGCACACTTCAGCCAGAAGGGGTTTTCCCTCCATGTTTTAAACCACTAAAAGCAAGAGCTAATGAACCTGCGAGTACAGCTTCTGTGCTATTGCCCCCAGGAGGCAGGGTGAAGAGCAAGGTTGGACCTTAATCTCCCCCCTTTAGGAATTAGTCTCCAATGAAAACAAACCCTCTCAAGGGGCTAAAATGAGTGCAGTGCAGAGCAGGAGATGGTGGCGACAGCTGGGCTCCCTGCCAGTGAAGGGACACACTCCAAATCCACACAGCTCACACTAGCCCCAGGCTGAGAAGCAAAATTTATTCTGGAAAGAGGGAGGGGGAGCAAGTGTGTGTAATTCAGCAATAGCATCCCATGCTGCCTCTGCCAAGCAGGAGCTGGGACAGCAAGAAAGCTTTTACCCTTGTGCCGCATGCAGCGTGTCTCCACTGCAGCGGGGAGTGAGCCTCCCAGCCCAGGCCACAGATGTGCTAGCTGGGCTTGAGACAGTGTACTACAAACACGTGCAGAGACTCAGACTAGCCCCCTTCCCTCAGCTGCAGGAAGGTGGGTTGGTCTGAGCTAAAGCCATGTCTGCCTAGCGGGGACACACTTCCAGAGACCTTTCTGTGCTCTACATGCTACCTGCGCTGGGTCTCAGCCCCAAGGGTCTATGCACAGAGGCCTGGCCCATGAGGCTCCGACACCACCAGACTGTAAACCTCAGCTCTGAGACGGAAGCCACGGGCTGGGTGAGGAGACTACACAGCAAGTGAAGCACTGCTGCCACTTCCCTTCTAGGGCCAGCAGCGGCCAGGATGCTGACAGATCAAGAACAATGCTAGCACCTGCAGACAGACTTTCCTTCTCGCTCCTGCCCCCACCCCGTTGGAACAGAGGTAGGAAATGGTCTAGAACAACGTTTATCCACCCATATCATTGCCATGCCTGCTGGCTTCCACTGCACCCAAGCAAAAGGAGAACTGGGGGCTGTTGTCTACCCCGTGCGATTCTTTGGTGTGTAACATGGTTTCCATGGGGGGGGGGGCGCAGCAGGGGCAGAGAAGCTATGTAAACATAGATCAGCTTAGCCCTTTGCTGTAAATATGTCACACAAAGTAGTGAATGAAATACTGATAGGTTCAACACCCACCTCCATGGCTAGTGTCTGCCAGCCCATGCATTTCTCCTCTGTCCCTTTAGTACACCACCTTCCAGGGAGCTGAAGATGATGGGAGGGCATGTGACAGATAAGAGGAGAGGGCAGGAAAAAGAGAAAGTGCAGCAAGGCGAGGGGAAGAACTGCCAGGGCTCCAGTACAAAATGGGGAAAGTTTTCAGTTTGAGCTGGATCACAAAGGGTGGTGAAGCTGGAAACCATTAAGGACTGATGTAAATGTTGGGGAATGAGATGAAGTTAGAAAGGAACCACATGTATATGGAGGAATCCTGTGAAATCAGCTCCAAGGGAAGGCTGACAGTCTCTGCATACACAACTGGACAAGACACTGGGAAATGGGCAAATCCTGCTGGGGCCTGGAACCAGGTGTGACCTAAATGGGGGTTCCCCCTGCCCTCTCTGCCCCCAAGGCAGCAGGTAGAGAACACGCTAAGGAACACGGAAAGCATTTCAGGCATGGGATGAAAACGGAACCATTCAGTGGTGGTAAGGTTGGGACTGGACCCTGTTCACAGGCTGAAGGGAAAGGGAACACTCGCTTGAGTTGAGGCTTTTTGAGCTGCTCATCCAGGAAGGGTGCTGAAGGAGAACTGGCTGTGTCCCCAGCAGTGTGTTCAGAAGGGGGATGTTCAGATAGCCTGGCCTGCAAAGCGCACCAGGCACAGGAAGAGAGACACATGCTCTGAGTTCTGCACAGAAAAATACGTGGGCTGCATCATGCAGCTACTGAAACGTGGATTCTGGGCTGAGGGGAAAGCAAGGCTGCTGCTCTCAGTGGAAGACAACTTTGAGCCCAACCCCAGTATGACGCACAGAGGGGATGGATTCTACTCTGGGTGGTGAAGAAAAAGATGGGGATAGGAACCATGGGGCCACGAGGGGCCCAAGGCCCCACTCTAACCTTCAGAGCCAAGGAGCAGCAGGATACCCCTTAAAATAAGCCATCAAAATAAACTACTGCCCAGGAGATTATTAATGGGGATGGAGGGGCTAGCTTTATGGAGAAGCCAGCTCCCTGCCCAGAGGAGACACTTTGTGTCCCTGACAACCAGCTGTGCCCGTAACCCAGCAACTGCCCACCCCCAAAGGGAAGCACATGCTAGTGACGGTGTTCCCACCTCAGCTGGAAGTTAAGGTCCCTTCTCTACAGCTTTGCACCGCTCCCAAAGTTGCTGCAGGCCGAGAGCCAGGCAAGGGCTGGGAATGCCTAGGACTAGAGCTTTTCCTTTACAGAGTGAGAAGAAAGTGCATGCAAGAGGGCTGGTGCCTGGCCGAGCCTCATCCCTTCAGTTCTTCTTGGTGCTGGGCGCCCAGCTGCTGCTGAACAGACTGACTTTGTTGGCAGAAGCCATGGAAACAGAGGGAGACTCCAGCTTCACCTTATCCAGAAGGGTCTTCTTAATGGCAGCTGGGGAGACCTTCTCCTGATCCGCTAGGTGCTGCAGCTCCCTGCAGGAAGAGTCTGTCAGTCAGTGGGAAGAGCAGAATCACAAAGGAGAAGGAGGCATCGAGACAGAAAGGAGCAGCAGAACTCTGCAGCCTTCCCTTTAGGGCAACACTGCCAAGCGTCAGGGAGGCCTTACACCTGCTCACCTTGTGCGAATGCAGGAAGCCTCCACGGCATTGATGAGCAGTGAGCGAAAGCCTCCACTCTCCAGGAAGTGCAGGGCATAGATGGTGGCTCCCCCAGGTGAGCAGACATTGTCCTTCAGCTGCCCAGGATGCTGTTCAGATTCCAACAGCATTTTGGCAGCACCCTGCAGCAGGAGAGAGAGGGAAAACATGTGTCAGAAATAGGACCAAAAGGATTCCCAAAAGTTGTGAGTTCCAGTTCCCTGCTGCTAGACGGCTACAGTAGGCAATGGGCCCCTTTCTCACATTTGCAGGGCTACTGGAAACCCAGCTCAGAGTTGCAAGTCTGTAGAGGAGTAAGGGCCTCGCACTTTCCAGCCTCCCTCAGAGCCATCAGCAACTTGAATAATCTCTGGGAAATTCCACCCAGGGAGATCTTTGTATGAAAAAACTGTCCTCGTGGACCTGATTTGATCCAGGCGCTTGCAGACTATCTGGATGGACCAGATATGAACTGAATGGAGTATGGAAGAGAAGACACTGACCAGTAAGGCCTGGGCTCCAAGTCGGACAGCTAGCCTGCGAGGAAGCCCCATCTTCACACCTCCATCTGCCAGAGCATCCAGGGCTGTGAATGCCTGAGAGACCAGAAACAGCATGACAGTGATTCTGAGGTTTGGAGACCAACGTGTGCCCTCAAAGCTGTGACATTCCCAGGCAGAGGGACAGTGTCCAAGGCTCTGGGGTCACTGTGGATCCCCACCACTTAAAGGGACTTGATAAAAATCACTCTTTGTTGAGGACAATCTCTTAAGCAAACGAAGATGACAGACTGGGAAGCCAGGAACTCAGTCCTCAGGCTCCCCAGCACGTGCTGCAAACCAAGCTTCACATCCACCCAGAGGGCCTCGGTCTTGAGCAGGGCGATTCAGACTCTGAGGCTATTCCATCCTTGGCCTCAGATGAAATCGCCGACAAGTGGCCCAATTAGCACCCAGTTTTTGTAATGTGGATGCTTGTCTACTAGGCACTGAACAGAAACCCACATTCATTACTAAGAGGCCAAGCAAAGTCTAACAGACTCTCATTGTTGAGCTGGCCTGGCTTTGAACAAGACACCTACAGGTTATAGGTTACACACTCCAGGTGATTAAGCGGCAAACAGTCCTGTGGCACCTTATAGACTAACAGACGTATTGGAGCATGAGCTTTTGTGAGTAGCATCTGACGAAGTGGGTATTCACCCACGAAAGCTCATGCTCCAATACGTCTTTTAGTCTATAAGGTGCCACAGGACTCTTTGCCACTTTTACAGATCCAGACTAACACAGCTACCCCTCTGATGCTTGACTCCAGGTGATTAGAAATTCAAATCTATCCCCTTGGTCAAATCTGCAGCCTAATCTGATACCATTTTAAGATGCAAGTGTGTTCTCAGCATTTCAAGTTCAATGTTCTCCACTTGACTTGCATAACCCAAAGAAGGTTTCAGAGTAACAGCCGTGTTAGTCTGTATCCGCAAAAAGAAAAGGAGGACTTGTGGCACCTTAGAGACTAACCAATTTATTTGAGCATGAGCTTTCGTGAGCTACAGCTCACTTCATCAGATGCATACCGTGGAAACTGCAGCAGACTTTATATATACACAGAGAATATGAAACAATACCTCCTCCCACCCCACTGTCCTGCTGGTAATAGCTTATCTAAAGTGAGCATCAGGTTAGGCCATTTCCAGCACAAATCCAGGTTTTCTCACCCTCCACCCCCCCACACAAATTCACTCTCCTGCTGGTGATAGCCCATCCAAAGTGACAACTCTTTACACAATGTGCATGATAATGAAGTTAGGCCTTTTCCTGCACAAATCCAGGTTCTCTCACTCCCTCACCCCCCTCCAAAAACCCACCCCCATACACACACACACTAACCCAAAGAAGTGGCACCTACATAAGCAGGGCCGCTGCCGCTGAGGCCTGTAACAGCATCTATTAGGTCCTCTTCTACTTCAGTGCAGAAGCCCACACTAGCCATCAGCTGTTCCAGGAGCTTCCCATCTTCCACCTCTGCGTGAGTCCCTGTGGCATAGACGGTAGCACCTTCCCGCACGATCACAGGTGTGTTAGTCATGCACCTGATCACTTTCGGGGTGGGACAGAAGGCAGAGAGTTTCTTGGGATGGGAAAGAGTTGGAGACAGAAAGAGAGAACGAACCAGATTTAATACACCTTCTACATCTGGAGTAAACCCCCCTCTAGGGAACTCCTAAAGGTCAGAGGGAATCCAGCGGGGTAAAGGACCTCTTCCTCACCCCACCCCCAGGCACTTCTACAGGATGGTCACCAAGATTCCCTCTGTTAAGCCTTTGCCAAAGGGGACAAGCGCTTAATGCAGTGTCCCTGGGGATGCAGGTGAAACTCAGTTACAGAGAACTGGGCAGAGCCTGCCCATCCCTTGTAGCAGCATTATCATTCTAACATGGCCCCTGCAGTCTCCATGGGGGCAGCTCCTGCAGACATCTACCATAATGAGTCTCCATGAATGCAGAGGGGCTGGCAGCCCTCAGCAGGGAAAGACAAGACCTATTAAAGTTTCATACAATGATGGGGAACGAACAGGGACGATGCCAAGGTCCTATTGACACAGGACCTGATTCTGGGACGCTTCCCAGGCATTGCATGACAATCTTGCAGCAGAGGGTCTTGAAACCATATGAACCTCCCTACTGGCATAAGGAGGATTCCCTGGTGGTCTTGGGCCAGAACAGACCTACTACACCCCTTCGTAGGACTGGGACATTCCATCTGTGTTGCTGGAATGCATAGCACTTAGACTCTGACTATTGCGGACTTCCAGACTGCCCCTTACGGACCACTGCAGCCAGGGAGTAAGTTAGTGACTGTTTTAGCTTATCCTGGGTATGATTAGGAGGTGCAAACAGGGCCTAGTGCAACCTTTGCGCCTCCAAAAATTGGCTGCAGTCCAGAAATGGGCCAGAGTCTCATAGGCAAATGGTGCTTAACTCGTGAGCTGTAGTGCTCCCAGTGCCAGAAATGAACATTGTACTCAACTTCTGGCAGCTGGAAGAACAAGTCAGTCTCAAAGTCAGATAGCCAGAGCTCCAGCCCTCTGGAAAAGCTTTCTAGAGTTTTAGTACCCTGACTTCAAGAAGCTTCAGGTGCAGATGCATGCAGCTAGCCCTATCCCCAGGCCCTTTGACCCCATCAGAGCTGTGCAGCACTCTGTTCCTCACCTTCTCAATGGAGCTGATAGTGACACCAGCAGCACATGAGACCACGATGTGGCGATTCTCTATATCTGAGCCAATCTCGTCCAGAATGAAGGGAATGATGGGAGGTTTCACAGCCAGGAACAGAACATCGCTGTTTTTAACTGTTTCCTTGTTACTTATAGTGAAGTTTACACCTATTTTCTGGAATAATTTGAAAGTTACATAGCAACAGCATCTCATTCCTAGAACTTCCTTGCATTCTCAGCTCTTAGAAATGGCATTTGGGATCAGGATTCAGCCAAGCTGGGTCAGCCACCAGCAGAGAATAATCTTGTTCACTAAGAGTCATACAGAGACAGACTTGATCAGCAGAGAGTACAGCAGTAACCCAGTGAGAACAGGACAGTTTGTTTTTTTTAGTTACTATGGGGGAAGAAGCGAAGTTACATTCCCAGCCTTTATAGCTCATGATCAGTTCCACGTGGCATTTTCACTGTAGTGCAGTCATGCACTTTGAACGTGTAACTATTGACTCTATTTGTAAATTCAGATTCCCAGAGTGGTTCTCAATTGGCTTCTCTGGGCAAGAAACTCTTTGCCCCAAAGATGGGAACCACTCACCTTTCCTGGCTCTGTGTCCACCGTTGGCAATAAGTGAACCCAACAGCCAATGGCAGGAAGTTCAGATGTGAGATGATTCAGACCCTAAAAGAGCCTTATTGAGCCAAGCAGAGAAAACAACATGCAATACTGAACATAGGAGTCCTACTTGTGGCCACTGCAAACATATTGAGATCTTTATGTGATTTCTGTGGGCAGGAGTTTGGATCTTACAAACACTGGAACTTACCCTCAGTCCAGATACAGTTGGGAGGTCAGTGTCTGGGGAACTTGCTGTGATCTTATGAGCAGCCAAAACCCCTAGGAAAGGGACAGGTAACTTCAGTTTGGGTTCCACGTGTCTTGCTTACCCCAGAGCTTCTTCACTGTTATTCATCCAGGTTATTCTGAACTTGGTCATTCCCCCACACTCATGTTGTCCCCTCACAACACATCTCTTCTTCTGGCTCACTGATGTACATACTGATCCTAATGGCTCTCTACTAAAAAACTCTCACATTCTCAAGCACCCTGTGGTTTAAGGATGAAATACACAAATTTGCATCAAATAAATAGGGTAGTTTTAATGCACACCTTTTGTTGTTACACTGCTAGTCTATATGGGGACATGTATTTTGCTGTACAAGTGTCATATTTAAGTTTTGCTTACAGCTTTTAAAAGTTTTCTTTCCGCTCCCCAGAGGGCTCGCACCCATTATTTCCATCTCTCCGCTGTGTCTCCCGCAGATCCGTGGGAAAGAACGCTTGTCCGTCCACGCAGATCTGCGGGCTCCGTTTGACCAGCCAGGAACCGCCCAGGACCCTGACCTCCGCCGCCGCCGCCCCGCGGGCCAGGCCGCCCCGCTCCGGAGCCAGGCTCCCCCTGCCGCCGCCCCGGGCTGCTGAGCGGCGCAGGCCCCGGAGCAAGGCCTGGGGCGGGACGCCGGGAAGGGGAGCGCGGGGCGGCGGGAGCGCGGGGCGGGAGCGCGGGGAAGGCGAAGGCGGAGCCCGGCGCGCAGCACCCACCTGCCGCGGCGAAGCCCCGGGCCAGGGCGAAGGCGAGCTGCCCGGCTCCGATGAACCCCACGCTCATGGCGGGGCCGCGGTCACGCGCGCGCGCGGCCGGCCGGCATCCCCCGCGGGGCGGGGGCGGGGGCGGGGGCGGCGCAGGCGCCAGCGGGCCCGCGCTGCCTGGGCCAGACCCGCACCCGCAGTCCCGAGCTGGCGCCCACGTGGCCGGTCCGGCGAGGGGAAAGTGGCGGCCTCGCCTCCACCACGCGCGGCCCAGGCACAGCGCGACAGAGACCAGCCAATCCACGGGTGAGGGGGTGGGGTCTCGGCGGAACCTCAACCAATCAGAAAGACGAGGCGGGGTCACCTCTCGGCCCTCGCCAACCGTTGGGGCAACCTGTGTTTGCGATTGCATCATTCGCTGCCTACGAGTGCCGCAAGGGCTCAACGCTCCTGACGGCCATTATGTCCCGGCATGCAATGCTCCAGCTATTCTGACGTAGAGCCCGAGCTGCCTATGGGGTGCGGTAGTCTAGGCGCACGTTGCCTTCTGGGAATTGTAGTTTCAGGGGACAGAGGGGACCAGCTCATTGGTAATAGTGACAACAGGTTCTGGAACGTTCGAGGTTCGCTTCCCGCCCTAGCTAGAGTCTCGCAGAGCGCGCGCAGGGCTGGTCAGTGGCGGCTTCCCGCCTCATTAGACGAACGGATACTCATGGGGGCTCTGCCTCCAGACATACACTCAGGGGGACCCAGGCCAGGGCGCCTCAGGTCCGGACGGACGCAGGGAGGGCCTGGCCCAGAGCCCCTCGGGTCCAGACGGACGCAGGGAGGGCCTGGCTCAGAGCCCCTCGGGTGTGGACAGACGCAGGGAGAGCCTGCCTCAGAGCCCCTCGGGTCTGGACGGACGCAGGGAGAGCCTGCCTCAGAGCCCCTCGGGTCTGGACGGACGCAGGGAGAGCCTGCCTCAGAGCCCCTCGGGTCTGGACGGACGCAGGGAGAGCCTGCCTCAGAGCCCCTCGGGTCTGGACGGACGCAGGGAGAGCCTGCCTCAGAGCCCCTCGGGTCTGGACGGACGCAGGGAGGGTCTGGCTCATAGCACCCCGGGTCTCGATTGACAGTTGAACACAGATATGGGGATGATACTGTAATATATGCCAGGGACAAGGTCAGCCGTTAGGCAGACCCAGGATCAGGTGAGCGTAAACATAGGGTGGCTACAAACTGTCAGAGCAGCAGATCAGCCTCTTACTATGACAAGGGGAAGGGCCCGTAGCAGGACTCATGTCATCTCATATATGGGCACTGGGGAATTTGTTGTGATTAGCCAGTTTTGAAAGGATGTTGTTGCCACACTGTTTGGACATTACTTTTCTTGGGAGCACTTCGGCAACTTTGGTTGGCAGGGAGCTGGTGCCAGAAGCATCGTCAGTGCATACAGCACTATCATCACCATGGATACCCCCATCACCTGCTGAAATCCAGGGATTTACTATACCAATAAGGCGGCTTTTACCTGATCCTGAAAGTTGTTCTGACCACGCCAGATCAGGAGAAGGAACCTGCTGCTCATCCACCCAGGTCCTGTAACTTATATACAGTGCCCTCTATATATCAGTGAGTCTCAAACTTTTTTACTGGTGACCCCTTTCACATACCAAGCTTCCGAATGCGACCCCCCCTTATAAATTAAAAACACTTTTTAATATGTTTAACACCATTATAAATGCTGGAGGCAAAGCAGGGTCTGGGGTGGAGGCTGACAGCTCGTGATCCCCCATGTAATGACCTCATGACCCCCTGAGAGGTCCCAACCCCCAGTTTGAGAACCCCTGCTCTATGTGCTTGAGAGACCCTCTCTGTGTTTATGTAAAATAGAAGTTGCAATGCTGACATTAACATGATTTATATTTAACAGGAATAGACTGGCAAGGGGCAAATCTGATGAGGCACCAGATTAGAGAATGCAGCCCACAGCATTGATGAGACAAAGAGCTAGGTAAGTTTACAAAATACAATTAGACATGTATATGACTAAGTATAACACCTGTAGTGAGCCCAGTTAGAATGTCACAATATTATTATTTGTTACATGTATTGCAGCATTGCGCTGGGTGCTGTACTAGCATATAGGAAGAGGTAAATTGGTCTCACAGCATAGATGGGTCCTGAGGGATTTGAAGAAGGTAGGGGTCGTGTCCTTATGGATCAGTTCAGGGAGGCCATTACACATATAAGTATCTCACAACTGAGGATGACAATACAGTGGCTTTCAAACCCCACGCACCATGGAATGAGTTGATCACCAGCTTGGTTAGGGTCAAGAAAAGAAGAACCTTCCCACACCCCTGACACCTCCCAAAAAAGGATAGTATTGTATATTTGGGTCATCATAAAAGGCTTGTGCCTTTTTTTGAAGCATCCAACATTGGCCACTGTTAGAGGCAGGATATCAGATTGAACTATGTGGATTATATAAAATACAATGAGTTTTGCATTCTTAACCAATTACCCCTTGTAAAGCTCAGCTGACTGCAGCTTCCATTTGCCTTCCCACTTACCCACACACACAGTTCTTGAGCTTCCTGCTGTCCATCCCTCAGGGGAAAGAGTTGGGAGGGGAAGGGATTCTGTATTGGCCTGGAGGTGAGTAGTATGGTGCTTCAAGTTGATAAGTGAAAATGGAATAAACATTCTCTGAAATGGAAGAGTGTTTGGTCCGTAACATCACCTTGAGCTCACTTGGATGAAGAGGACCATCGAGATTAAGCTGTTTTTGTATTTGCTCATGTAGACTGGCAAATCTGGACAATTGCCAGATTGTGGAAATCAAGTCCTGTTAATTACAGCATTTCATAAAACTGCATGAATACTGTACCTCTTGGTCCTGGACTCTATCACTTCTTGGCCTGTGACTAAATTGTGCATGTATTGAAATAGGAGGGAAGTGTAGGGGCGGGTGTGATGTTCCCCTCTGGTGTTATCTGGACTGGTGCTCTGCTAGGTTACTCCAATCCTTGACTCTGGGAGCCAGTCTTACCCTGCTCTGCTGTAAGAACCCCCACTCCTGGGCTGTTAACACACAGCCTCTAGCACGTAAGCTGCTCCTTGGATTGTGCAACCAAATGACACTAGCCAATATCTCTGGTCCCAGACACAACCCTA
Source organism: Eretmochelys imbricata (assembly GCF_965152235.1). NCBI lineage: Eukaryota > Metazoa > Chordata > Testudines > Cheloniidae > Eretmochelys > Eretmochelys imbricata. The sequence goes on along the minus strand of NC_135585.1, from coordinate 679,531 downwards.
GGAACTTCCGTCTTGCAGTGTCCATTTATGCCCACTGCAAGCTTATATGAGTTAGTCAATTTAACAAAGAAATTGATATGTACTGGGCTTGTAATCCCAAGGGGAGTCTCTGACACGCTTCAAACCAAACACACTGCTTCAGGTAGAATAAACAAACATTTATTAATTATAAAGATAGATTTTAAGTGAATATAAGTCAAAATATAAGTCAGATTTGGTCAAATGAAATAAAAGCAAAACACATTCTAAGCTGATCTTAACACTTTCAATGCCCTTACAAATTTATATGCTTCTCACCACAGGCTGTCTGGTTGCTCTTCAGCCAGGCTCTCCCCTTTGATCAGCACTTCAGTCACTTGGTGTGGTGTCTGTAGATGTGGTGGAAGAGAGTGGAAGAGCATGGCAAAGTCTCTCCCTTTTATCATGTCCTTTCTTCCCTCTTGGCTTTGCCCACCCCCTTCAGAGTCAGGTGAGCATTAACTCATTGTTGTGCCAAGCTGACCAATGGAAGTGGGGGTGACTCACTTGAGAGTCCAACAGATCCTTCTGTTGTTGCCTAGGCCAGCATCCTTTGTTCCTGTGAGGCTGGGCTGGGTTTGTCCCATACATGTCCTGATGAGGTGTGAACTGCCCCTCTGCTTCTGGAGAGTTTTTGTCTGGGCTTGCTTTAAGCCATGAGGATACATTTCAGCCTCATAACTATATACATGAAATTATAACCTATAACGTTACTATACCATTACTGTAACAATTACTATAACATCACTATGACAACAATGCTCAGTACATCATGAGCCTTCAGAAGACACCTGACGTGACAAACTTTGCATTAAATATCACACAATCATACTATAAGGATGAACATGGGGGTGCTAGGTATTCCCCCGAAGTACAGAATGTCACAGTGGGATCTGGATTTTATTTCACAGAAACAAAGGATCAGATTTTCAAAAGAACTCAGCACCCATATAGGCACCCAGATAATGTGAGCTCTTTTAAAAATCTCCCCCATAAATTTGCCTCATCTCTGGGAGTTTCTTCAGGATGAATAGAAAACAGCTGTGGAGATTTGCAGTTACTCAGCACAGGACTGAAAACAGCTAGGAATATCTCAGCACACTGTGTTAGTTTTCTGAGTTGGGCAGAGGCAATTTAGGAATCAGCCTGCCATGTGTTCATTCTCCACATTCTGGGAATATTTTAATCTAGTGGAATCTTTTTACTCAACTGTCAGTTCTTTAGAATGTGGCTGCATGTGGAAAGGTGAGACCTATATAAGGGAAACAGAGATGAAGGAAGTGCGTGTGTTGGAAAACCTGTTAACTCTTTGTACAAACCATCCTGTCTGCCAGTCCTATGAAACATGTTTTATCCAACACAATTTCAGGAAAGAATTTTGAGAGAAAAATCATGTTTTTAACCCTAATTTGGCTTATCTGTTTGTAAAATATGTACGATATGTGTCTGTAAAAGCTTCTACTCTCCAATTCTTAATTAATCTGCTATTGCTAATTCTTTTATTTTAAATTAATCTTTATTGTGTTGATGCCTGGTTGCTCCTCTTCTTTCAATGTGAAGTGTTTGGGTGATGTTTATAGTTGATTCTGAAAATGCCCTGGCTCAATGTATGGTGTTTCTGATGTCACTATTATTTTGGTGCCATGCTCTATTTTGGCACTTTCATGCCAGTTCTTTCTTCATTAATGGGTACTTTCCTCTTTGTTGTTGGTGCTTCTACTTGCCAGTGCAGCGCTGCTCTGGCCCCAGAATTGTTCTCAGCACACCCATGCCTGAGATATGGCCTTTTGGTGCCACAGACTTTATTAGGCAGCTCTAAGACTATTCAGCATCCCAGTGCCTGCTCCACAATTTCAGTGTCAAATTACTTAGTAGTGTACCTCGGTACCTCTTTTGGTGTTTGTTTCTCTATCGCTCCAACTCTTCTCTCAACAGACCAGTTTTTCTTCTCTTACCTTGGTATATATAGCGTCTAAAATAGAAGGAAGGCTACTCAACCCCTATGAACTCTGTCAGTTCCCCTGAACATCATTGGAGACTAACCATGTTTATTCCCTCATATGCCTTGGAGTCAAGTGCTATGCATAGAGGAGCCAGATATATCAACAGGTTCCACCTGAGCACTGCAGAAAGATGGCGATTGCCTCCAAGCCCTGCTTGGGGCACTTGAAGTCAACTCCTGTAAGTCTGGCCCAAATATGCCATGGAATGCTTTGGCAGGGGGAGGGGGAGAGCTTGAGTCAGCCAATACAATTGAGATTTGGACTCTGTCAATGCTGCCCATGTTTATGCCGACCCATCCTTCTAGTAAGATCAGCTGGGCAACTTCATCATTGAAAATGAGGGCTGTGGCAAGTGACAGCTTCTCAGCACAATTGAGGCATCCCTGGAAGTCAGTGTCACTGATCTCAGATTCATTTGAGGAAGAGTGTAGGATATAGGCCTACATAGGGCCTCAGTGAACTGTTTTTTTAAAATTGTTTGTATATTAGCATGAGGAATAGATCCAAAGCATGTGACCAAAAAGAATGAAATCATGAGATAGAAGAGTTGTTCGTGTTAAACTTGTAGAGATTCTTGAAATACCAGTGTTATCTTATTTAAGGTTTGGGTTGAGGTAATGAGAATAAAGAAAACATAGTTAACTGGGCACCAGGTGCCGTAAATAATTGCTTATACAGTATATGGTTTGTTTAAAAAGAAATGCTTAGTCCAGTGGTTGGGGAAAAAAATATGGCAAAATTAGATAAGAAGGCCTTGAAAAGGGGTCCTGCCATTAATATTATCTGAACTGGGCAAAAGGACAGCATGCACAGTAGGGATGTAAATATCGTTTTAAAAAGTACCCGTTTAATCTATTAAAATTATGTCGGTCAAATGTTTGTTAACATGACGGGGGTCGGGACAGACACATGGTGGGGCTAGGGGTCTGGGGCTGCTGCACGGCAGAGGTCTGGGGTCAGGGCTGCCGCCCAGTTCCACGCAGCAGGGGTCCAGGGTCAAGGCTGCACATCTGTTTTAAACATTAACTGCAATATATTAATGGTAAGACTAATTCTTATCGGTTAACCATTTAATATTTTACATCTCTAGTGCGCAGCCCTAAAACTGCCTCCTCTGGTTTTGGCTAAGGTCTGATAACCATCACTTGTTTATTATAGTGTATAAAATGCCAAATTGTTTAGGGATATAAGGAATGGTGTCCCTGGCCTCTGTTTATCAGGGAGTGGAGATGGATGGCAGAGGAGACATCACTTGATCATTAGGTTCACTCCCTCTGGGGCACCTGGCATTGGCCACTGTCAGCAGACAGGATACTGGGCTGGATGGACCTTTGGTCTGACCCAGTGTGGTCATTCTTATGTTCTTATATTTCTTATTCTTTGTCAGAGCTTTTCCTTACTCCTCTGGAGTCTCACCATGAAGAGATGGTATTTCTTGAGCTTGATTCTGTTGTGAGTATTTGGTATGCTTGTAATTGTATTGTTGGTAAGATATCAAATATGAGTGTATTTGTTTGTATTGATATTTTGGACATGACCAACATCCATAGGCGCCAACTTCTCATGGCGCTGGTGGGTGCCCATGCCCCCCTGCCCGCATTCCAACCCCTTCCCCCAAAGTCCCCGCCCCGCCTCCTCCCCTGAGTGCGTCGTGTTCCCCTTCCTCCCCCCTCCCTCCCAGCACTTGCTGCGCGAAACAGCTGTTTCGTGGCAGCAAGCAGTGGGAGGGAGGGGGAAAAAGTGGGCATGCAGTGTGCTCACTGAGGAGTGTCAAAGTTTGACTCAGACTCACAATTTATCAGACCACTCTGTTTTATTAGCAAAGCTGCTCTGCTAATACATTTAGAAGTGAGCCCCCCGAGTGGGGCTTGTGTCTCTTAATTTATACAGCTTGCTGGAGAACAAGTTACAGAGAAGTTACAGACAAAAGAAGAAAAAGATTTTAGTCACCACCCTTCGAGATCCCTGAGACCAGTCACGTATCTTCAATTACCTGCCACCCTTAACAATCTCCTTTAACAGCTTCCAGTTAACTAATTGCCCTTCACACCTTCCATTCTGATGCCTGCTTTTTAGACGTGCTGGCTCTATCTTAATTGCTTCTCCATTCAAAAGCTAACTGTCCCTAGGTGTGCTCCCTCAGATACTTTGTAACATGTTTTGGCATGCCCTCTCATATACAATGTATCCAGCATGTCCCCTTATACAACGTTATACTTATACAATGTTATACTTCCACAATCCCCCTTTTTGGTCAAGGCTACGCCCATGACCAATGACTTACTGGATTCCATACATCAATCGTTTTTTTTTTCATTACTTTCACTGGTGACATTTAACAACATTAGATTAGCACTCTGGTTAGGGGTAACCTGATGGATGGTGTGTCTTGTGCAGTTTTGGATACAACAAGAAATCAATTGAAAATTTACGAAGGAGGGCACAGGATGATTTTCACTGGGAGAACAGGGAGCATTCACATGACATTTGTAGATGGTGCTGTTTTTCTCAGGGAGGCTGTAGGGGGAGCAAGAGATTGAATCTTTGGTTTGGTCCCAGGTTGAGAGGAAGTTTGTCTTTCCATACCCGGTTCGCCATTCTCCAACCTTGTTTGAATAGTCCCATACACCATGGGACACGATGTATTGGAGACAGCTGCTCCTCCCTAGATTCAGCCCTGTCCCATTACACACCCAGCACCAGTGGCCCTTTCCTTTCACCACACTTATAAGTTTAGGAACATATGTTTATCCCAGCCCCCAAGTGTCATTTTCCTTCCATGTCCTTTTAAGTGGATAGGGTTTTCCAGCAAGCTCTGAGGAATTCAAAGGGATTGCCATGGTGGGGATACTAGCTTGTGAGTGAGCTGGGATGTGGCTGCAGACCCAGCAATTAGAAATATTCAGGATCTGGGCTATCTGCACCTGTTGTTGGATGAAAGAATTGTCACTGTCGCTCTCGATTCCCCAGACCCTCAGGACACAGTAGCTGAGGATTAAGCTTCTCAAAGGACACATGTTGGAAGCAGGACCCTTTCTGGTTCCGACAACCTCTTTTGAGGGAACCGCAGTCACGGTTTTACGTCCACCAGGCAGCAGGCGCTAGGCTCACTACTGCTTCTAGTTTGTTGGGTCCTGCTGTCTGCTTACCCTCTGCTTCTGGCAACCGTTATGAGAGCACAGATTGTAAGGTATTGCAGGCTGTTCCTCTTTGTCTTCTGGGGTTGAAGCTGGTTCTGCGTGGTCTTGCAGAGGTGCTTGGTCCCCTTGAGGTGGCGCTGGCTTACACTGTGAGGCGTGGCTCCATGCAGCGATGCCAGATAATTTCACTGCTGTCTGGGTGGTGAGCAGTACCTGGTATGGACCCTTCCACCGGGGTTCCAAGGCGTGCTTCCGAAGGTGGTGCTGCAGGTAGACCCAATCACCAGGCTCAAGAGTGTGACAGGCAGCAGAGGTGGGTTCCATCGGCCAAGCTGCTCGCACCTGCGAATGGAAGGAGCTCACAGCTTGCATTAACCCTTTGCAGTACTGGAGGAGCGTGCTGTGAGTTAGGTTTAGGTCTGGGGCTGGGGTAATAGTAGCCATTGTTTGCATAGGACGTCCCATGATGATTTCAAATGGACTCAATTTGTGTCTCTGGGATGGGGATGACCAAATTTCCATAAGGGCCAGTGGTAAAGCAGCTGGCCAGTTTAACCCTGTGGAACTACAGATTTTTGCCAGCTTATTTTTAAGCACACCATTTCGCCTTTCAACTGCCCCTGCACTCTGTGGATGGTAAGGGCAGTGCAACAGGTGGGTGACATGTAATACCTGGTTTAGATGTTGAACAATTTTTCCAGTAAAATGTGTTCCCTGGTCACTAGACAAAGTGGCAGGAATTCCCTTGGTAGGGATAATGTGGTTTAACAAACATTTTGCAATGGACAATGAATCAGCTTTGCGACAGGGAAAGGCTTCAATCCAACCCGAAAACAGACATATTATAACTAAAATGAATTCATATTTCTGACTCTTTGGCATTTGTACAAAATCAAGTTGCCCGTGTAGGAACGGTGCTTGAGGCAAACCCCGGAACCCTTGTGTTACTTTTACAGATTTGCCTACATTGTGGCTTTGACAAGTAACACAAGCGGCACAGTGGCGGGTTGCAAAGGAGCTGAAATGGGGAGCCCACTACCCCGCCTTACTCATAGCAGAGACCATCCCCTCCTTGCTGACATGCGAAACACCATGTAGCAGGGCGGCTAGAGACGGGTAGAGTGAGAGGGGGGCTACAAAGGTACCGGTGGGCGATCGCCAAAGGGAATCAGAATGCAAAGAGCAACCCAAAGCACTCCAGGAGTCTTTCTCTGTTTCTGGGGCAGAATCCTGGAGCTGAGCGAGATGAGACAGGGATGGTGGCGTTACAGAGACAGAGAGGGGACCAAGAAACGCTTCTGGTGAGGGTTTTATAGTGGCGGCATGTTTTGCAGCAGCATCAGCAAGTGCATTACCTTTTGCCACCTCGGTGTCTGCCGCTGAGTGGCCAGTACACTTAACAATTGCCAAGGCAGACGGTAGTAAAACTGCATACAGGAGGGCTGCAATGTAGGGGCCATTCTTGATAGGGGTACCAGTAGAGGTAAGAAAACCTCGAGCCTGCCAGAGGATGCCAAAGTCATGCACAACCCCAAAGGCATACCGAGAATCAGTAAAAATAGTGGCAGAGAGCCCATCGGCTAGAAAGCAGGCTAGAGCAATCAGTTCAGCCACCTGGGCAGAGGTCACAGAGGGTAAGGGCGCAGCTTCTGTGGTCTCAGAGAGAGAGACCACAGCGTACCCTGCAAGAAGGTGGCCTTGGTCATTTCTATAACAGGACCCATTAGTGAATAATACCAGGTCAGAGTTAGGGAGAGGTACATCTGAAAGGTCGGGGCTCGGGACAGTGATAGCGGAGACAGTTGCAAGGCAGTCATGGGGTTCACCATCACTAGGTAAAGGAAGGAGGGTAGCAGGGTTTAACCGGGAGCAGCGCTTAATAGTGATAAGCACTTAATAGTGAGGCTGAAAGCAGCAAAAGTTCATACCTAGTGAGGCGAGCAGAGGAGAGGTGAGCAGCGTTGCGTTGCAGAAGGAGAGTTTCCACAGAATGGGGAACCATGAGAGTGAGAGGAGAGCGGAGGACAAGGGACTCAGACATCTCAACCAGGCGCGCTGCAGCAGCTACAGCGCGTAGGCAAGGGGGTAAACCCTGGGCTACAGGGTCCAAGGTTGCAGAAAAATAAGCCACCGGGTGATTTCTGTCACCGTGCTCCTGAGTAAGAACCCCGAGGGCACAAGCAGATTGTTCGTGACAGAAAAGGGTAAAAGGCTTGTCATAGTTAGGTAACCCTAAGGCAGGGGCAGAGGCTAAATTCTGCTTAAGGGAGATGAAAGCAGCATTTGCTTCAAGTGGCCATGGCATGGGGTTAGGTACAGAGGATCGAGTGAGTTCTTGGAGTGATTTAGCCAGAGAAGCATATTGGGGAATCCATTGCCTACAGAACCCTGTCATGCCTAAGAATTTTCTGACATGGCGTGGAGAGCAAGGCTGGGGAAAGCTAAGGATGGCTTGTACCCGGGCTGGATAGAGTGTACGGGAGCCCTGGGAGAGAAGGAAGCCTAGGTATGTGACAGAGGTTTGGCAGAGCTGCAATTTTGTGCGAGAAGCCTTATGACCCTTGTTTGCTAAAGCTGTGAGAAGTGTTAGTGAATCAGTATCTGAGGCAGACAGAGAGGGGGAGCACAGGATTAAGTCGTCCACATATTGGATCAGTGTGGATCCTGATGGGAAAACCAGATCAGCGAGATCCCTGGCTAGGGCTTGAGAAAAATAGGATGGACTCTCTGTATACCCCTGGGGAAGGGTAGTCCATGTATATTGCTGACCCTTGTAGGAGAAGGCAAAGAGATACTGGGATTCAGAGTGAACTGGGACAGAGAAGAAAGCGGAGCACAAATCTACAACAGTAAAGTGGGTTGCATTTGGAGGAATAGACGCTAGTATTGTAGCAGGGTTAGGAACCACTGGAAAAGAAGGTATGTGATGGCCATTGGGAGGAAGGAACCTGAGAGATTAGGTGCTCTAGGGACAGAGTTAAGGGACAGCAAGGGACCGGAGTGGAGAGGGAAGTTTCAGACAGCAGGGAGGCTACAGAATCACATAAGGAAGACTGAGGGATTTGCAGATAGACACCATCTGGGGAGCAGTAAATAGAACAGCCAAGTTTGCATAGCAAGTCCCGTCCCAGAAGGTTTGCAGGGATGGAATCAGAGAGGAGGAATGCATGCTGCTCAGAGAGGGGACCGACCTGAACAGACAAAGGTTTTGAGAGGGGAAAAGAGGTAGGGATCCCTGTAATGCCAACAGCAGACACAGATTTTCCAGATCAGGGAACCTCAGGCAAGTCAGTGGTGCGGATTGTAGAAAGAGAAGCTCCAGTATCAACAAGGAAAGGGAGAGAGAGATCATTTACAGTCAGGACACATTCTCCAGTAGGGGACAGAGGTAATAAGGGAGCTAAAACTTTGTGAGGTTCCCCAGCATCCCGTCATTGTTGGGGTGAAAAATAGGGTTGGGGATCAGCTGGAGGAACCAGCGGGGGGTTCACTTGATTTCCCATACAATTATTAGGTCGTCTTGGACACTCTTTTTTTCAGTGTCCAGGCTGTTTACAGTAGTTACAAACCCCAGTTAATCCAGCCCCCCGCCCCCTTCCGCAACCCTGTCCCTGGTGTGGTCTGCTTAGTCCTGAATAATGCTGTATCTGCAGAGCCATTAACTTTTGGGAGGACTGTTCCTCCTTTCCTTTTAAAGTGCGGTGGCAATGCTCTGCTACTGCCAGCAATTTGTCCATAGTTTCAGTCTCCCATCCCACACTTATTCATTTTAACATGCTGCATGTGGCAGGGAGAAGACCATCAACAAATGCATGTGCCAAGGCCCCCTGCCCATTTACATCAGGCTCTTGTATTCCTGAATATTGTAGTTAGCCAGGACCTATAGTCGCCTGGGCTTTCTCCTTGCCCTTGCTTACAGCAACGTATTGCTGTCCAGTTTGTTTTAGGAGACCACACTTTGGGAATGGCTTGATGCAGGCGCTTCCAAAGAGCCATACACCGGTCTCTGTATGCCGAATCTGGACCAGTACTTTTTATGGTTGAGTGGCGTGCCTCAGCTGGCCAGTCTGCGGCAGCCAACCATTTTTCATAATAACTGGCAGGAGCTAACAATTTACACAGTTGGAGGAGATCTGTCTCAGAGGGTTCATAGGTTTCACAGATTAACAGAAACTCCTCAGCAAATTTGACAGAGTTTTCCTGTGGTTTGGGAAAACTTTTACCTATAGATAAAAGCTCCGTACGAGTCCAGGGCTTATAATCCCATATGGACTCACTTTCTCCCATCTTAAGGACTTGTAAGGGTGCCACAACAGTTTGATCAGAGTCTCTCATTAACCTCCCATCAGGTTCTCTTTTCCAAGAAGAGATGTCAAGAGCATCTTTGCAGACTGCTTTGGATTTCTTCTTCATAATATTTTGCAGAGCTGCGAGGCCAATGAGGGTATCTTCTTCACTTTCATTATCTGTAGTCACTGAAGATTTTTTCTTTTCTGATTTCTAATTTGCGCAGGAGTATGGTGGGGGTCGGGTTTGATCCGGATCATTGCACAGGACTGGGCAAAGGGGAGCGCTCGGACTAGTGGTGGGAGAGACTGCATCCAATTGAACTGTTAGTTTTTTGATAGAATTTTTAAGAGAGGTGAGTTTTGACTCAGTTCATCTACGATTTGCCTCTTCCCACCACTGCATGAAGCAGTCTACTTCTCCTCTCTCCAGTTTGGTTTTTGGGAGGACAAGTTTGCTTTTTAAAGCGCCCACTCGATCCTTGTCCCAAGAACCTAACAGTGGCCACTGTAATTTGGGGTTCTCTAGAGCTAATTTGGACCATTTTTCAAGAAACCTACAAGAGTCCGGACCCCTCCTAAAATACATAAAATAAGCTGAAGTTCCCTTAGGGAACTGTTCTACCTTAGACATCTGATTACCCATCCAGGAGGACTTCACACAGCACTCACACAAGAAGGAAATTCGGGCTCAGCAGAGCGGTGCCCGGTGCAACACACAGAAAGGAGCCCACAGGCTACTGCCTCAACTGCCCTTGCTTTCACACCAGGGGTTATACCCAAGGCGTGGTGCGGCTGCAGCTGTGCAGATTCCACTTATTCAGACCGTGGGGACGGGGACCCCTTGGTCAGCCAGTCTCCGGACAGAGATGGCTCCCAGATTCACACACACACCACGGGGAAGACGGATAGACACAAAGACAAGACAGTCCTCAAACCGGTTAAAGCACAAAAATAATAATTACCTGAGATGTCTGATTCCAGAAGCTGGATCCAAAGACCCCTACCCGAACAGAGTGGGAACCAACAAGTTCAATGGGGTAGACTGCGCTGCTGCTGTGTACCTTTCTGTCTTGTGGAGGATCGCTTGGACTAAGCGTCCAGGCGCCGGCTGCCACGATCGTCCTGCAAGGCAGTCAGGGATCACACAGCCTCAGTGAAGCCGCTTGCCATCTCAGTGGGACCTCCAAATTGTCAAAGTTTGACTCAGACTCACAATTTATCAGACCACTCTGTTTTATTAGCAAAGCTGCTCTGCTAATACATTTAGAAGTGAGCCCCCGAGTGGGGCTTGTGTCTCTTAATTTATATAGCTTGCTGGAGAACAAGTTACAGAGAAGTTACAGACAAAAGAAGAAAAAGATTTTAGTCACCACCCTTCGAGATCCCTGAAACCAGTCACGTATCTTCAATTACCTGCCACCCTTAACAATCTCCTTTAACAGCTTCCAGTTAACTTAACTAATTGCCCTTCACACCTTCCATTCTGATGCCTGCTTTTTAGACGTGCTGGCTCTATCTTAATTGCTTCTCCATTCAAAAACTAACTGTCCCTATGTGTGCTCCCTCAGATACTTTGTAACATGTTTTGGCATGCCCTCTCATATACAATGTATCCAGCATGTCCCCTTATATAACGTTATACAATGTTATACTTCCACAGGAGGCAGAGGCAGAGCAGAGACGCAGGTGAACTGGGGTGGAGGGGCCGGGAGCTGCAGGTGGGTGCAGAGCACTCACCAATTTTTCCCCATGGGTGCTCCAGCCCCGGAGCACCCATGGAGTCGGCGCCTCTGCCAACATCAAGTGGCCTTTGGACTAATAAAGAAGTGCTTGTGTGGAAACTGAGTCATGGTAAACCTTAATAAATGTACTAGAGAAATCTTTTCCACTACTGAGTCTCTGCACAAAAGACCAAGGCAGGAGAAAAAGAAAGAGCCTACGGGCATGTCTACACTTGCCCTTTAAAGCGCAAAAAGTTGCTTTGTTTTGCGAAAAACGCTGGAGCATCTACACTTGCCAATTACTTTTTCCGCAAACAGAAAACCACCTTCACAAGAGGCGTACAGTTCTTACCAGTTATACTTTTGTGGTGATGTTCAAGTGAAGACTCATCCTTCCTGTTTACACAGCTTTTAGCCTCCAGCGGATATCCCATGATGCCTAGTTGACCACTCTGGCCAGCAGCTCTGCTGCTCCAGTGGTGCAGCTTGGTGGAGAAAACAGGGGGAGCGGAGATAAAAAAAGGCGCCACCCCCTAGTACTCACCCGGCGGCGCTCCGGGTCTTCAGCAGCACTTCGGCATCGGGTCCTTCGCTCTGGTCTTCGGCACTGAAGGACCCGCCCCCCGCCACTGCAATGCTGCCGAAGACCGGAGCGAGTGAAGGACCCGACACCAAAGGGCTGCTGAAGACCCGGAGCGCCACCAGGTGAGTAAAAATTTTAAAGGCGCCAAGTAATTTAAAAAGGCGCCACTTCTGCTCGGTGGGGGAGCAGCTGCTACCCGCTCCCCCCTAGCTACGCCACTGCGCTGCTCCGATGCCAGGTAAACCGATGTCTGCCCCTCCCCCTGCAAAGCCTCGGCAGTGTTCCATCTCTCTCTCATACACAGACTTACTTTCCTCCTTCATGGGGTTTCATTTTTATTGTTTCTTAACTTATAATAAAACATAAACCTGAGCTCAGTCTTTCTCCTGAGTTTGGATGCTCCTCAGGATTTGCTTTGCAGGGTCTCAGTCAGAGTCCCTCCTTTCTTCAGACAGCCAACGAAACCTTAGCATATCTCTGGTCAGGAGCCAATAGGACCAGTTTGGTCTGCCCGCAAGGATGTGTCAGAAGAAATAATTGCATTTCTGTACAGGATCCTAACACCTGACATCGGGGGAACGATCAGAAGAGTCAAAAATGATTTGAAATCTGGGAAAAACCTGCCTTGCAGTAAGAGACTAAAGAAGATCATTTTACTTAGTTTATCCAAGAGAAGGTTAAGAAGTGACTTAATTATGATCTGTAAGTACCTAATCTGGGAAAAGTCTTTACTTCAAGACTGTATGTCTTTCTAAAATATGTGCTGTAGGTCAGCCAGAAGTTATAAATTGGATGAGGGAATTACTGGGTGCAAGTGGGAGGCCTCTCTGTTCAAACAGGGGTGTAGTTCTTATTTTTTTTAAGTGCAGGCACTCTACTGCTCCCACGGACGTGACCCCTCTTGCCAGCTTCTCGCAGCATGTTCCTGTATAAAGTGGCCTCCAAGCAGTATGACCTTGCATGTATAGTGTGTGCAAGGTCCAAAGTGCAGGGATACTGTTTCACATGTTCCCACCCCAAGCCTGTTACATGGGACATCAGAGGAGATGATCGTAGATGTGCAGGACTGGAAGGAACCTTGAGAGGTCTTCTAGTCCAGACCTCTGCACTCAAGGCTGGTATTGTCTAGACCATCCCTGACAGGCATTTGTCTAACCTGCTCTTAAAATCTTCAATAGTGGAGATTCCATAACCTCGCTACGCAATTTATTCCAGTGCTTAACTATCCTGACCGTTAGGAAGTTTTTCCCAATGTCCAACCTAAACTGCCCTTTTTGCAATTTAAGCCCATTGCTTCTTGTCCTATCTTTAGAGGTTGAAGAGAACAGTTTTTCTCCCTCCTTCTTGTAACAACCTTTTATGTACTGGAAAACTGTTATGTCCCCCCCCTCAGTCTTCTCTTCTCCAGACTAACAAACCCACTTTTTTCAATCTTCCTTCATAGGTCATGTTTCTAGCTCTTTCATAATTTTTTTTTTTTTTTTTTTTTTGCTGTTCTCTGGACTTTGTCCATATCTTTCCTGAAATGTGGCACCCAGAACTGGACACAATACTCCAGTTGAGGCCTAATCAGCATGGAGTAAAATGGAAGATTTACTTTGTGTCTGTGTCTTGCTTACAACATTCCTGCTAATACATCCCAGAATGATGTTTGCTTTTTTTGCATTAGTGTTACATGGTTGACTCATATTTAGCTTGAGATCCACTATGACCCCCAGATCCCTTTCTGCAGTACTCCTTCCTAGGCAGTCATTTCCTGTTTTTTATGTGTGCAACTGATTGTTCCTTCCTAAGTGGAGTACTTTGCATTTGTCCTTATTGAATTTCATCCTATTTACTTCAGACCATTTCTCCAGTTTGTCTAGATCATTTTGAATTTTAATCCTGTCCTCCAAGCACTTGCAACCCCTCCCAGCTTGGTGTCATCTTCAAACCTTATAAGTGTTCGCTGTATGCCATTATCTAAACCAGCGGTTCTCAAACTTCATTGCACCGCAACCCCATTCTGACAACAAAAATTACTGTACAACCCCAGGAGGAGAGACCGAAGCCAGAGCTCACCCAAGCCCGCCCATGGGTGGGGGTAAAGCCTGATTCACACTGTCTTGAGATGGGGGGGGGGCAAAGCTGAAGCCCAAAGGCTTCAGCCCCAGGCAGGGGCCCTGTAACCTGAGCTCCACCACTGAAGCTTCGACTTTGACCCCAGGCAGTGGGGCTCGGGCTTCAGCTTTGGCCCCAGGCAGTGGTGTTCAGGCTTTGGCTTTGGGCCCCAGCAAGTCTAAGAGCGCCCTGGTGACCCCATTAAAATGGGGTCCCGACCCACAGTTTGAGAACCGCTGATCTAAATCATCGATTAAGATATTGAACAGAACGGGACCCAGAACTGATCCCTGCGAGATCCCACTTGATATGCCCTTCCAGCTTGACTGTGAACCACACATAACTACTCTCTGGGAACTGTTTTCCAACCAGTTATGTACCCACATTACAGTAACTCCATCTTGGTTATATTTCCCTAGTTTGTTTATGAGAAGGTCATGCGAGACAGTATCAAAAGCCTTACTAAAGTCAAGATATACCACATCCAGTGCTTCCTCCCTTTCCACAAGGTTTGTTACCCTGTCATAATGGTCCTGTCTGGCTTTAAAAATATATGAATCTATAAGAGCTCTGGATCTCTCTAAAGGGTCTTAAAACCCATTACACTGCCCAAATAAAACACAGGAGAAACATCAGGTTATTTCTTTTAGGTCAGTAAGGAGTAAGTGCAGTTTTTCTGCTACTCCCTCTTACCCTTCTTCTTAACAAATTAAAGAGTCTTTGGACCAAATTCTGTTATGGCAGAATAGGTGAAGCTCCCCAAGGACTGAATTTGATCCCTGGTGTTTTCAATTTAGCTTTGGATGGAACTGTATAGAAATTGCCATAGTGGATCAGACCTGCAGCCCATCTAGTCCAGCATTCCATCCCTGACAGTGGCAACAAAAGGTGCTTTAGAGCAGTGGTTCTCAAACTTATTTGATCATGCTCCCGCTTCTTTGTGTCCATAGTAGTTTATGTAATACACATCCTTGCCAGGCAGGTACATATACCGATTAAAGAAGAAGAAGAAAAAAAAAGCAGTTTTCACTAAATATTAAAAACAGCAAGGCATTGATTCAAACAGAGCCAACAGTCCATTGTCATAAGAGCAAAAGCAGAACTGCGATTGTGGTCGATGCTTAGAATTAAATGTGCGCACTGCGTCGTAGCAAACGGATTAACATACAGATGGCAACAATTTTGTATAATGCTATGCAAGCTTAACAGAAATCTGTCAAAATACACAGCACCATCTGGAGTCAACTGCACAGTGCTATCTGAGGATCTGTTATGTCTGGAGAAATCAACTTTGCTAATTATTTATTGGTGTGGGTAAAATATGCCCAGTAAAGTTTGTTTTTTTCCCTAAAGTTTCTCATGCCCTCACAGAATATATTTTGCACACACACACCCCTCCAGTGAGGCCTTCCCCACAGTTTTGAGAACCTCTGTGTTAGAAGAAGGTGCAAGAATTAGGTAAGAATATCTCACATTAGATAAATGTGGGATCCTCCTCCAGTGTGAGGCCATTATACAGGAACATGCTGTGAGGGGCTGGCAGAATAGGGTCACATCATTAGGGGTGGAGTACCTGCACTTAAAAAAATCAGAACTACACCCCTGTTTAAAGAGAGGCCTTACAATTATATTTAGAGATTGTTTCAAACCCTGAAGGGTGAAAGTTAATATCTCTGCCAAAATGTGTTACGGTTAATAACTGTATCAGAGGGGTAGCCCTGTTAGTCTGGACCTGTAAAAGCGGCAAAGAGTACTGTAGCATCTTATAGACTAACAGACGTATTGGAGCATAAGCTTTTGTGGGTGAATACCCACTTCGTCAGACGCATGTAGTGGAAATTTCCAGAGGCAGGTATAAATATGCAAGCAAGAATTAGGCTAGGGATAACGAGGTTAATTCAATCGGGGAGGATGAGGCCCTCTTCTAGCAGTTGAGGTGTTAATAACTGAATATTCTTATCAATATAAATGTCCAGTTTCTGTATGGATTCTCCCCCTCCTCTCCTACATGGATGCCTCTAATTATTTTTGTTCCTCTTTTCTGGCTGGCAGATGAGGCAGCTAAATCTAAATGTACTGTCCCTGATGAGGATTCCCCTTAGATTAATCAAATGGGTGTCATGGGTTCCAGATTAGTCTCCTTTCTTGTCAAGGCTACGGGGCTACTTGCACCTCCTTCCCTTTTCTAGTGTCTCTGAGTGCACACCATCAGGCATTAGGGCTTTTGCTCATACCTGTCTTGGGGTAAGACAGGTGTTATAGGAGACTAAGGGGTAATTTCACAATTCTCCCACAATTGGACTGAGGTCTGGGCACAATGGCATTATGGGGGGAGGGGATAAAGGTGGGGCCCAGGCTGAGCCATATCTCCTCTCCCACTCCTCCTTGCCCCAGCATACCCTGGAACCAGAACTGTGCAGGGGTGACCCTCCCACTTCACTCTGGAGGCACTAGCATCCAGGTGGTGCATCCCTGTCTCTATGTTGCCTTGGTAGAAAACTGGAGAGAGGAGCCAGCTGGAGACACCAGCTGGTAGGAGCAGAAGCAGCCAAAGCTGGGACTTCTGTACATTGAGAGAACTTTCTACAGTTTTGACTAGACATGTGCTAAAAGTCTTCTGCCCAGGATTGCAACACACCACCTCAGAAACCCTACACAGAAAAATACATTAGCATCCAGATCCACATTCACCACCAAGCATACTCTCATCAATCACACTTCTTCTTAACATCTTATTTGCTCTTTTGATGGCCACAACTGCGCAGACATTGTCACTGATCAGTGCACAATACCTAGATTGTTCCTAAGATGTGACCTTATTTAGGCCCCAGCACTGTGTCTGAGTTGAAGTTGCATCTTTCTGTGTCTATACAAGACATTGAATTTCACCTGCCTTCCTGCTGCTCAGATACCTCATTCTGCTGGACCTCTCTGCAGTTCCTTACTCTCCTTAGGCCATATCCACACTGCCAAGTTTTGTCAGCATATCTGTATCAGTCAGGGGTATGAAAACATGGAGTCCATAGTGGACATACCCCCTAGCAAAACCCGCAATGTAGACACAGCTATACTGACAGAACAGAGCTTTTATTAGCACAACTAATATTCAGGAAGGTGGTGTTACTGTGCTGACAGAAAAATTTCTGTCAGCATACACTGTCTACATTAGGGGGCTCTGCCAATATACAGTGGCTATACTGGCAAAACATTTGTAGTGTAGACAAGACTTTAGTCTCCTATAATACACATCATTTTGTATCATTGGCAGATTTTTCCAAGTCCCAGGTAATTAGTTCAGAGTGGTACAGAATCCTCAGAGCAAAAAGACAAACAACAAAAATACAGCCAACCAAAGAAATTTAACCAGGGAAGGAGACTCCAATCAGCCATAGCTGCTGACTCTGTGGGCGCTCAGCATCCACTGGCAGCCCCACAGATCAGCTCCTCTCCACCCCCAGCACCTCCTGCCGGCCGCTGATCAGCAGCATTCAGGAAGCTAGGAAGAAGGAGCAGGGGCAGGAAGAAGTGAGGGAGGGGGCGGAGCAGGCAGGAAGAGGCAGGGTGGGGGTGGGAAGAGGTGGAGTGGGGGCAGGGCCTGGGGTGGAGCAGGGGTCGAGTACCCTCCCCCCATAACTGGGGAAGTCAGCGCTGTGACGTTCTCTTCTGGTGTTATCTGGACCAGTGATCTGCTAGGCCATTCCAATCCTTGATTCTGGGAGCCAGCCTGACCCTGCTCTGCTGTGAGAACCCCCACGCTTGGGCTGTTCACACACAGTCTCTGGCATGTAAGCTGCTCCCAGCTACTTGCAAGCGAATGATGCTAGTCAATATCTTTGGTCCCAGACACAACCCTGAGAACTTCTGTCTTGCAGTGTCCAGTTATGCCTGCTTGACACTGCAAGTTTATATAAATTCGTCAGTTTAACAAAGAAATTGATATGTACCAGGCTTGTTCTCCCAAGGGGAGTCTCTGACACTGCAAACCAAATGCGCTGTTTAAGGTAGAATAAACAAACAGATTTATTAACTATAAAGGTAGATTTAAGTGATTATAAGTCAAAGCATAACAAGTCAGATTTGGTCAAATGAAATAAAAGCAAAACACATTCTAAGCTGATCTTAACACTTTCAGTGTCCTTAAAAACTTAGATGCTTCTCACCACAGGCTGGTTGGTTACTTTTCAGTCAGGCTCTCCTCTTTGATCAGCATTTCAGTTGCTTGGTGGTGGTGTCTGTAGATGTAGGTGGAAGAGAGAGAGCATGGCAAAATATCTCTCCTTTTTATCATGTCCTTTCTTTCCTCTTGGCTTTGCCCCCCCCTTCAGAGTCAGGTGAGCATTACCTCATCTCAGTCCCAAACTGCCCAAAGGAAGGGGGTGACTCCCTTGAGGGTCTAACAGATTCTTTTGTTGCTGCCTAAGCCAGTGTCCATTGTTCCTGTGAGGCTGGGCTGGGTTTGTCTCATCCTTGCCCTGAGGAGGTGTGAACTGCCTCTCTGTTCTTGGAGAGTTTTTGCGTGGGCTTGCTTTAAGCCATGAGGGTACATTTTCAGCCTCATAACTATATACGTGAAATTATAACCTGTAACCTTACTATAACATTACTGTAACAATTACTATAACATCACTATAACAACCATGCTCAGTGCATTATGGGCCTTCCAAAGACACCCAACATGACAAACTTTGAATTGGATACCACACAGTCATTTTATAAACATGAACATGGGGGTGAAGGGTGTTCCCCCGAGGTACAGAGTGTCACAGGTGCCTCTGCAGTCAGGCCTCACTGCACACAGCACTTAGTGATGTCATCTCCAGCAATAAACAGCACCTGCTTGCTGGACACCTGTTACTGGTGACCAACTCCCTGGGCTCCTGCCAGGCCTTTTATATCCACTGCAGATTCCTCAAAGACATGTTGTCTTAAAGAGACAGTACTTTTTTTCACTTGCACTTTTTAGAAATCAAGCCAATAATTCCTGTAGAGAGTTCCACACCTTTCCCAGCATGTGGGCCAAGTCCATTCAATAAACACCAACAAAAGAAACATACTTAAATACTTTCAGTAAAACCTAGACTAGATGGGGTGTGAACAACTTTTTTTTATTTGGTGGGTGATAGAGTTAAAAATATAATACCAATTGAATATTTCTTTGAATAGTTTTGTACCATGACTACTTTTGTCCACTTTTAATTAAGTGAGATAAATGCACTTCCACATTTGACGTTTTATTCATGCAATCCATAAAACACCCCTAGTTATCTGGTACTATCACACTACATAGTTTTGGTCTCTTTCTATTACTATTGTCCCATTGAGCTGGCTGGCTCCATGTAGCTGGATGCCTTCCGATAGAGCCACTCATTCTCTTTTAGAGCTCCTGTCCAAGATGGGAATCTGTGCAGGAGGAAAATCCCCTGGAAGGCTTTTGTCTATTGCTCCCTAGTGTGGTGAAAACCCTTTTGGGAAATGTCTTTCATGCATTTTCTTGTTTGACTGTGGGAGCAGCTCTCTGTCTTGGGCTTGATAAAGCTTGTCCCTGGGGTTCGTAGCCAAAATGGTTGCTTCTAACCTGGAGAGAGAGCAGCAGAATCACCCAACATCTCCCATATAGTTTTTCTTTAGCTGCCCAAACTCCATGATATACATTGAGACACTGTGAAATGGTTCCTTCCTTCCAGATTGCACCTTCTTCTGAGAGAGAGAGAACAGCTGGGATCTTTAGAGACCCTGGTACAGAACATGGTGCTCAGTGGACTTGACTATTAGATTTTGTACACCCACCCTAAGTTATGTTAGACAGCGCACACTTTATACATTAAAATATAAACCATAGGCTGTGCTTTTTTGGGAACGGGGGGAAGGTATGCGTAGAAATCTGTGTTGGGGGGAAATAGAAGAGGAGTGTCTGCTGGTGTATTTTTGGTGGGAAAGGTAACGTTGGGGAGGCTGTATCTGGGGAGGGGAAGGTGGGAGTGTATGGATCTGCATTGTAAGGTTACCCTGTGACTTTATTTCCAATTAAACACAGTTACTTTTGACAATGTGTCATTTTTATTTGTGGCTTCTAATCTGACCTCCTAATAGATTCACACACATTCTGCACAAGTATCTGAATAAAAACAAACTGCTTTGGTTTCTTGCTGGACTGGGAATTCCTTTGAATGAAGAGCAGTTTCCATTGGGTGTAACCCTGAAATCCTGAGCCATGCTATAGGAGACCAGAGAGGGTGTTTGGTGGAGATGCAAGGATACTATCCAGTTTGCTATGCTATTCCTTTCCCCTATACAGAAGGGATGAAACAAATGTTGAAGGGTAAGAAAGGTTGTTGTCTTCTTTCCAGACTCATCTGCTGCCCACCCATTACATCTTGTTCATTTACTGGTCCAGTCTTAACCTTGAAGTTTGTTACATTTATTGGTGTGTCTGGCTCAGCAGCTACTTTCTGTAACCCCTGTCTCCAACAACTCTGTTGTTGCTTGAGCCCTGATGGCTTTGCAGGGGCAGCATTGGAATTTAAGGGTGTGAGACAAAGCGGATACGTTGAGAGTATGCCAAGTCCACAATGTAAAGCACCAGGTTCACATAAGTAAATATAGCAATCACCAGTTGGCTGTCCCAGGGGCATTTGCCCTGGGAGCACGGGTAGGGGCGCCATGGGGACCCATACTTACTATCAAAGCAGAACACTGGCCAGATCACTGCTGCACTCACATACATGAGGATGGCCATGAATGTGTAAATGACCACAAAGCGCTCAAAGGGGCACCGCAGCATTGCTGTCCTTCCCGTGACATTGAAGGCCACTACCACCACTGTCACCACAAAGCAGAAGCCATAGACAGCCACACACCATTGGGTAGCCACATAATTGATGTACTGACTGTCATTTACCAGTGCCCCAAAGATGATGCAGGCCACAAAGGCCTGGACAATTTTCAAGAGGCCAGATACTGTGGCCATGTAGTTGGTCACCTGTCCTGGCTTGGCTCTGGTTAGAAACACCTCCACAGCATAAGCAATGAACATGAGCCCTGCAAAGACACTGGCTGCTATGCGGAAATCTCTCACCTTGCAACTGATGGAATAACAGCCAAACTGGGCAAAATAGAGCGGGTAGATCACAGCCGCAGTGATGGACATGAGTGTGGCCAGCATGGCAAAAGCAGCTGTGAAATTTCCCCAGGAGATGCTCAGGCAGCTGTGGAGACGAGTGAACTCACAGGTTATTATAAAGATGGTGACAGCAAAACAGAAACACCAGACGAACATGCAGAAGGTGCCATAGGCTGCACTAAATCCCCCCTGATGGGCCACCAGGCTGAACGTAGTACATCCAAACGCCACTTGCAACAAACGGGCTATTCCCACCGGGGATGCCACTGCTGCTGTGTTCAAATACGGCCCTCCTGAGCTCTCCATCATCTGATCAGAGCAGGTAACAAGGCAGTTGGAGACCCCAAATCTTCCTTTCAGGTTAGCTCAGTTCTCTATCCCTCTGCTAGAATCTTCGCTGAGCGCGTATTTCTGGCAGCCTCTCAGAATAGCTTCATTTTCCTGTAGTAAGATTATTGACTGGTTCTGTTTTCAGGCTGAAGGTAGCAGAGAGCTATGAAGATCAGCTAACCCAGCGGTACCAGGCAGGATCTGTGAAGATTCTCTTACTCTGTCTTTTCACTGTCTCTTCCTTCAGTCTCTAGCATGGTCGCTTTCTCCTTGGTGGCTGACATTTTATTCCGTTTTAGCTCGGCAGCTGTAGTGCTCTGCTTTAGTGCTGTAGGAACGCAGCAGTATAAATAGCTGGCTATATTAAGAGTCCTGGAATGGAGTGAACTCTGTCCTCTGGAACTATGATGAGCTGGTGTTAGTTACACTCAAACTGTGGACTCCATCAGGGGTTCCTGATTAACAGCCTGCATTTCCTCTACCGCCTGTTTTGTCATTTAAGCACTGACCGTCTGTCAGCATTCCCAGACCCTGCAGAGGTCTCAGATCCTCTTGGGGAGAGTGCTCAGATCCTACCACACCACAGAACCTGGAATTTGGTGTTGCAGATTCAATGGCACCAGATGGGTATATGGATCTGGTGGGATCACAGAAGCTGTGGGAGAGAGGGGTGTGTGGACCCAATGGCACAACAGAGACTAATTAATTTTGCTTCATTTGATATTGGGCACTAGAGTAGTTTGGCAAATGGCCAATGCTATTGTGGTGGGTCCCGTGCTTTTCCTTGGTGTGGTGGGTCAGGGGGCTGCCCCTGCCCCTGTTCTTGAGCTCCGCTAGTACCCTGGACGGGAAGAAAAGGGGAGCAGGGAAGGGACCCAGGTCCACCTCCTACTCCGGTCCCAGCCCCTTCAGCTTCGCAGGCTTCTTACCCTCTTTCCCCTTGAGCAGGGTTTCTCTTGGTCCTCTGTGCTGGGGAAGTCCCTCTGCCCTGCCTGGGCAGGGTCTGCCTGCCCCAGTACTTTGATCCTATGGTCAACACCAGTCATCTCCAAACTACAGTCAGCTCTCCTTCCCTTCTCCTGTCTGACTGAAGCAGGGGGGGTTTATTAGGTCTCTGGCAGGGTCTTAATTGGTTCCAGGTGCTCTAAGTAACCTGTAGTCGCCTCTCCGTAGTCCACAGGAAATAAGGCTCTGATCATCCTGGGGCTTCTATACCTCCCATTGAGCAGTCTCCTTCTGTATCACAGTAGTTAGATGTAGGCCAGGGTCCTGAGGGGCAGCATCCTGGGGCGGAGATAAATGTTTCCATTGCCATTATGATCTGATTCTGTTCTGTGCTTGGCTCCAGCAGCTCTCTTATCTCTGGAACATTATATTCAATGGCTCCTACCAGCACATGCAGGTCTTTGACCCCTTGGATGGGGTTCACTGATCACTGGGATGCTGAATCTAGTGTGCCCTCTTGGCTTGGGATGGAGGTTTTCTGATCTGTGGAATTTCATGCCTGGTTCTTGTCTCACTGAAGTTTTGTTTGTGCACTGGATGTAAGGGAGTGGAGGAATATGTATTTTATTTACTTCCTTAAAGTGAAACAGGTGGTAGATAAATTGCATTTTTAGTCTTAGCCCAGAAAAGCAGAAAGGGTTAACCCTACAGCAATATGGGGATATTTGTCACTATAAGGTATTGCTGTTGTTTTGTCCTGGACACCAGTGTCAGCCTTTAGTATGGGAACACCTTTAGAAATGGGTTGGCTGCTCTCTATCTTGCTGTGTCCTGTCCTGCTCCTTCCTTTCTCTCTTACTTTAACAGTAAAGTGCAGGTTCCTAGAGCTTTGGGTGACAGGAAGGACTGCAATTGGCAAAATAGGACTAACTTTTGTTCTCCTACCTTTGCAGACTCCCCTTGTCTTAACTATTGACCAGGTGCTTGAAGTGCCCACAGTAATTATGGCAATATTCTTATCCCCTATTATCAAAGGCTCAGAACTTTCCAAAAAAGCCATTTTGGCATGTTTTTCCCCAGGGTTGGTCTTTACCCGAAGGTGGATTATATTTTATGTATTGTAATTTTTGAAAATTTTAAAACCCCTGCAGCAATTTCAGAGTGATGGAAGAGAGACAAAAATATACAAAAAATCCTCACCCAACTTTTTTAGACCCTGCCACAGCCAAAAAATGAATAGCTGGAGAGTGAAGCTTGGCCTGGACATAGTCCTCAGTAAGAGCTAGCATGTACTGAACATGCTCTAAATAGGTATGCACAACTAAAAGGCCCTGGTTTGCAATTGGATCTATGCAAGTGTGTCTTCGTGTGTGTATGGAGCTCCATGAACTTCAGAGGGAGTCTGTTCACTTGCAAGAGTCCATCTGACTAAGGTTTAGGGCTCTAGTCAGTAAAAATGCACTGATTGGTTGAAAGAACTTACAAGCTGTCCTGATGAAGCCTGTGAACTCCCAAAGTATAACTCTTGTAGAGCAGGAGTTCCCACATTTTATCATGACAACAGAGTGGCCTATGACCATCTATGAAGCCCTGACTTCTTGGAATGCAGCCTAAACTACCATCAGATAAAGTCATATAGAAAGGTGAGAGATGCTGAGATTGTCTCTTACTAGGTGTCTGTGCAGAGCCAGTTCTGATTGGGCCCTTTTTACTTTAGGCACTACAGCAGTATAAATAAATAATAAGAATGAATTTTTTCTGTGAGAGGCTCCCTAATTCCTTTCTCTCCTATAAAGATTTCCCTGAGTCCTTTCTCTGGACTCCAGTCTTGTGTCCTATATGGTGTTTTATACCATTGATCACAACATTCTTTAAATTTCACTGGAGCAGATTGTCATTCTTCCTGGCTGTTCATTTTCTGTTTTTTGTTCTTTTCAGCCCAATGGACTATGCTTTGTTTGGTTAGACTCACGGCTGATAGGTCTCCAGGTTCCATCTATGGGGTGAAGCCCAACACTGGAGTCATGCTCCTTCTGAGTACTGGTTAATCACTTGTCTCGTATACTGGTGCCATTGAGTGGTTACTCAAGTTTTGTATGAGTCCAGAGAAAGCACTCTATTCCATCTCTTCTTGTTTTCAAGAGTTCTTGATGTTATTCATTGGATGGGGCTGCTTCTGAAGCCAGTTCTATAAATTTATTTTGGTTCCAGACATGTATGTTGTGTGTCATTGTTATTCTGTGAGTATCACATTTCTTACATTAGAAAGGTTTTGTGTTTCCCTGTGTAGAATTTTTCAAAGCTGTTCAGAGCACCTCTTGTTTTGTTACACTTATATTTCTAATTACGTTGTCTGTATTTCTGGCTCCAGCTGTCTCTCTGAGCTGGCATTTAGTGTAAGTAGAGTGGAGACAGAGACTACTCTTCTTTTGAAGATCAGGGGACATTTGTATTTCACAGGAGAGACAGCTCAGGGCCAGAAGAAGCAAAGATGACTTTGAGCCACATTTTCATTGCCTGAACTTTTGGGTTGGTTGGGGACAAGTGCAGCCCCCACAGCTATTCAGATTTATGGGTGCCCTATGCAGTCTGCATTGAAGCCCAGAATCTTCATAGCACTCAGCACCCTGGATACTCCCTCCCCAGGACATCTCCCCATACACATTATGCTATGGGATCAGAGTAGGGTGGCTGGATGCTGCTCTTGTGCCAGAGAAATTCTTCCCCAGCCTGTTGCGATTTCTTTAAATCCCTTCTGTGCAGCATATAGGGGGCCAGAACTGGCCCTTGAGCTTATACACTTTCTCATTGTGAAACTGGTAGACATGGCTGATTTCTAACAGGAGTAGGAGTAGGCAGGATATTTTACCTCTGAATTTGGCACTAGTGTGACCACTGCTGGAATACTGTGTCCAGTCCTGGTGTCTACTGTTTGAGGAGGATGTTGATAAATTGAAGAGAGCGTTCAGAGAAGAGCCACAAGAATGATTAAAGGATTAGAAAACATGCCTTATAGCGGTAGACCCAAGGACTGTAATTGGAATGATCTTAACAGAGAGAGAGTTAAGGGATGACTTGATTACAGTCTGTAACTACCAATATTTAATAATGGGTTCTTCAGTCCCCCAGAGAAAGGTATAACATGAACCAGTGACTGGAAGTTGAAGCTAGACAAATACTGAGTGAAATAAGGTGTAAAATTTTAACAGTGAGAGTAATTAACCCTTGGAACAACTTACCCAGCGTCAAGGTGGATTTTCCATCACTGACAATTTTTAAATCAAGTTTGAATGTTTTTCAAAAGGATCTGCTCTAGGAATGATTTTGCAGAGGCTTGTGTTCTACAGGAGGTCAGACTAGATGATCAGAGTGCTTCCTTCTGGCCCTAAAATCTATGAATGTAAAGATTTTTAAACACTTAATATTTGAAACTCTTTACTTCAGTTTCAGCTCTGCTCATAGTCTGGAACTGTGATCCTGTATTAATCAGTGCCATAGGATGGTGAATTCTGACTACCAAGTTCTGTAACTAGACAGTGCATTACATCCTTTCCATTCCAGAAATAACAACAAACATACTACAAGGGGAACATTGGAATCTAATAATAATTATAATAATGCCAATACTGCCCTCTCCCACACATGTGATCAGAAGAAAACCCCATCCCCAGGAGCAGTATTTAAAACTTTACTAAGACATATGAGCAGTTCTCCGCTCAGCCCTTATAAATAGCATTTACATATTAAAATAAATATGCCCACATTGCCATAGTAGCAGGAGGTTTTTTCATTATTTAAAAAAAATATGTTACAAAACAATATCATTAATTTTATATTTCTTGCTTATTTTTTTTAAAAATAAGTAATAAAAAAGTCATTTTATAAAATAATAAAAAAGTAAATTGAGTATAAGAGTGTCCGTTCCTAGCACATGTCCTTGGTTTGTACATTATGATACATCATGAGATGTTGACCTCTAGGAAGTCATGTAATCCTTCACTTCTAATTGGACAAAAAAATCCAGTGCTTTTTTCACCATATGTTGTAAGTCTATGATGTGAAACATTCTCAGCAAGGGTAAGAGTCCTTTTAGCTCTTGGGAAGGGTTCTCAAAGCTGGTGTTTATAGCATTGCTGCTCCCTGCTTCAGGCCACCTTGTGTATCACAGAAAGAGATTCTGAACAGCCAAGACTAGGCCCTGAAGTTTAGAGGTAATGAGTTTCAGTCAAATGGTGTAAGCAAGAATCTGTTCTTTTTTTTTTTCTTGACACACACTAAGCGTGCTTGTGAGTGTGCATGTGTGTAAGTGTGCCTGCATGAGAATGGAGAAGGTTAAAGAGTTTGGGAGAGAAGCTTAGAGCCTCCCCTTCCTTATCTGATCATTCTGCCCTTTCATAGAGAACCCTTTCTAGCTATCACTGCTCAGCATCCCCAGAAGTTTACTGGGCTCCAGGCCCTGTTGCTGTGCCATCTTCTGAACATCAAAACCCATGTGCATGAGGAACTGGATCACATTCATCTCCTGCCCCGTGAACTGGTCCCGGATGGTAGGGCATGAGGGGTTACAGTGGGGCCAGGGACAGCTGTCAATCAGGTGGATTGGGCAACCCTTCAAAGGGGCTTTCCCATTTTTGTTGCTGTCATGCAGGCTGCGGTCCCAGCAATGCAGGGCACGGGGTAACGAAGTTCCTTTCACCTGAATGTCTGTCCAGTGACTGCAAAATCAAACCAAAAGATTGTATCAGTGGCTTAGGGTATCAGTATTACCATATTCCCTTTCTTGCTAATTCATGACATTTCATAGACTCCGTGAAGAGAGACACTTACTTGCGCGTAATGATCTCATGAGACAAACAGGCTGGAGCAAAACTAGCACTGAAAGGAAAACACAGATCAGGTATGGTGAGAAGGCAAAAAGGTGACTCATCTCACAGATGATTTCTGCCCCTGTCCTGGAATTGGCTAGAAGTTCTGCTGTCCCTGGCATGATGCTTGGATACCACAGTGCTGGGCATGATATAAGAATCTGAATAGACTAGAACAGGGTGGAAGTTTCAGAAAATGGCACGTTTCCATAGCCTTATTGGTTGGGTGCATTTATAGGGGCTCATAGGTGCTACAGTGACTCCCATGAATAGCTGATCTAGCATGAAGCGTCTAAGACATACGAGAGGTTTCATGTCATCCTTTCACCTGTTGCCGGGGTGTTTTATGATCAGTGTCTCTTAAAACACCCCTGTAGAACTCTGTTCCTGCCTCATTTTTTTTCAGATATGTTAAGAGCATGTTTCCTGATGCAGATTAGGTACAGATACCAAATAAATCACATTGGTATCAAGAGAGCCATTGTGAACTTCCCACAAAACAGCTTATGCAGGACTTCTCTTAGGGGGAAAAACACCCCAGCTTTTCCTACCGCAGTACTCACGTCACATCCTTCAGGGTATTTCTTAGCTCCCGGCCCAGATTCTGGATGTAGAGCCACTG
Organism: Eretmochelys imbricata; assembly: GCF_965152235.1. Lineage (NCBI taxonomy): Eukaryota > Metazoa > Chordata > Testudines > Cheloniidae > Eretmochelys > Eretmochelys imbricata. The sequence continues at coordinate 651,795 of NC_135585.1, read as the reverse complement.
CCCCTCCTGGACAGGCTGTCCAGTTAGGTGCACATTATCTACTGTGAGCTGGGCCTCATCAAAGAGCCATTGCACCACAAAGACTGGACCTAGAGGGGAAAAGAATTGGAGAGAGTCTTCATCAGGTTAGCAGCAGTAAATGAAGGAACTGCCCAGGACCAATTTCAGACTCTCAGGCAGGTAGGCCTTTCTTTTTGCACTTACATCGAAGAGTGGGATAAATTTTATAGCCAAAAAAGCAATTCCATTCCTCTCCCTCTTTAAACTGCAGTTTGCAGCGTTCAGGAACAATGCCATTCCAATATCTGAAAGATATAGCAATGGTGGGGTTAGTGCCATGGTGCCATGCAGTCTCATTCTGCTTGGAATATGTCCTATTCACTAGAACACTGGGGCGTTTGCTGGTTGCAGTTGGAGAGTCCTCTGTGCACGAATGAAGCAGTGAGTGCAAAAAACCGTGCACAGAAGAACAGAGCTAACCTTTCTTGATTCAGCTGGAAGGCAAGCAGGTCTGAACAGTACTATTTAATCAAACTTGACTTATAAATGAGAAGAAGGAGAGCTGGCATTTCATTAGCCAGTGATACTCTCTGTTCTGGAGGTGGACTGGCTACTCTGATAGGACTTTTCCCGTCACTTGCTTTTATGATCCTAGGGTATGGCACCTTCCCCTAAATAACAATCAGATACTCAGTGATGGGAGCATTAGAGAGATGGCAATTTCAGTTTATTAACAGCAACATTCTTCCCTGTGTCTGTCAGGTCACATCAATGTATTGTGTTACTCAATACAGTGTCTGTAATGTCACACAGTCTCGTGAATATGCCTTTGAAATGATGTTTTTTTTCTTTATAGGTAGAAGCTCATTAACAAAGGGTGAGGCATGTGATAGGTATCTTATAAATACAAAAAGGACGCAAGGAAGACAGGAAGAGTGTCAGAGCCCCGCCTCAGGATTTCGCCTCATCCTTAGCTCTTGGGGAAGGGTAATTTAGAATAGTTTATTGTACCTGATTCCTCTCCTAATAGCTTCTGTTGGGGCACAGGTTATGGTATCAATACAGTCAGTTCTGCGGTACTGTTTATTATCCAGGAACCAGCCAGAATCTGCCAGCCCTCGGACCTGAATCCCTTGATAACCCATCTCCTCCAGCTGCTCTGCTACTCGATCCACATTCAGAAGCACCCCAGTTCCCCCAGCACTGCAATGAGAAGATCACTAATTCAGTTACAGACCTGACATTGTTGCAAGACAGCTACGATACATACTCCTTTTACAGTTTTGATGCATTGAGCAATTTGACCAGTCAGTAAGGGCATAATCTAGTCACTAGTCAGCAAGTTATTTCCTCACTTCATAAATTCTCAGAAATAAAATCAATGCTAACTAGTTCAGCAACCAAAAGCCATCCATTTTATTTTCTTCTTTCTGGCATAGCTCTTTCCTGTTATTAGCAAGAGCTTTGGCAGCTCAAAATAGAAAGACCCTGAAATTTGGAGACAGAATTTTGCATCTGTTTCTATTATTGTCTAATATTCTTTCCCCATAAATAAATTCCTCTGAACCAAAAGCCAGTATTTCTACATCATTCCCTATTGCAGCTCTTACAGGAAGAGGCTGAGAGGAGTATTTGTGCGAGCTTTCCCCTACCAGTGCTTCTGCCTCACTCCTCGTAGCACCACCTGCAGGCAGTGTCTGGGAACTAATCTCCCATGACTAATCTCCTGTAAAGACAGTGCTCCATTGCAGTTGCTCTTTCATATTCTTTATCTCTTCATTGTAGGACAATCTTATGCAGACACTTACCTGCTTCCGGCCAGGAGTAGTACCTTTGCATTATTAAGGCCTTTTCCCACAAGCTCCTTTACTACCTCTTGTATTATGAGGGCTCCCATGAAGGCATATTCATCTGGAAAAGAAAGAGTTCACCATCAATAGGACTGTGATGTGTAGGCTAAAACTTTGCTGAGGAGGCTTCCCTCACTCATGCCCATCCCACAGTTGCTCTGAGGTGAGAGACAGTAGCTGCTTAACTGTTGCACAGCAACACTGAACAACAGGATAGGAAGTGAAAAAGAATATTATAGCCAATTGAAACTACAGGGGAAATTTAGAAACGGAGAATATTTCATTATCTCACTTGGAATTTGGCCAGGACACCAGAGCTAATGCCTCTGTTCTTGCAAAAACTGTCGTGGGCACCCACAAGTGGTCAGAATATCAATTTCACGTCAGTGGAAAGACGACACATCCAGCAGCACAATGGCTGACAGTACGGCATTGGTTCAAGCACTGATTCAGAGGAAAGCATATGTCCTGCTGAATTACTAGTACTACTTCATGCAGCACCTTCGGGCTGATGCTCCTCTTAGTTACACCAGGCTATATCAGGAATAACTTGACTAAAGTCAATGGAGATTTATCCAGTGTAAGTGAGAAAATAAGCCCCCTTGAGTCTTCTGTAGCGGTCTCACATCCAAGTACTAATCCTGGTTATCTTTTAAGACTCATCATATCCTGAGGTGGCATGATTCATCTGCAGGATGTTAAAGATCTTTAATTTTATCTGCGTAAGGAAATGTCCATCTTTGTGTGCCAAGGAGACATCACAATGTTGCACTGTTGTCACAGTGACATTGTGTTGATCCAAAACCAGTATCATCAGGCAACAGCATCATATTATATTATAATGCACAGGTTTTTGTCTTGCAGGCCAAATTGCAAGCAGCTTCTGCCCAACAATGGGTGAGCTTCACATCCATTTGGGACAAGAATGAGACTGAATTCATTACACTTATCACTGAGGTCTGCAATATGAGAAGACACATTACAAGCCATGGTGCCCCAGCCACTCCATTTAATTTGCAGTATATGCAGGGTGGGAGAGGCTTATCTAAAAGGAAAGGCTGCTTCAGGAACTCCAGGTGCAACCTGCAGGGACTAGATGTGCATCTGTGACATCCCTGCATGCAGGGGCTCTGAACCATGTCCCTGCAGGATGTGATGAGGGGAGAGGGATGTTTTGTCTGGAGGTTACTTGTTATTCTTTCCTGCTTCTCAGCAGGAAAAAGCTTGTCTCTCATTCGAATAATTTCAGAGAAATCAGGCCATATCCTCTAATGTGTGATGACTGTCTGGCAGCCAACCTATTGGCAGCACTCACTTTTTTCAGATTTGGAAGAGGCACCACTCCAAACATCACTTGAGCAATAGGGGATGAAACTGCAAGAGATGAGAAGTCTGTGAGCACTCATTTTCCCTTGACATACACGGGGTGAGGCTGGGGTCAAGGAACTGGAAGGAAATCCTGCGAAGAAGGGAAGGGACCGGTTTTTTGTTCAATGAGATGCTTATACCACCCCCTTGAATACTCAAAGGAAGGATTACCTCCAGAGGAGTCAGTTACAGTTGCTTTTTTTTTTTCCTTCTGGATGTTACCCTTTTTACTGAAATCTTTTTATTGATCTAATTGAGTAAGGCTACGATTTAATCACGGGTATTTTTAGTAAAAGTTATGGACAGGTCACGGGCAAGAAACAAAAAAATCACTGTCCGTGACCTGTCAGTGATTTATGCCATAAATACCTGATTGAATCTTATGGGGGGGGTGCTGTGGGGGTGGAGCCCATGGCACCAGCTGCTGGGCAGGGGATCCCCAGGGGCCCATGGCACCAGCTGTGGGGGGGAGCCCCAAAGGGCCAGTGGCTGCTCCGGCTACTGCCGGAGGAGGAGCCCTGGGGGGCCAGCAGCTGCTCCATCCGCCACTGGGGGGGAAGCCCTGGGGGGCCAGCCTCTGCTCCGGCCGCCCTGGGACTGTCAGGAGCTGCGGCTGCTCTTGCCACCTCCAGGACTGCTGCTCAAACAGTCCCTAGGCCCAGCTGCATTGGCCCTGCTCAGATGGTCCCAGGGGCCACCAGAGCAACAGTCAGCGTGGCTGACTCCAGGGCTGGGGCCGCTCCAATGGTGGCTGGCTCCGGGGTCGCCTGAGCGGCTGGCTGCAGAGCCACTCAATCAGTGGCCATTGTGGCTGTCCCCAGGGCCTCCTGAGCAGCTGGCTTCGGGGCCAGCTGCTTGGGCAGCCCTGGATCAGCCGCACTGGCCGCTACAGAAGTAACTGAGGTCACAGGAAGTCATGGAATCACTGACTTCCATGACCTCCATGACAAACATGGAGCCCTAATTATGAGGCATCATGCTCTAGAGCACAAATCTAAATTCTAATCCTGGCTTTTCCATTGACTTGGGCAGCGTTGGGCAACTGCTTTTCTTTGTGCTTCAATTTCCCTCTATGTAAAATGGAAGAACTCACCTACCCTATGTAATTGCTAAGTATTGTTATTAAATGTCTCTGCAGGAATGGAACTATTTTTCTATCTCTTAGCTTTTTGTCCCCAGCTGCTGCAATAGAAATTGTCACCTATATCCGCTTCTCTTCCCCTCTTGCAGCACTGCAGTCCAGAGGGTCTATGTATAAGCACAAGCAAGCCAACCTCCCCCTCCTAGGTCTCCCCTCTGAACAGAAGTAGCCATCCAAAGCTCAGAGAACTGTCAGGCACATCACCAGCCACAGGACCTGATATGGTATTTCCCAATTTATTCCTTTGGGGGATATCCTCTGGGATCTCCCCAGTTTTTCTTGACGTTTATCATTAGACCAACCTATGCCTTCAGCTGAACTGGACACAGGTCACTCTGGACCTTGTCAACACCGGTCCTGGGAAAGCTGAAGTGGTAGACAGAGAGAACAATATAGGGTTTTCCCTTTTACCAAGGATTAATTATGTTATCTGCCATAGTAGCACTCCCTGCTCTTGCTGTCCTAGGAAGCAATAGACCATGTTTGCATGGTCCACTCCCCATTCTTACACCACGTCTGGGGTATAATCCCTTCCCTTTTCCTCTCATGGTGCCTCTTTGTACATAATTTTTGGAATATAAACTTGTTCCCCTTGGTGCCCCTCCTTACACCATGTTTGCGTTCCACCAGTGCGGATTTTCTTCTGGCTGTGATGACAGGATCCCAGTTCCTGCAGGTGGATGAAAAGAAATATACAAACGCTGTTCTCAGATTTTAAAGCAATAGGAATGAGCCTGGTGTGGGGGCTCTGGCCGTACAGAACGGGAACTTACACTTTGATAGCCATTGGTGAAGTGGGAGGAAAAAAGAGAAATGTGTCTGTGCCTACATCTTGGTGGATGTGATTTTCAGCCCTTGATTCACATCAGACGTGAACCCCAGCACTTCAAGAAGCCTTATTACCTCATGATGAAGAGGCGCTGTGGCACCTACTTAAAAGTACATTCTTCCTGTAACCCCTAAATTCTGGAAGGTAAATTCCAATACTAGCAATTATAGGATTTGTGTGAATGAGAGAAAGAACCTACATGTACAATCAGCCCTTGGCATAAACAGGGCAAGGGAAGGTAGAGACCCCATAATCCTGTGCTGACTCAGTAACTCTGGTCCACAGACATGTGGAGATCCATGGTGTTACCTCCGCCTTCTAAGCAGTATTAAAAGAAAATAAAAATTCATTAAATGCTTCCCTAATCTTACATCTTCACAAAGGCAATTGCAGTATAGTAGAACCTCAGAGTTGTGAACACCAGAGTTACAAACTGACCAGTCAACCACACACCTCATTTGGAACCGGAAGTACACAATGAGGCAGCAGCAGAGACAAAAAAAAAAATGCAAATACAGTACAGTGTTAAACATAAACTACCAAAAAAATAAGGGGAAAGCAACATTTTTCTTCTGCATAGTAAAGTTTTAAAACTGTATTAAGTCAATGTTCAATTGTAAACTTTTGAAAGAACAACCATAACATTTTGTTCAGAGTTACGAACATTTCATGAACACCCTCCGTTCCCGAGGTGTTCATAACTCTGAGGTTCTACTGTACATGCCAAAGGAATATTATGCAGTGATGAATGGGAAGGAAGGTGGGGCCTTCACAAGGCCATATGGGAGGGCAGGTGAGGCCCAGAAACTCACAATCTGGTTTCGCATCTACAGCAGTTTGGGGCCTCCAAGTCATAGGACCAGGCCTATCTGAGATAGATAAACCGATCCAAGTGAATTACATAATAGTGTGTGTGTGTGTGTCCCATTGTGAAGGCCTCTCCCCTAAACTACAGTGAATGAATTTCTTCTGGAAATTTGACAGGCCAAGATTATTGTACAAGAATTTCTAAGAGCCTGTTATGATGATTACCCCTTTAAGAACAACAGATGAAATATTGAAGTCCAAAGGTTCCAGTGAGGCTGGCCAAAGAAGTAGGAGAGACAGAGTCAGATTCTGGCCTCCACTATGACCCATTTATACCATTCTAGTGATGTAATAGAACCTCAATGGCCCTGATGGAAATTCCTCCAATGCAAGAGCAGTGTAGAGCTGATGTGGGCAGCCCTTCATCATTCTCCTGTGCAGTCCCCAAAGTAGAGCCATGCCAGGGAGAGAGCTGTGGTTGGTGTATTGAGAGCTGGATGGGGAGTGGCCCAAGTGCAAAGTACTCCAGTTATTTCCATCTGCAGCTATGTCAGCTATGCAAAGCCGCCATAAATTGAAGCACCCCCTAGGACTACTCTAATTTATGCTGGGAGTTAAGCCACCTCTTAGAGAAGCTCAGAATTAGGGAAGTGAAAATGTGATGTATATAGCTCACCTTTGCTCCCCACCTCCTGTGCTGTGCCTTCTGTGCTGTGCCTCCTGAAAGGTGCAGCATTGAATTTGGCCCACAGTCAGGGAGCAGTGGGGTATGAAGCTCAGCAGCCAGAAAAAGGAAAGAGGGGAAGGAAGGTTGGTAATCTGTATTTCTAGGCATTTATCTGATGCTTTGAGCATCAAGCATCATTCACCCCATTATACAGAGGGAGAGAGGTGAAAATAAAAATAAGATAAGGGAAGTCACCAAACAACAAGAATAGGAAAGCATTTAAAGAGAAACTGATGTAATTGCTTCCAGTACTACAAGAAGCTAAGCACAAGAACCCATATCTTCTGGTATGATCTACTTTCCACTACCCAGCAGCACGAAGTAGATGGATTCTGGCTGAAAATGGCTAACAGAAAATTCCCCTTGTGGAGGGAAATTCCAGTTGGCATAAAGGCAGCTGAGGCAGTGCCTGCATCAGGTTTAGGCACCATGTTAGGAGATGGAGGACGGCTATCTTTCTCTTACGACAGTGCCATCGGTTAAAGCAGCACATCAGCTGCTCTGAAACTGGAGCAGAATCAGGGAGCCAGTTGTGGATCGGCCCCTGTCCTGCACTGAGAGGAGTTTGGGCACAGAGAAAAATTGCACCTAGATTCACTAAATAAGAGTATGTACCATTAAACGTCAATTTTCAAAACAGATTCTGCTGCTGGCTTTGAGTGGCTCATCCATTATGGGCAGAATTGCTGACTAAGGCTCAGGTCTTTCAACATGAGGGTAAGGGTCTCAGAGGGAAGAAATCTGTGTGAGCATCTCCTTGCAGAGATCCCTTCCACCGCATCCTATTGGCGGTGAGGAGTCAGGACAGTGTTCTTCCCTAATCTTGACAGATCCCCAGAGAACAACACTGATCCCTGGGGATCTTCAGGAAGTCAGGGCCATCCACATGGTGGCACTGTCTGTCTCCCCTGACTCTAGCTCCTTGGCATATTAGAGCCATGTTACCATGGTGGTCCTCCTGCCATAGCTCCCTCTGGGACCTCAGAGGGAGAAGAAAGGGAGGGACCCCCCCCTAGAATATTGTATATTTGATTGATCTACACAGGGCTGGAGGAGGGGGGTGATATGTAACCCGCAACCGACCCACCCGGTGTAGACCTTGGACTACACTTTGAAAGACTCTTGTCTCCCATGTGGTCCCGTAGGGCAATATATAAATCAATGATACTCCTTTATCTGGGATGTGTACAGTACTGGTCATCCCATCTGTAAAATGATATTGCAGAATTAAAGGGGGTTCAAGGAAGGTTGACATCCCTGCAAGTGTACATGCATACATGTATATGTTTTCATGTTTCTGCGAGAGCATGTGCATATGTATACTAATTAATGGCAGTGTGTATGCATGTACAGGCAAATGCACATAAGTGACTATTACATTGTGTTACTATCTGAAGAGGAGCAATTATGGGGAAGTGACAGTGTATGTTGTGAGGAACTCTGCTACACTACACTACAAAATCTGTGTATCCCCCCTTTCTTTTTGTCTTTTGTTATTATGTGTAGAGGGTAGATGTAATGTGTAATGGTGTTTCTACCCCCTGCACAGAAAGACTTACCAGTTTTGGTAATGGGCCACTCCTTGGAGCTCATCAGCCTCCTCATTGTATCATAACGGGTATCACAATTTTCTCTGTTAAAGCAATACCATCCCCCTGGGTCATGAGGAAAAAAAAATCAAGTCAATTCCTTGCTGTCATTTTGTTCAGGGAAGGAGTGGCAGAGTATCACAGAGAGAAAGAGATGAACGTGTACAATAGAACATGGGATTTCCAGGCTGAGATGAATGGTGCAAGCAGTGGGTAAAGGAAATAGAAGAAAGAAGTAGTTGGATTAAGAAGCTCTGATTAGGGTCAGGTGGGTAGTTAGGATGCCAAGAAATGCACTAAATTGTCAGGCAGCCGAGGCATATGACAAAGTGATTGGGTTGCGTGGAAGGATGGAGACACTGGTTATGCAGAAGGCAGCCAGCACACACATTTTGCACAGCCTTTGAAGAAAGCAGCTGGATAGCTCTCCCCTACCCCCACCTCTTCATTTACCAAAAAAGGCTAAAAAGCTTGACCTGTGCTTAAATAAAAAATAACCCAGGCTCACCTTCCAGGAACAGCAGCCACCTTCTACTGCCTTTTGATTCTTTGAGGTAGTAGCTGAAGAAAAAACAAGCAGACAAAGCAGCATTAAATTCATTAGGCAGACTGACTAGCTTAACCACAAGCTCTTTGATAAACAAACTCATTATAATATCAAGAGGGTTACATAAAATATTTGGTTAAACAACAAGAGTAAGAAACAGGAAGACTGTCAGAAGAGCTCCAAACCCTCTGATCAAAGGGCCTTCCCCGAGATCCTGAGCCAGGCAGATTGGCTTTTATCTGTCTCCAAAATAAATGCATTAAACAAATTCCTAGAATTCCTAAGAATTTCCAGGCAGGAAAGAGTTATTCCACCTGTTGCTTGCTGTGTTTTTAGTAATGACCACGAGGTGGAAGCAGAGTTTGAGTGCTAGACAAAAATGTTCATACTTTGTTTTAATATACATAAAGCAGGAATAGGAGAGGGCCAGCGATCATAATAATAAATAATAATTGGCACTTCTCTGGCTTCTTCCAGTAGAGGATCTCAAGGCACTTTACAAAGTGGGTAAGCATTATTATCCCCACTTATACACACACAGATGAACAGAGAAGAGTGCTGGCTCCCTGAATTAACTACCTCATGCTGGTGAGGGTAAAAATAAAAGAGGGATGAAGATGAGGGTGATGAAGATAATGCAGAAGGAGTCAGGATCAAGTAAAATAGCCCCAGGCAGCTTTCTTTCTTAGGACTGTGTCCCCATGTCATCCTCTCCACCCCTGTGTCTGTGAACTTCTTTGGCTGCCTTTGAATGTGCCCTTAAATGCTTCGGATTCTAATGGATTTTGGAAAACTACTGATAAGTTAAAATGAAGGACATTGACCCTCCCTTCCACACCCCACAGCCTTCAGGGTTGGGAAGCAAGCACAGAGACCACTGTCCCTGCGAGGGATGTGAATGAAGTAGCTCTAGTAAAGTGAATGAAGCAGGATGGGAGATAAGCATGGAAGAGATGAAGTAAAGGAAAAGGACCGGAGCTGGAGAAGCAGGGGCGCGTGGGGTAGGTCATTCCCCAAGATCTCTGGGGATGGTTCTCCGGCATCCCTTTCAGTCCGCAGGAGCCCTCCAAGGAGGCCGCTCTGGGGCGCAGGATAATGCGGTCAGAATCGTGAAGCCAATCGTGGGGAGATGAAAGGGCCCCTGTAGTGCGGGAGAGCAGAGGGGCCAGGACTCGGAACTGAGGCCGGCTGGGGGTGTATCGGGAAGGGCTGCGCTGGGGGCTGGTCGGGACCAGGCTTACCCCAGGGTCAGGGGAGGCTCGAGCTGGTTATGTTCTGGAGAGGACCCCAGCCCCGCACTCACCCTGCCGGGCTGCCGTCATTGCAGGTGACCGAGCTGTTGAGCAGGAGATGGAGGCGCAGCTCGTGGTGCAGGTTCTGGGCCGAGCACGGATACAACGACTGCGCCAGGCTCTTGATCTGAGCCATGAAACTGTCCATGTTGCCTTCCACGGCGGTGAAGTCCAGCGGGAAGCTCTCCACGGGCTGCCCGGTCGCTTCGCTCCGCTCCCGGGCTGCCGCCGCAGCCGCCGGCTGCTGCCCTCGCCGTCTCCAGTTCTTCCTGCCCTCGCCACCGGGGCCCCAGTGCAGCAGTCCCAGGAGCAGCAGCACTTGCACGGTTCCTCTGCCCATCGCGACCCGGAGCCACCTGCGGGGGAAGGAGCAGAGGAGTTGGGCGCACGGACGGGCTCTGCCCCCTGCTCCGCTCGGCTGCAGACTGGCGGGGGCTCCGGGTCCCAGGGGAACTAGTCCCTGGGGGCGGGCAGTGCTCCGCGGGCTCCGTCTCCCCCGTGCTGGCCGGAGTTGGGGTCTCTGGCCCGGGCCTGCTCCCGCTGTTCCCAGGGCAGCGCAGGGTCTGGTCGCTCCGCTCAGTCCCGCTCCAATGAGCGGCGAGGGTAGCGCCTGGGCGTAGTTAGCGGGGGCCGGCGACTGGTGCCCGGGCTCTGCGGCGGGGCTCGGGGGCGCTCGGCTTTTCTTGGCGCACGGACTCGCCTTCTCGTCCCAAACCACACGCATGACAGAGGGGCACGGGGAGCCCGCCGGGGGCGCCGCCAGCCCGGGCGCCGCGTGGGGCAGCAGCCGGCCAGCCCCGCCCTGCCCTCCGCCCCTTGGGATCCAGGCGGAGGGGGGGCTTTACTGTTTCCTTGCCAGGAGATTCCGGCCTTTGCTCTACCGGCTCTTGCCCCTCCTCTCCCGTCCCGTCCCGTCCCGTCCTGTCCGGGCGCTGCGAGGCGATGCGCAGCGGGGGGCAGCAGCGGCTCCCCGAGCCAAGGGGCGCTGCGCTCCAGGGCGGGCTGAGCCCGACAGGCCTTTGAAGTGCCCCGCGCCCGCCGCCAGGCCCTCTGTCCCGGCGGGCTTCTTTGCTCTGGGAGAAAGTGCCCAGCCGCGCCTCACCTCCTGTCCGCGGCTGGGCTCGCTGCGTGGGGCTGCGCGCCCGCCCCAGCCCCGCGAGCAGACTCACGGCCTGGGACATTTCCACGGGCTGCTTCTCCAATGGCTCCTGCCCCCTGCCAGGGCGCTTCTCTGTCCCCTGTCCTGCCGCAGTGGCTCGATCTGTGCCCCCTTCCCGGGGCTCTCTGGCCCTGCGCGGCTCTGAACTGCTCCTCCCACTCTTGCACGCTGGCAGGGCTTGCTCGAATGAGTGTGGCAGCCCGATCCCCATTCAGGAGCCGAAGGATTCCCCGGCTCTGGATGTTTGATTGGAGTTTGAAACAAAGGCCTCAATGTTCAGGACTGTAGGGGGTGCAGGCGGCTGCTCCCATTGCTCCTCTCTTCCCGCCAGCACCTGCCTGGGGAACAGCGGGGCAGAATGAACTCCCCGCGTGTGACCCAGGAGCCACCGGCCTCCCCTGGCCTGGAGGAACGTGCCGGGCCAAGGCTCTGGGGTAGGGTCCAGAGCTGGGGCTGCAGAACTCACCAGGCTCTGGAGCGGAGGCTGAGGCCAGGGCAGACCCGGTTCTGTCTCTGGTGCTAGAGCTGAGCAATCCAGAGTGCTGCATGGAGTGGGACCCCTTCAGGCCCTGTGCCTGGAGTCTCTCTCCTATGAGATGGGGTCATGGAGGCTGCTCTGCTGCACCAGAGCTTGGGGGAGAAGAGAATGAGCTTGGTGAAGGTTGAGATGGGACCCAGGACAGGTGTTCCTGGTTTTCAAAGGAGAAAGAAGCTGCCTTTGGTTAGCTCCAATTCTGCCCCTCTTGTGTCCTCCCTAAGGGCCTGTTATATTCCCCAGGGTTTAGATGTGCAGAGGAGGTAATTTGGTCCTTTTGGAATTTCAAAGGAAAACACTTGTTGCCTGGAAAAGCCACCCAGGCTTATATCTGAGAGATGGAATCCCTCCTCCAAGGATGGTCAGTACCTCTTTAATTATTGGTGAGGGTGGCTCCTTTGTCTATTTCACTTGAAGTTATCCCAATAGCACCCCCAGAATTTTTTCACCTGGTACACAAAACAGAACCTCCTCATGCCTGTCCCCTCCCCACAAGGCTCCTCACTGCCCCTCTCCCGGCTGGCTCCCCTGGGTGGGCACTAACTGCAGCTCCCCATACTTGTCAGCAGGTCTTGATGCACTCTCTGAGCGAGTCCTGCAAGCAGAGAGCTGCTGGAATTGGGGCAAGGCCACGCAAGGCCCTAGAGTGCGGTACCTGTGGGCAGGAGCTGGCTCTATGGCTGCATTGAGGAGGGGCAGAGCTAGCCACCCCCCTGCCCACTTAGGGTTGGCCCCACTCCCCCATGTTGGGAGTCATGGGCCAAAACTGAGTGAGTGGCATTGCAGCCTGGCATATGAGGGTTGCAGCACCACTCGTGTTTGGCCCTGCCACCCCCCCATGACGGTGGGCACTGCAGGGCCTTACCTGAATAGGCAGTGGGACAGCCAGTGCCCTGCTTTTTGCTGCTGCTGTGGGGACAGAACCTATACCAGTCCTTCCACCTGGGGGCCTTCCCAGTGCTTGTGCCTTGGGAGCCCCTGCCAACGGTTAGACCACATGTAAGATGCAGGGCTGTGAGCACCGCTGAGTTATCTCCAAGTTTTGGAGCCTACTAGATCCTCTCTGCCCTACAGCATCAGCACCCCACCCCAGCTGTGATATCAGTCACAGCTCTCTGAGCTCTGTTACTCTCTTTGAAGTCTTGACATAGTCCCCAGCTCACTCAAAAGCAAAGGGGCTAGCTCAGGGCAGACCAAAGCTGTCTGTGGAAAAGCTGCTGTAAGTGGTCAGCATAGCCCCCAAACAAGGAAGTGCCAGCTGGGGAGTCTGCATGGCCAGGCAATCAGGAGGGGTGTGCCTTGAGTTGGGACCTGAGATCAGTGTGGGACTACTCATGTGAGAAAAGGATGCAGGATACAGACAGTACAGTTAAAATCTAACACCGTACATATACGTACAAAAGGAAATTAAAAATACCCAAATCAAATCAGCAACTTTCTTCATGGAGGCACCAGTCATGGTTCCATCATGAAGGCTGAGTTCCATTTTGAGAGATTCAACCTCATTGTTCTGTATGAAAACTACAGTGTATCCTCTCTGAACTTCCAGCGTTCACTCTGAGTGCAGAAAAAAATTCTTGAGAATTTACAAGTAAATCTGTTAGTTTATTAAAAATAATTTTCAGATGGGTCCTTTAAGATATGTAGCATCTGTATCAGACTTTTATTTGTCACAAATAAATGGCATAGACTCATCAAAGTTTCCTCATAGTTAAACTTCACTTAAACCTTATTTGTAGGCTACATTTGAAGAAATTTAGGTGTAATTAAGCTAAAGTTATTAATGGCTGTTGGGTGTAATTGTTATGGTTATATAGACTACAGGCAAAGTCAGGTCAATGTCTCAGGTAACTTAAATGGGTCCATTTTTACTCCACTGATCACTCTTCCCCTACAAATTATTTGCATACAGCAGTTCTATTGGTTGTAATTAATCGATGGTATGAGGAAGACTGGACTCGTGTCCAAAGTTCTCATGAGTCCATCTGATGCTGCTGCTCTTTAAAGGTTCCGTGGCCACATGCTAGTGGTTCCACTGCACACAGTGAAGCACTGTCCGGGGGAATTGAGACAGGAGCATGGGGGAGACCTCAAAGTGCAGATGTTGAGCTCTCCAACCTCTTCTTTTCCATAACACCAGTCTCTGTAACTTAGCCCTCTAAACCAATAGAGTAATTGCAAATTAAGGATCAGATCCACCAGTACACGTTGACTCTTTTTTGCTGCTATGGAGATGCAAAGCAGCTAGAAACCCAGCCTAACTAGCCAGTGTGCTATGGCTGATTTATGCTTCTCTAGTATACTGGTGAATTGTTCTGAATCATTTTAAAAGTGATTTAAGTTTGGTATTATTTAGTATCAGATCATGAGGACTATCTCACCGTAGCATTTTCTTTGTGTGTGTGTTTTGGAGGGGTTAGTATTCATCATGTATGACATTTTTAATAATTAAAAAAAAAATCCCAGGCAAAAAACTATGTTCAGATGGAGTTAGGGTTGAGAGCACATAACAATAATTTAAGGATAAAAAATATTACATCCCCAAATGACGGATTATAAAAGGAATACACTTAAAACACAAAAAGAAAAGGAGTAGCACTTGTGGCACTTTAGAGACTAACAAATTTATTTGTTAAAACACAGACAAACAAATTCAGATAGGGAAGTGCACAATGAACCAAACAGTCTCCACTCTGCCATATAGTGACACCATCAGGGGAAAAAGAAAAACATCTACTTTGAAATCAGTTTAATCTAATCTGGGTCCACAAGAACTAAAATGCCTTAATCACATAATTATATGGTATTTGCAGGGGAGAGTTAAGGCTGTTTGGATGCGGGGAACGGGGCGGTTGGATAGGGCAGAGGTTCTGGGGGGGCAGTCAGGGGAGCGGGGAGGTTTAGATAGGGGGTGGGGTAGGGTCCCGGAAGGGGGTGGTAAGGAGACAAGGAGCGGGGGGGGGGGTTGGATGGGTCGGGGTGTTTTGAGGGGGCCAGGCAGGGGATGGGAAGTGGGAGGGGGTGGATAGGAGGCGGGGGGCAGGCTGTTTAGGGAGGCACAGCCTTTCCTACCCGGCCCTCCATACAGTTTTGCACCCCAATGTGGCCCTCGGGCCAAAAAGTTTGCCCACCCCTGTCCTAGAAACATGGGCAGCCAGGGAAGCTCCTCACTGTGTGCACTACCCTTGCGCCTGCAGGCACCATCCCCGCAGCTCCCATTGGTCGCGGTTCCTGGCCAATGGGAGCTGCGGAGCTGGCCTTTGGGGTGGGGGCAGTGCGTGGAGCCACCCTGGCCGCCCATGCTTCTAGGGGCTGCAGGGACCTAGTGGCCACTTCCAAGAGCTCTGCAGAGCTAGGGCAGGCAGGGATTAGCCCCGGGCCTCCGTTGTGCTGCCAACTGGACTTTTAACGGCTCGGTCGGCAGGGCTGATTGGAGCCGCCAGGACCCTTTTTCAACCAGGCGTTCCAGTCAAAAACTGGACACCTGGCAACTCTAGCTCAAAGAGGGCTGAGGTAGGCCAGGTGGTCCCAATCAGCCAATTAGGCTGCAAGCTGGGAGAATTAAGGGTGAGAGGAAAGCTCTAATTAGGAGGACGCTCATCTGAGTAGAGGTAGGATGGGCTAACATAAACTCAGGAAGCTGCCAGCAGCAAAGGCTGCTGGGAGGAAGTTTGTGGTCAACCCTTTGTTTAATAGAGAGAGAAGGAGGGAACCTAGGGAAAGAGTAAGACCCTGGGGGCCTGGCATAGCCTGAAGAAAAGGGCACATCCTGAAGAGAGCTGTGTGGAGAAGAGAACCTGTGGGGTAGGACATAGCAAGGCTGGGGACTGGACCGACATTGACTGCATATTGTAGGGTCCCTGGTCTGGATCTCAGAGTAGAGGGTTCCCCTGTTTGCCACTGGGGAAGGAGCAGTGGCAGGGCAGTGAACTGGAAGACTGCCTGGGTCACTGCAGAAGTGACAGGATCAGGGCACTAGGCATGAGGACTGCTGGATGCCCCTTGAGCAGAAGAGACTTTGAAGGACTCTATCCTAGAAGGGGGAAATTCTGAGTGACCTGGCTAGAGGGCCATGTCACAAAGAGACAGCTCCTGCAGCGAGAGACGGGGCTGTAGATGGAGAAAGAAGGATGGAGGGACAGCATGCAACTGTGGGTAGGGGTGTCGACCTTGTGAACCTAATCCTCAGAACAGCCAGGAGGAGGTGCCATACTGTGGTGAGTAGAGCACCTTGTCACACTCCCCTAGTCATCTCTTTTCTAGCCTTAATAGTCCTGGTCTTTTAAATCTCTCCTCCATATGGAAGCTGTGCCATAGCCTTAATAATTGTTGTTGCCCTTCTCTGTACCTTTTCCAATTCTAATATATCTATTTTAAGATGGGGGTGGGGGTGCCAGAACTGCGCACAGTATTCAAGGTGTGGGTTTACCATGGCTTTGTATAGTGGCTTTATGATATTTTCTGTCTTCTTATCTATCCTTTTCCTAAAGGTTCCTAACATTCTGTTCACTTTTTTGACTGCCACTGCACATAGAACAGATGTTTTCAGAGAATTATCTACAATGACTCCAAGATCTTCCTTGGGTGGTAGCAGCTAATTCAGACCCCATCATTTTGTATGTATAGTGGCGATTATGTTTTCCAATGTGCATTACTTTGCATTTATCAACATTGAATTTAATCTGTCATTTTGTTGCCCAGTCACTCAGTATTGTGAGAGCCCTTTGTAACTCTTCACGGTCAGCTTTGGACTTAAGTATCTTGAGTAGTTTTGTGTCCTCTGCAAACTTTGCCATCTTGCTGTTTACCCCTTTTTCCAGATCATTTATCATCTGCACCCAAACTTCCTTCTGGATCCTGTACCCCGCACCCCTACAACATCCCAACAGCCCTGAGCCCCCTCCTGCACCCCAAATCCCTTGTCCCTAGTCCCACCTCAGAGCCCACACCCCCAGCCAGAGCCCTCACACACATCCCCAACCTCCTGTACCCCAAACTCCTCATCCCCAGCCCCACCACAGAGTCCCCCCGCCGGAGTCCTCACTCCCCCTATACCTGAACCCCTTACCCCAGCCCAGTGAAAGTGAGTGAGAGTGGGGGAGAACAAGAGACGGAGGGAGGGGGATGGAGCATGCTGGGGCGGGGCCTTGGAGAAGGGGGCCCAGCAGGTGTGTTTGGTTTTCTGTGATTAGAAAGTTGGCAACCCTACCTGCAGTCCTTATTTAACTAGAACTCCTTGGTGGGGTTTGTATTGCTCACAATTGGGAATATGCAGAAGTGGAAAAGGACCTAGGGGTGACAGTGGACGAGAAGCTGGATATGAGTCACCAGTGTGCCCTTGTTGCCAAGAAGGCCAATGGCATTTTGGGCTGCGTAAGTAGGGGCATTGCCAGCAGATCGAGGGACGTGATCCAGGACCGGCTCTAGGCACCAGCACAGCAAGCACAGGCTTGGGGCAGCACATTTCTAGGGGCAGAGTTCTGGCCATCCTTTTTTTTCAGAAAAATCCACCAATGTACGAAAAAAAAATACATGATGATCAAAAAAATCTCCAGTAGTGCGATAGGAGCATGATGTGAAAAATATTGTGTCACCTCGTGACATGGTCACTCATAATGTGAACGTGCGTAAATGTGTAAACGTTAACGGTTATTGATTAAATCAGGACTCACGATTACTTGTGTGTACTGTGCCGCCCTATCGGCGCCATTCGCGCCAATTTCCATGTCGCGTCGGTGCCGGTGGTTTATAGGGCTAAAATGCTGGGACAAAAACGAAAATGACTTTCCGGTGCTGCCTACCGGCAACAAAGAGGGAAATGGCAAAAAGAGTTAGAAAAACCAGCTTGTACTTCAAATAAGTATTTTTAAAAAGTCAACAATCAAAGAGAAAGTTAACGTTTTTCATGACAGTGTATAGTTGAACCCAAATTGTCTGTAATTGTGATTTTGTTAAAATTAAATGAGTACACTAGTAGGAAATTATTTTATTTCACTAACTACAAATTCGCTGTTTAAAATAAAAAAAAAGAAGTCAAAACAAAACAACAACAAAACTCGCAAAGTGCAAATGTGTAAACGCCCCCCCAAAAAAAGGAGGGGCAGCCAAAAATTTTTTAGCTTGGGGTGGCAAAAAACCTAGAGCCAGCCCTGACATGATCCTTCCCCTCTATTCAGCATTGGTGAGGCCTCATTTGGAGTACTGTGTCCAGTTTTGGGCCCCACACTACAAGAAGGATGTGGAAAAATTGGAAAGAGTCCAGCGGAGGGCAACAAAAATGACTAGGGGACTGGAACACATGACTTTAAGAGGCGAGGCTAAGGGAACTGGGATTGTTTAGACTGCAGAAGAGAAGAATGAGGGGGGATTTGATAGCTGCTTTCAACTACCTGAAAGGGGGTTCCAAAGAGGATGGATCTAGACTGTTCTCAGTGGTACCAGATGACAGAACAAGGAGTAATGGTCTCAAGTTGCAGTGGGGGAGGTTTAGGTTGGATATTAGGAAAAACTTTTTCACTAGGAGGGTGGTGAAACACTGGAATGGGTTACGTAGGGAGGTGGTGGAATCTCCTTCCTTAGAGGTTTTTAAGGTCCAGCTTGACAAAGCCCTGGCTGGGATGATTTAGTTGGGGATTGGTCCTGCTTTGAGCAGGGGGTTGGACTAGATGACCACCTGAGATCCCTTCCAACCCTGATATTCTATGCCACTCCAAGAGGAAGGAAACTTATCAATAAGTAGGGTCTTGTCTCTGCATAGCCACATGACTTACTCCTCTTCTTCACAGTTCTACTGTCATTGACTGTGAGGTGCAGTGGATAGAGCTGTGTCAATTGAATCTCCATGTCCCTGTTATAACTTTTGCTCTGAATTTTCAGTGCTACAAGTGACCCTGGTGAAACAAGTGCTGGTTTCCAGAAGGAATACTTTTTGAAGGATCACAAGTACTCTAGGGTAAATAACTGTTTCCCTGTGTGGTTATTTTTTTAAACTTGAAATCAGCCACAGTATATATTAAATTCTCTTAGTAGATTTTCTGTCCATTCTGATGAAACAGAACTCCCCCATCCCCCACAACTAGCAGTAAATGTATGGGCTTATCCAATTCCATTATTATTGGACGTGTGTGTATGTGTGTGCACGTGTGTATATATATATATATATATATATAGTGACAAAGTTCCTGCTCTACCTTGGTGGGTCTTGTGCTTATTGGCAGATTTGCTCACCTTGGAGCTTCACGGCAGCCCTCAGCTTGGCCATTTTTCTGAACCCACAGTCCAGGTCGACTCCTCCTGTGTCTGACCAGGAGTAGGGAGGATTTGGGGGGAACCCGGGCCCACCCTCTACTCCGGGTTCCAGCGCAGGACCCTGTGGAATGCAGCTGTCTAGAGTGCCTCCTGGAACAGCTGTGTGACAGCTACAACTCCCTGGGCTACTTCCCCATGGCCTCCTCCCAACACCTTCTTTATCCTCACCATAGGACCTTCCTCCTGGTGTCTGATAATGCTTGTACACCTCAGTCCTCCAACAGTCCGCGTTCTCACTCTCAGCTCCTAGTGTCTCTTGCTTCCAGCTCCTCACACGCACACCACAAACTGAAGTGAGCTCTTTTTTAAAACCCAGGTGCCCTGATTAGCCTTCATTCATGCAGCCTGGCTTAATTGTCTCCAGAAGGTTCCTGATTGTTCTGGAACCTTCCCTGTTACCTTACCCAGGGAAAAGGGACCTACTTAGCCTGGGGCTAATATATCTCCCTTCTGTTACTCTCCTATAGCCATCTGGCCCGACCCTGTCACAGTATACACACGCACACATACATATACACACGTGCACACAGACGTACCTACTATACATATCCGTATGTGATATGAAACATTTACAGCTTCAAAGTGTTTCTAGCTCAAGGTCACTCGAGTTCCTTGTCTGTAGTCTCCAGTGAAATGTAAAAGGATTAGAATGTTTGCAGACGCAGTTTTGTGCGGGGGTGGGGTGGTGGGGGGAGAGATAGAGGATACATCATTTTGGTGAGAATTGAAGGGGATATTTGGAGGCATCACATTGATCCTGTTAGTGGGAGAAATGTGAATTGTTTGGTATTTTCAGCTGTTCCTTGATTAATTCATCCTCCTTTGTAGAGCCTTAATGAGCTCCAGGTTGTAATCCCTTCCCTCTGCCCTGATGCTTCTAATTTCACACAAGTATTTGAAAATAGAAGTGGCTCTGGATATGAAACATGACCTTTAACCTCCTTGCAACTTTTCTGATTATCACAGCCTTTGGAAACTAGATGCATCTCACCAAGCCTGTAACTTGGAAATATTCAGCTTAAGTTACTTCAAAGAGTGTCTTTCTAACTTTTCTTAGGGATACACCACTTTCAGATGTAAAATAGGAAACAGCTGCATGCTTCAGACAGACAATAGGGACCATCCCACATCTTTAGTGGATGAGGAAACAAACCCAAGTTCCACATGCCTTGTAAGAAGCAAGACTGTCCTTTTGAATTGGGTTATTGCTCTGCTTCTGAATAATCACTAATGTTTACATGGCCAACTTAATGCAAAAAAGCATCTGTTTCATCATTCTCTGCTTACCACTAAGATATTAATTAATGGGAAGGCAAATACTCACTGTGTTCCAGACACTGACTGTAGTTCGAAAGAAGATATGTGTCTTCATACCACCTCTCTCTTTTCCACCCTTAAGATTAAGGACAATTTGAAAACTATAGAGATTTGTCCCCAATCCATCCTGTCATAAAATGGCTGGGCCTTTAAGGGGAGATGGGCCCCAGTCCACCTGTGACAAACTTAACTCATTTCCACAGAATGAGTAGTAATGAGTGATGTCATGTGACTGACACGGCTGCTACTCTGAAATGTGACAAATGGGTCATGTGGCTAAAATCAGGTCTCTGGCTGTCGATAAGAGAAGCCTGGGAAAGCATAAAAGGAACATTGCTACGGGAGGAGGTAGGGCCTGTGGTGGATCCTGGAACAAGGCTCAGGCTCCGGCTACAGGGAGACAGCCCTGGGGCCAGTGTTTCTGAAAAGCAATAGGGAACTGAAGAGACTCCAAGAGTGGGGAGATGTGGGCCTGGAGAGGGAGGAAGAGGCTTCAGTAGTGTCTGGTTTGTTTGTAGTTTCAAATTCTGCTGAGGGGCTTGAGGAAGAAGTCCTGGGACCAGTTACTCCGCAAAGAAAGCGTGTGACTGGAGAAGAACCTAGGAGGGGCAAAGGTGTGGCTGAAGAGGACTTTTGTTTTGAGGTTCTCTTTAATTTGGGAAGACTGTACTGTGGGCCCTGGTGGTGCTGAGTGAGAGTAAGACGCCATCTGGACAAAGCCAGCTCAGGGCCTGACCAATTACAGGTGGATTTGGATACCCTGAAAGGCTAGTGAACTCCAGAATGACCCAGCCAGAGGGCTGAACCACATTAATCCCTGAGAGAGAGAATCACAGGTGCTGACTTTCTGATTGTTTTTCACCCCCAGTGGTGCTCAACCCGTGCTCTGCCCCCACCCTCACTCCACACCTTGCCCCAAGGCTCTGCCCCATTCCATCCTCTCCCCTGAGTGCATCCCACCCTCATTCCAACTCTTCCTGCCTCCCGTTCTCTTCTCTATTCCCCCCCGCCCCGCTGCCTGCCTGGTGCTGAACAGCTGTTCATTGGCGGGCAGTAGGCGGTGGGAGGAGGAGCTGATTGGTGGGGCTGCTGTTGGGTGCACCCACTATTTTTTCTTTTTTTTCTTTTTTTTCCTGTGGGTGCTCCAAGCCCAGAGAAAATAGACATTGCACTTTGCACTAACAACAAAAATTTTTGCTATAAACTGAGAATTTATCAGTTGGAAGTGACAGAGGAGGAGAAATTGATCACAGGCTGATTATCAGCTGCCAGTGTGTTGGGGCCCTGAAAAAGGTTAATGCAATCCTAGGTATTTCCAGTAGAGATAGGGAAGTGTTATTACCATTGTAAAAGGCACTGGTGAGACCTCATATGGAATACTGTGTGCAATTCTGGTCTCTCATGTTTAAGAGAGATTAATTCAAGTAATGGAGACTTTTCCTTATAAGAGGAGACTTAAGGAGCTTCACTTGTTTAGCTTAGCCAGCCGAAAGCTGGGGGGAGATATGATTGCTCTCTATAAATACATCAGAGGGATAAACTCCAGGGAGGGAGAGGAGTTATTTATGTTAAGGGCCAATGTTTGCACAAGAACAAATGGATATAAACTGGCCATCAACAAGTTTAAGCTTGAAATTAGATGGAGGTTTCTGACCATCAGAGGCATTAAGGTCTGGAACAAACTCCTAGGGGGAGCAGTGGGGGCAAAACAACTTACTTTTTTCAATACTGTTAAACTTGATAAGTTTATGGAGCTGATGGTATGATGAGTTTGTCTACAGCAGTGGCTCTCAGCTGGGGGTGTGTACCCCTGGGGGTAGGCAGAGATTTTCTAGGGGGTACATCTAGATATTTGCCTAGTTTTGCAACAGGCTACATAAAAAGTACTATCGAAGTCAGTACAAACTAAAATTTCGTACAGACAATGACTTGTTTATACTGCCCTATATACTCTACACTGAAATGTAAGTACAATACTTAACATTCCAAATGATTTATTTTATAATTGGTGAAAAGGAGAAAGCAGGCAATTTTTCTTTAACTTTGACACGTTTGTATTTTCATCTGATTTTGTAAGCAAGTAGTTTTTGAAGTGAGGTGAAAACTTGGGGGTATGCAAGACAAATCAGACTCCTGAGAGCGGTACAGTAGTCTGAAAAGGTTGAGAGTCACTAGTCTACAGTGACATATGGCCCATCTATGACTACTAGTAGCAAAAATCTCCAATGACTAGAGATGGAACCCTAGACGGGGAGGGCTCTGCGTTATTACAGAGAATTCTTGCCCAAGTGTCTGGCTGGTGAGCCTCACCCACATGCTCAGGGTCTGATTGCCATATCTGGAGTTGGGAAAGAATTTTCCCCCAAGTCAGATTTACAGAGACCCTAGCATTTTTTCACCTTCCTCTGCTGCCTGGGACACAGGTGATTTGGTGGTGTGAACTAGAGTAAATGGTGGATTCTCTGTAACTTGTAGCCTTTAAATCAATATTTGAGGACTTCAGTAACCCAACCAGAGATTGGGGTCTATTACAGAGTGTATGGGTGAGGTTCTGTGGCCTGTCAGGTGCAGGAGGTCAGCCTAGATCAGGGGTAGCCAATTATTGTTAAGGTCCAGACTTCAGAGAAATTAATAAGTAAATAAAAAGATTTCGGGGTCTGTTCAAAAGTGTTTGGCAGTCTGGATTTGGACCATGGTCTGCCTATTGACTACCCCTGGCCTAGGTGATCATGATGGTCCCTTAGAATCATAGAATCATAGAATATCAGGGTTGGAAGGGACCTCAGTAGGTCATCTAGTCCAACCCCCTGCTCAAAAGCAGGACCCATCCCCAATTAAATCATCCCAGCCAGGGCTTTGTCAAGCCTGACCTTAAAAACTTCTAAGGAAGGAGATTCCACCACCTCCCTAGGCAACGCATTCCAGTGTTTCACCACTCTCCTAGTGAAAAAGTTTTTCCTAATATCCAACCTAAACCTCCCCCACTGCAACTTGAGACCATTACTCCTTGTCCTGTCCTCTTCCACCACTGAGAATAGTCTAGAACCATCCCCTCTGGAACCACCTCTCAGGTAGTTGAAAGCAGCTATCAAATCCCCCCTCATTCTTCTCTTCCGCAGACTAAACAATCCCAGTTCCCTCAGCCTCTCCTCATAAGTCATGTGTTCCAGACCCCTAATCATTTTTGTTGCCCTTCGCTGGACTCTTTCCAATTTATCCACATCCTTCTTGTAGTGTGGGGCCCAAAACTGGACACAGTACTCCAGATGAGGCCTCACCAATGTCGAACAGAGGGGGACGATCACGTCCCTCGATCTGCTCGCTATGCCCCTACTTCTACATCCCAAAATGCCATTGGCCTTCTTGGCAACAAGGGCACACTAACAACAAGGGCACACACACACAACAAGGGCACAGCCTTCTGGGCTGAAAGTCTGAATCACACTTATAAGATGGGGGACTGTATGCTGGAAAAGAGACTCTGAAACTGATGTAGTTTTCACAGTTGATAATTGAATATGAGCTTCCGGCTCAGAAGATTAATGCAATCCTTGGATGTATAAGAGGAGAATATAAACTAGGAGTAGGGAGGTGGCATAACCTCTTATATACAGCTTTAGTGATCCTATTTCTGGGATACTCTGTCCAGTTCTGCTATCCATATTTCGAAAAGGATGTGGACAAATTGGAAAGGATTTGGAAAAGAGCTGCAGGAATGATCTATCTAAGGTCTGAAAAACATGACTTTTATAGTGAGAGATTAAAGAAGCTATATGTATTTAACATATCCAAGAGAAGGTTAAAAGGTGACTTGATTGTGATCTATAAGTACCTATGAGGAAGAGAGATCTGATAGTAGATGGCTCTTTAATCTTCCAGAGAAAGGTGTATAACAAGATCTAATGGTTGAAAACTGAAGGTAGACAAATTCAGACTGGAAATAAGGCATAATTTTTTTAAGAATGAGGGTAATTAACCATTGGAACAACTTACCTCGGGATGTGGTGGATTCTTCGCCGCTGGAAGGATCAAACAGAAGTCATGAGCTTGATGCAGAAGTTACTGGGCAAGGTTCTTTGACCTCTGTTTTGTAGGAAGTTAGTTTAGGGCCATGTCTACTCTATACTACGAACTTCTGCTGGCACAGTTGTGTTGGTCAGGGGTGTGATGAGGTGTGATCCCTGACCAACAGAGCTGTGCCAGCAAAAGCCCCTTCTGTAGACACAGTTATACCAGCAGGACTGCTCTTTGTCAGCATTGTTTATTTATGCAGGGGAGCCGGAGTTAGCCACACTGTCAAAAGTGCCGTTTTCCCAGCATAGCTGAGTCCACACTAGGAGTATTGTGCCAGTGTAGTTACCAGTACAGCTGTCCGACTATACACATGGACTAGATTATTATAATGGTCCTTTCTGGCCTTAGCATCTCAGCCCTGGTCTACACAAGGAGTTGAGGTCGAATTTAGCAGCATTAAATCAATTTAACCCTGCACCCATCCACACGATGAGGCCCTTTTTTTCGACTTAAAGGGCTCTTAAAATCGATTTCCTTACTCCACCCCCGACAAGGGGATTAGCGCTGAAATCGGCCTTGCCGGGTCGAATTTGGGGTACTGTGGACACAATTAGACAGTATTGGCCTCCGGGAGCTATCCCAGAGTGCTCCATTGTGACCGCTCTGGACAGCACTCTCAACTCAGATGCACTGGCCAGGTAGACAGGAAAACTTTTTGAATGTCAATTTCCTGTTTGGCCAGCGTGGCAAGGTGCAGGTGACCATGTAGAGCTCATCATAAGAGGTGACCATGATGGAGTCCCAGAATCGCAAAAGAGCTCCAGCATGGACCGAATGGGAGGTACGGGATCTGATCGCTGTATGGGGAGAGGAATCCGTGCTATCAGAACTCCGATCCAGTTTTTGAAATGCCAAAACTTTTGTCAAAATCTCCCAGGGCATGAAGGACAGAGGCCATAACAGGGACCCGCGTGAAACTTAAGGAGCTGAGGCAAGCCTACCAGAAAACCAGAGAGGCAAACGGCTGCTCCGGGTCAGAGCCCAAAACATGCCGCTTCTATGATGAGCTACATGTCATTTTTGGGAGTTCAGCCACCACTACCCCAGCCGTGTTGTTTGACTCCTTCAATGGAGATGGAGGCAACACGGAAGCAGGTTTTGGGGACGAGGAAGATAGCTCACAGCAAGCAAGCGGAGAAACCGGTTTTCCCGACAGCCAGGAACTGTTTCTCACCCTGGACCTGGAGCCAGTACCCCCCGAACCCACCCAAGGCTGCCTCCCGGACCTGCCAGGCAGAGAAGGGACCTCTGGTGAGTGTAGCGTTTAAAATAGTATCCATGGTTTAAAAGCAAGCATGTTTAATGATTAATTTGCCCTGGCATTCGCGGCTTTCCTGGATGTACTCCCAAAGCCTTTGCAAAAGGTTTCTGGGGAGGGCAGCCTTATTCCGTCCACCATGGTAGGACACTTTACCACTCCAGGCCAGTAGCACGTACTCGGGAATCATTGTAGAACAAAGCATTGCAGTGTATGTTTGCTGGCATTCAAACAACATCCGTTCTTTATCTCTCTGTGTTATCCTCAGGAGAGTGATATCATTCATGGTCACCTGGTTGAAATAGGGTGCTTTTCTTAAGGGGACTTTCAGAGGTGCCCGTTCCTGCTGGGCTGTTTGTCTGTGGCTGAACAGAAATGTTCCCCGCTGTTAGCCACGGGGATGGGGGAGGGATGAGGGGCTAGCCACGCGGTGGGGGGAGGCAAAATGCGACCTTGGAATGAAAGCACATGCTATGTATGTAATGTTAACAGCAAGGTTTACCGTGAAAGAATGTACCCATTGTTCTATAAAATGTGGTTTTTTTAAATACCACTGTCCCTTTTTTTTTCTCCACCAGCTGCATGTGTTTCAAGGATCACAGGATCTTCTCCTTCCCAGAGGCTAGTGAAGATTAGAATGCAAAAAAAACGCACTCGCGATGAAATGTTCTCTGAGCTCATGCTGTCCTCCCACACTGACAGAGCACAGACGAATGCGTGGAGGCACACAGTGTCAGAGTGCAGGAAAGCACAAAATGACCGGAAGGAGAGGTGGTGGGCTGAAGAGAGGGCTGAAGCTGAAAGGTGGCGGCAGCATGATGAGAGGAGGCAGGATTCAATGCTGAGGCTGCTGGAGGATCAAACTAATATGCTCCAGCATATGGTTGAGCTGCAGCAAAGGCAGCTGGAGCACAGACCGCCGCTACAGCCCCTGTGTAACCAACCGCCCTCCTCCCCAAGTTCCATAGCCTCCTCACCCAGACACCCAAGAATGCGGTGGGGGGGCCTCCGGCCACCCAGCCACTCCACCCCAGAGGATTGCCCAAGCAACAGAAGGCTGGCATTCAATAAGTTTTAAACTTTTAAAGTGCTGTGTGGCCTTGTCCTTCCCTCCTCCACCACCCCTCCTGGGCTACCTTGGCAGTTATCCCCCTATTTGTGTGATGAATTAATAAAGAATGCATGAATGTGAAGCAACAATGACTTTATTGCCTCTGCAAGCAGTGATCAAAGGGAGGAGGGGAGGGTGGTTAGCTTACAAGGAAGTAG
This sequence comes from Eretmochelys imbricata, assembly GCF_965152235.1. Taxonomy (NCBI): domain Eukaryota; kingdom Metazoa; phylum Chordata; order Testudines; family Cheloniidae; genus Eretmochelys; species Eretmochelys imbricata. The sequence continues at coordinate 624,725 of NC_135585.1, read as the reverse complement.
AGTGAACCAAGGGGCAGGGGGTTTCATCAAGGAGAAACAAACAGAACTTTCACACCGTAGCCTGGCCAGTCATGAAACTGGTTTTTAAAGCTTCTGTGATGCACAACGCGCCTTCCTGTGCTCTTCTAACCGCCCTGGTGTCTGGCTGCGCGTATCTAGTGGCCAGGCGATTTGCCTCAACCTCCCACCCCACCATAAACATCTCCCCTTTACTCTCATAGATATTGTGGAGCGCACAGCAAGCAGTAATAACAGTGGGAATATTGGTTTCGCTGAGGTCTAACTGAGTCCGTAAACTGCACCAGCGCGCTTTTAAATGTCCAAATTCTACCACCATTCTGCACTTGCTCAGCCTGTAGTTGAACAGCTCCTGACTACTGTCCAGGCTGCCTGTGTATGACTTCATGAGCCATGGCATTAAGGGGTAGGCTGGGTCCCCAAGGATAACTATAGGCATTTCAACATCCCCAACGCTTATTTTCTGGTCTTGGAATAAAGTTCCTTCCTGCAGCTTTTGAAACAGACCAGAGTTCCTGAAGATGCGAGCGTCATGTATCTTTCCCGGCCATCGCACATTGATGTTGGTGAAACGTCCCTTGTGATCCACCAGTGCTTGCAGCACTACTGAAAAGTACCCCTTGCGGTTTATGTCCTGGCTGCCCTGGTGGTCCGGTCCCAAGATAGGGATATGGGTTCCGTCCATGGCCCCACCACAGTTAGGGAATCCCATTGCAGCAAAGCCATCCACTATGACCTGCACATTTCCCAGGGTCACTACCCTTGATATCAGCAGATCTTTGATAGCGTTGGCTACTTGCATCACAGCAGCCCCCACAGAAGATTTGCCCACTCCAAATTGATTCCCGACTGACCAGTAGCTATCTGGCGTTGCTTCCACAGAGCTATTGCCACTCGCTTCTCAACTGTGAGGGCTGCTCACATCTTGGTATTCTTGTGCCACAGGGCAGGGGAAAGCAAGTCACAAAGTTCCATGAAAGTGCCCTTATGCATGCGAAAGTTTTGCAGCCACTGAGAATCGTCCCAGACCCGCAGCACTATGCGGTCCCACCAGTCTGTGCTTGTTTCCCAAGCCCAGAATCGGCATTCCACCGCATGAACCTGCCCCATTAGCACCATGATGCCCACATTGCCAGGGCCCATGCTTTGAGAGAAGTCTGTGTCCATGTCCTCATCACTCTCATCACCGCGCTGACGTCATCTACTCGCCCAGTATCGCTTTGCCAGGTTCTGGTGCTGCATATACTGCTGGATAATGCGTGTGGTGTTTAATGTGCTCCTAATTGCCAAAGTGATCTGAGCCGGCTCCATGCTTGCCATGGTATGGCATCTGCACAGAAAAAAGGTGTGGAACGATTGTCTGCCGTTGCTCTGATGGAGGGAGGGGCGACTGACGATATGGCTTACAGGGTTGGCTTACAGGGAATTAAAATCAACAAAGGTGGTGGCTTTGCGAGAAACAAAATGGCCCCCTCAAGGATAGAACTCAAAACCTCAAGGATAGAACTCAAAACTGGGTTTAGCAGGCCTCTGATTTCATGGAGGGAGGGAGGAGAAAATGAATACAAAACAAAATCTGGTCTATTTCTTGTTTTGATCCACTTCATCTATCTTTATACATCTTGCTGGCAGCAGACTGTGTAGTACGACCGCTAGCCATCGTCATCTCCTGGGTGCTCGGCAGAAGACAGTGCATTGACTGCTGGCCATCCTCTTCTGCTGGCTGCAGATTAAAAGACAGTGCACTGCTGGTAGGACTGAATAGCCATGAAACAAAACTTAAAAGGGAAATGACTTGGCTGAATCACTCCCATGTTTGCCCAGGCGCCCCTGACCTCATCGAGGTCGGATAAAAGAGCACCCTGGACTATGTTGACGATGGCTACCAGTCATACTGCACTGTCTGCTGCCAAAAGGCAATAAATTGTTGCTGTGTAGCAATGCAGTACCGCGTCTGCCAGGACCCAGGAGACAGATGGTGACTGTTAGCTGAGCGGGCTCCATGGTTGCCGTGGAATGGCGTCTGCACAGGTAACTCAAGAAAAAAGGCACAAAACGATTGTCTGCCCTTGCTTTCACGGAGGGAGGGAGGGAAGGGGGGCCCGACGATATGTACCCAGAACCACCCGCGACAATGTTTTAGCCCCATCAGGCACTGGGATTTCTACCCAGAATTCAAATGGGCGGTGGAGACTGCGGGAACTGTGGGGTAGCTACCCACAGTGCAATGCTCCGGAAGTCAACGGTTGCCTCGGTACTGTGGACACACTCCGCCAACTAAATGCACTTAGAGCATTTGTGTTGGGACACACACAATCGACTGTATAAAAACGCTTTCTACAAAACCTACTTCTATAAATTCGACCTAATTTCGTAGTCTAGACATACCCTATGACTGTATGAATACTCATGATGTTATTGCCATATATACATTGACCTTAACAATTATAGTAATAGCAACCTACGCACTGTTAGATGAGAGTGGTAAAAATGCCTGAATTTCATCTACACTATAACTTTTCACCACTGCTAATGCTGGCAGAGCTACATTGGTAGTCAAATATGTCTATGAAGTTTGCCTAGTGTAGATAAGACCTAAGGGCTTGTAGTGACCCAAATTTGGGGCCATTTGACCAAGTGGTTTCTGAGTAAGGGCTCAGATTATCACACCATGGTGTCCAACACCCAAAGGTTACCCCCACAGCATGCATGCTGCCCACCAGCCCTTTGGGGAAGATGTAATTAAAAGGTTATTTCAAAAAGATTTTGCTTCTCCAGTATGCATTTGTCACAAGCCTCATGTGTTAATTCTGGCACCAAATTAATTATACTAAATATATGCTGGCAGAGGCATTAATAGAATTTTTAGCTTTTAAAGTTTCATACCAGCTGGCTAACTCAAGGGGCTAAGCAGTAGTCCTTTGAACCTGACCCCTCCTCACATTAGCCACTGTCAGTTTGAGTCCCACTTTAGGCAGAAATCTGGAAAAGGTTAGGAGGCATATTGCTAAAATCTGTCTTGGGCAGGGAGGTGGGTGTGTATTTTGGGGGAATATGATCAAAGTATTTGTTTAAAATTAAATATGCAAATGCTTTCTGGCAGAGGAGGGACATTTTAGGTGGTGGGGGAATAGAGGCAAGGAGTTTGGGGCTGCACTGAGGGGAGAAGGATAAGTGGAGATGAGTGGTAGGGGAGGTGAGAGCAGTTGTGTGGGGCAGCTCAGGTGAGGGGGAAGGGCATGGAGAAGGGGACATGGGGGTGAGTGACATAGGGACTGGAGGAAAATTGGGGGTGCACCTGTCACACCCACATTCTTCCATTCTTTGTGTGCCAGAATATGGAGTGTCTGAGCCCCTGTCCCTACACATACACCGCATCCACTGCGATCTGGGTTTCCCTGACCCCTGGCAGCCCCCTCTTCCTCCCCTGTGTGAGCTGGGTATCTGGGTGTGGTGCTTAGAACAGGCATAGAGCATGCACCAGGAACACATGGCTGACACTGGACACTCAGCTTCTCATCTATGCTTGACACATCAGAAACCTTCCTGTAGTGGAGATGGGGGAAGGGCACACCACTGACAGGAATGGGGTTGTTCACACATCTCAGAGCTATTGTTTCAGGCTGTATTCATCTGCATCTGGTATTCTCTCTCAGCTGAGAACATCCAGGGCCACTTAACACCTCTCTTATCCTGTAACTTTCAAGTCTGAAACTCTGAGAATGAACTGTAAACACTTAGCACAAAGCTGCCTCTGTCAGGGTTTTTCTTTGGATAAATGTAATCTGAGTACAGCAGAATATTCAGAAAGAACAAACTATTTTAAAAAGAAAATAAATCATACATGCAAAAGCTCCCTGGGGAGTTGGGGTGTTTAGGGGTGCAAGAGTGAGTGATAATAGGTAAGAAGGATTGGGTCTGCTGTGACTGATAAGTAGGGTTATCATATGTCTGGGGTTTTCCCACATATTGCCTCTTATTTGAAAAATCCGCCCGGACAGAGGATCAAAAAAAAAAAAGCAATGTCTGGGTTTTTTGTGGAGCAGACATTGCAGTTCAGAAAGAGCCCCAATTGGTGCCTCCCCTGCATCTGCATCTGATTGGTCCCTTGCAGCTGACAGATCACACCCACTCAGGCCACAGCTTCTAGCCCTGGGGTGGGGGAGAGCTGTTGCCAATCCTTTAGGATCTAAAGGTTTATTTATAAAAAGAAAGGTGAGTTAAAATTGGTTAAAGGAATCAAATACATGCAATAATTGCAAAGTTCTTGGATCAGGCTTGTAGCGGTGATGGAATAAACTGCTGGCTTAAGTCAAGTCTCTGGTTGCATCCAAATCATTGGAAGGTCCTCAGTCCTTTGGTTAGAATGTTCCCATTAGTGCAGTGGCTCTCAAACTTTTGCACTGGTGACCCCTTTCACACAGCAATCCTCTGTGGGCAACCCCTCCCCCCCTTAAATATATAAAAAGTGTTTTTAATTTATAACACCATTATAAATGCTGGAGGCAAAGCGGGGTTTGAAGTGGAGGCTGACAGCTTGTGACCCCACCCCATGTAATAGCCTTGTGACCCCCTGGGGGGTCCTGATCCCTGGTTTGAGAACATCTGCATTAGTACAAGTTCATAGTCCAGAGGTTTGAGCAAGAAAGGCCAAATGGAGATGGTTCCAGGACTTTTTATAGCTTCTGCCAAGTGAAGAGAAACCCATTGTTTTCCTTGTGGAAAATTAAAGGGAACAAGATGGTGTTTGGAGTCACATGGGCAAGTCACATGTCCATGCATGCTTTCGCTTAGTCATAGTAGAAGCCATCACAGGAAAGTCCATTAAGTGTAGATAGGTGTCTTCCCCAGTCCATTGTGAGTTAAATGTTCCTTGATGTACCGTTTAACCTGAATAGTTCCTTCAAGATGTGCAGGCTAAACTCCTTGTGGGTTTTACCATAGGAGCAAATACATCTGAAACACAGGTACAGAGCCAATACTCATAACCTCAAATACAAAAATGATACATATTCAGCAGATCATAACCTTTCCATAGGTTTCAGAGTAACAGCCGTGTTAGTCTGTATTCGCAAAAAGAAAAGGAGTACTTGTGGCACCTTAGAGACTAACCAATTTATTTGAGCATGAGCTTTCGTGAGCTACAGCTCACTTTACTTCTCATACTTTGTATGAGATTTGTTGCAATTCTATAACAATGGTAGCAACAATGAACTACATGGTTATATTTTATCAGATAACATCACTGATGGATCCCTCACTGCTCTCTTATGCTCTGTTAACTGCCATGAAGACATCATGGATGGCAGTGCAGTTAACCGTCAAGTTCCTAACCTAAGAAGACCGTCTACCCGGGGGCATTGGCATCCAGTTGACAGCAATCTCTTCAACCTTTCTCATCTCCGTGCCAGAACTAAAGTAATATCGGCAACAATAACTGAACTCCAGTAGGCAGATGACTGTGCTGTAATTGCACACTCAAAGGAGGATCTTCAAACAGCCTTTAAGTGCTTCTCTGAAGCTTACAAAAGCCTGGGGCTGACTCTGACCAGGGACTGGCTGGTGGAGAACTTTTGTTTTGCCAATGTTCAATGGTCAGACTCCACAAGGAAGATCTGTATCGACAAAGAAGAACTAGGAGATGTAGACTACTTTGCCTGTCTTGGCAGCCATCTCTCACAGAGGGCAGACATAGATGTTGAGATTCAGTACAGAATTTGCTGTGCCAGCCTTGCCTTTGGCAGACTGACTCACTGGGTGTTCAACAATCACAACATCAGAACACATACTATATTTCTAGTTTATAAAGCAGTGGTAATACCAACTCTCCTCTGCGGCTGTGAGACTTGGGTGACCTACAGAAAACACCTGAAAAATCTGGAACGCCAACACCAGCACTTTCTTTGGAAGATCCTCGAACATAAAGCGGGAGGATCATCGCACTAATGTTGGTGTCCTCACAGAGGCCAGCATCGTCAGTGTTGAGGCCCTGATTATCCAGCTCCAGCTGAGGTAGCCCAGGTACTGTGTGTGCATGCCTGATGGATGCTTATCAGAACAATTGCCGTACGCCCAACTCATCAAAGGAGAAAAGAAATGGGGAGGCCAAAAGAAACGCTTTAAAGACACCCTTAAGATAAACATCAAGAGATGTGGCATTGACACCACGCGCTGTGACACTGGGAGACAGCAGCCCAGGACAGGGATAACCAGCAAAGACTTGTCAGAGAGGGAACGTCCACTTTTGAGGAAAATCGCCTTGCCTGGTCACAGGAAAAACGCCAGAAAAGAAAGGAAAGACAACTGTCACACAGCAATTGCAGCCCAGCCCTGTCTTCAATTATCACTTGCAATGTCTACCAACAAGCCTGCGGCTCAAGGATCGGACTCCTCAGTCACCAAAGGACCCATGAAAAATAAAACCTGTGAAAGAGATCATCCTCGAGGGATCGCCAGCAATCTCACTGTGAAATCACTCCTTTTTTGGCAGTGCAGACATAACCAACGTAGCTGGGGCAACAAATGATACAATGTTTCAATGTACAGATGACACCCAACCTGGATGCAGCAGGTATTGACTTTTCATTAACTTACTCCTACTAAAAAAAGAAAAGGAGGACTTGTGGCAGGCACCTTAGAGACTAACAAATTTATTTGAGCATAAGTTTTTGTGAAGTGAGCTGTAGCTCAAGAAAGCTTATGCTCAAATAAATTTGTTAGTCTCTAAGGTGCCACAAGTCCTCCTTTTCTTTTTGCAGATACAGACTAACACGGCTGCTACGTATACTAGGGAAGTAGCAGTGCAACAGACCGAGGTAGCATTCTCTTTTCATTCCCTTGTAGAGTTAAGCTGGAGTGGGGGGAGGGAAAGGGGAGTATGCAGGGCATACTGATCATGAACAGAGATGTCCCTAAAAAGAAAAGGAGGACTTGTGGCACGTTAGAGACTAACAAATTTATTTGAGCATAAGCTTTCGTGAGCTACAGCTCACTTCATCGGAGCTTATGCTCAAATAAATTGGTTAGTCTCTAAGGTGCCACAAGTCCTCCTTTTCTTTTTGCGAATACAGACTAACACGGCTGCTACTCTGAAACCTGTCAGAGATATCCCTGGAATCCTTCTGAGAAATCTCAATTAAACTTTCATGGAGGTACTCTGCAATCCTCTCCCAAGGGTTTTTAGGGTTATTTGTTCCTCTGCAGTAGGACACTTTGCTGTGCCACTCTGCAGTGACTTCAGCAGGCAGGCACCACTGCAGTAAACAGACTCATGGCATTCAGGCCCAGCTGGCTTCAAAACACCAGGAACAGCTGTCCTCTGTGCCTTTGTTACCCTCGGGAGTGAGATCAGCTAAAATCACCACCACCTGTGGAAAACAGTGCCAGTGCTCAGAGCCATTACCCTGCACGTGTACCTAGGGAAATAGGGTCTGAAATTTTGTTAAATACAAGAATTCCTTCTCTTCCCCCCTCACCAACACCCCTGAAGGCCACACTCACCAGGGCTGGGGCTGAAGAGCAGTGCTTTGTACAGGTGTTTTGAAGCTGAAGTGTCAATAAACATCTTGTTTAAAATGTTAGGGGAGCAAGCAAAGGGAGTGCTGAAACTTAACTTTCGTTTTCTGTTGTGACTATACATATGTTACCTCTGTGTTTTATCTGTAACTGCTGCCTTTGTGGTCTTGAGGGGTACCCTCTCCACACTTGCAGAATGCTTGACCTTGATAAGGAGAGAAAAGAAGAGGACATAGGAAGATATGTTCAGCGAGATTCTGCAAGCCAGAGCAGCATCGGACCATGAACAGAAGGCTCCAAGTGTGAATATTTCAGACTTTATGGAGAGGGAAAGAGCAGCCGGGAGAAGGGCTCAGGAGCTGTATTAGGGAGATGGATTAGGATATAATGGGGCTTCTCTAGCACTAAACACAAATGCTGCAGATTCTTGTTGATCCACAGGCTTTCCTTCCTTTATAGTCAATGGAGTACTCCATTTCAACACCTCCCTTCTCGCTTCCCACATTCCACATGACATCAAGGGGCTATGTCCATATCCAAACCACTCCATGCCAGGGGACAAGAAGGAGAATCACTGCTTTACATACAGCAACTGTGACTCTCACAGCTCATGCTCAAATAAATTGTTTAGTCTCTAAGGTGCCACAAGTACTCCTTTTCTTCTCACAGCTCAGTGTATGTATAACTGAAATGGATGTGAATATTCTTTCTCCTTGTTAAGTCCTGTTCTGTTAATTTCAGAAATGTTTCTTGTATTTGTTTGTCTACACATTTTTTGCACTGGTTTTAGTATGCAATACAAATCTATTTGTTGGTAAATAAACTTTATTACTTCATACTATTTAAAGTGCCCACTACCTGTTCTTGCACAGGGTATTAGAACTTATAGGTTCAATGGCAAACTCACAGCTGTGATGGTGTGTACTGACACCATGCTAAGGCTACGGGATATGGGGAGCAGTAGTGAGGGGACCCATCCCTCAGCAGCTGCAGAGCATGCTCTAACTAGAGGGCCTACTTAAAAAGAGAGACAATTCCTCATAGCTGCTAAAATTTCAGGGCCAGGTACACCACAGTCCACCACACCATATTTCTGCAGTTGACTGTTAAATTGATCTTTCAAGGCCTCCCTCTAGCCTTATAGCTCCATATTGAGCTCTTTAACAGCTCTTATGTCTGGCTGTTCAAACTCAGCAGACAGGTGCTCCATCTCTGCCTGGCAGCAACATTTCCCTGTTTGCATCACCAGTATGACACAGGACACAACACGCAACTATAACCATTGAAATATTTTTCTCACTGAGATCCAATTGTGTGAGTGAAGGAACACTGGCGTCGTATAATCTCCCAAAAGCAGATTCAAATGTCATTCTGCACCTGCTGAACTGATAGCTGAATCTTTCCTTGGAACTGTCAAGGTGGCTGGTGTATGGCTTCATGAGCCAGAGGATGGAGTGGGTCCCCCAGCATCACTAGTGACATTTCAGCATTGCCAATAGTAATCCGAGGGTCAGGAAAGAAAGTCCCTTTTTGTAGCTTTCTGAACAGTTCTCTTTTTTTTAAAGATGTGAGCATCATACACCTTCCCTGACCAGCCAACAGGAAGCATCCACAATAATCCATCAACACTTGCATAACCGTAGAAAAGTATCAGAGTAACAGCCGTGTTAATCTGTATTCGCAAAAAGAAAAGGAGTACTTGTGGCACCTTAGAGACTAACCAATTTATTTGAGCATGAGCTTTCGTGAGCATCTGATGAAGTGAGCTGTAGCTCACGAAAGCTCATGCTCAAATAAATTGGTTAGTCTCTGAGGTGCCACAAGTACTCCTTTTCTTTTTTCGTAGAAAAGTAGTCCTTTCTGTCAAACTCTGTGGGACAAGGTGGTGCCAGAATACACATTTATGCCATTTCATCACTCCACCAGAGTTTGGGAATCCCATTGCTGCAAATCCATCCACTAGTCCCTGCACATTGCTGAGAGTCACAGTCCTGTGTAGCAGGAGATGATCAATGGCCCTGCACACTTCCATGGCAACAGCCGCCGCAGTGGATTTTCCAACTCCAGAATGATTTCCCACTCAGTGGTAGCAATCTGGCGTTGCAAGTTTTCACAGTGTGATCACACTCGCTTCTCCGCTGTCAATGTGGTTCTCATTCTAGTGTCCCTGTGCTAGAGGTCTGGGGCAAGCTTGGCACACAGATCCAGGAATGTGGCCTTGCAGATCTGAATGTTCTACAGATAAGTGCTCATTGTCCCAAGGCTGCATTACAATGAGATTCCCTCCAGTCAGTGCTTGTTTGTTGGGCCCAGAAGCAACATTCCACCATCTGGAGCTGCTCTGTGAACACTACCAATAACCTTGAATTGGTTCTTGCTGGATCCCACAGCAATCTGTCCTCCATGAACTCATGATGTTTCCTGCTGAATTGGTTCTTCTCATGGCTCTGCAAACACCAGAGGATCATGAGTCATATGCATTTGCAACATTTATGACAATAGTGCAGAGCTGGGCAGGCTCCATGCTTCTGTCAGAGATGGCAGACAAACGGGAAGGGATTTTTAGAAAAGGGGCAAAAATTATGGGATAAAGGTGACATTATGGGATGGAGTCAGTTGCATGCTGGGAAGTTGATCCTTTGGTCCCAGTCACCCCTGCATGACTCGTTTCTGCCCCACCCTAGATTGCCACAACTTCCCAAAAGGTAGTGCGCGGAATGGTGGCAGGTTGTACACTGGGATACCTATTGATGGCGCACCACACACTGCATTGACACAAACACTGCTGGTGAGTATGTGCAGCGCTGATGCAAGCAGACATGCACAGGTGCACAAGCAATATACTAACTGTGGTGATTTTATGCCGATGTGACTTGTGACTTGTGTCACCCGAAGTTTGTAATGTAGACATGGCCTGACAGCTGTGGGTGAGGAGGTGTAGGCTTTGGGGGACTGAGCAGTGTGGGCAGGGAGTGAACTTTGAGGAAGTAGTGAGCTGCAAGCATGGGATGATAGGGGGATGAGTGAGTTATGCAGCAGGCGGAGAGCAGGGGAAGGGGAACTGTGGAGAGAGCATGCTGTGAGAGTGGAGGGGGTGTGAGCAATGTGTGGGGATGCCAGGGCAGAGCTGTATAAAGGAGGAGATGGGTGAGGAGGGAAGGGATGAGCTGTGTAGAAAAGGGGAAGGGAAGGGATGAGCTGTGAGCTGTGTAGAAAAGGGGGTACAAGGGAAGGGATGAGCTTTTAGCAGGGGGATTTGTGTAGAGGAGGGGCAGATGCAGGAAGTTGTGTAAGAGGGTAGAGGGGGAGGGGCAGAGGGTGCAGGAGGAGGGGAGCTGTGGGGGAATGGGAGAGGCGGGGTGCTAGAGGAGGGGAGCTGTGGGGGGACGGACAGGGCTGCAGGAGGAGGGGGGCTGTGTGAGGGGAGGGGCTGGGGTGTGCAGAAGGAGGGGGGCTGTGTGGGGGGGGAGGGCTGGGGTGCAGGAGGAGGGGGGCTGTTGGGGAATAGGAGGGGCAGCGGTGCCGGAGGTGGGGGGCTGTGTGAGGGGAGGGGCTAGGGGGCTCAGGAGGAGGGGGGCTGTTGGGGAATGGGAGGGGCTGGGGGTACAGGAAGAGGGGAGCTGTGTGAGAGGAGGGGCTGGGGATGCAGGAGGAGGGGGTCTATGTGAGGGGAGGGGCAGGGGTGCAGGAGGAGGGGGGCTGTTGGGGAATAGGAGGGGCAGGGGTGCCGGAGGTGGGGGGCTGTGTGAGGGGAGGGACTGGGGGTGCAGGGGGAGGGGGTCTATGTGAGGGGAGGGGCAGGGGTGCAGGAGGAGGGGGGCTGTTGGGGAATGGGAGGGGTTGCGGGGTGCCAGGGGAGGGGCTGGGGGGTGCAGGAGGAGGGGGGCTGTTGGGGAATGGGAGGGCTGGGGGTACAGGAAGAGGGGAGCTGTGTGAGAGGAGGGGCTGGGGGTGCAGGAGGAGGGGGGCTATGTGAGGGGAGGGGCAGGGGTGCAGGAGGAGGGGGGCTGTTGGGGAATGGGAGGGGCTGGGGGTGCCAGGGGAGGGGCTGGGGGGTGCAGGAGGAGCAGGGCTGTTGGGGAATGGGGGGGCTGGGGGTACAGGAAGAGGGGAGCTGTGTGAGAGGAGGGGCTGCGGGTGCAGGAGGAGGGAGTCTATGTGAGGGGAGGGCCAGGGGTGAAGGAGGAGGGGGGCTGTTGGGGAATGGGGGGGCTGGGGGTACAGGAAGAGGGGAGCTGTGTGAGAGGAGGGGCTGGGGGTGCAGGAGGAGGGGGGCTATGTGAGGGGAGGGGCAGGGGTGCAGGAGGAGGGGGGCTGTTGGGGAATGGGAGGGTGGGGGTACAGGAAGAGGGGAGCTGTGTGAGAGGAGGGGCTGGGGGTGCAGGAGGAGGGGGGCTGTTGGGGAATAGGAGGGGCAGGGGTGCCGGAGGAGGGGGGCTATGTGAGGGGAGGGGCAGGGGTGCAGGAGGAGGGGGGCTGTTGGGGAATAGGAGGGACAGGGGTGCCGGAGGTGGGGGGCTGTGTGAGGGGAGGGGCTAGGGGTTGCAGGAGGAGGGGGGCTGTTGGGGAATGGGGGGGCTGGGGGTACAGGAAGAGGGGAGCTGTGTGAGAGGAGGGGCTGGGGGTGCAGGAGGAGGGGGGCTATGTGAAGGGAGGGGCAGGGGTGCAGGAGGAGGGGGGCTGTTGGGGAATGGGAGGGTGGGGGTACAGGAAGAGGGGAGCTGTGTGAGAGGAGGGGCTGGGGGTGCAGGAGGAGGGGAGCTGTTGGGAATAGGAGGGGCAGGGGTGCCGGAGGAGGGGGGCTATGTGAGGGGAGGGGCAGGGGTGCAGGAGGAGGGGGGCTGTTGGGGAATAGGAGGAACAGGGGTGCCGGAGGTGGGGGGCTGTGTGAGGGGAGGGGCTAGGGGGTGCAGGAGGAGGGGCGCTGTATGGGGGAGGGGAGGGCAGGGAGCAGCGGGAAGCACGAAGCCTTGCGGTGACGAGGCGCTGAGGGGGCGGGGCTAGGCGCATGCGTACTGCGCGGTGAATGTTGGCGACCGCGCAGGCGCGGCGGCGAGGGAGGGGCCAGGCGTTGGCGGCAAGGCGCGCGGGGCGCCGGGCGGTCCGTGCCTGGGCCCCGCCCACCGCGGCTCGCTCTGGCGGCGGGGGGCGGGGAGAGCCGGGCCTGGGCGAGAGAAGATGGCGGCGGCCGCCGGCGGGCGGGGCTTCGCGGTCTCGGTGCTGGCCCCGAACGGGCGGCGGGTCGCGGTGCGGGTGGGGCCCGGCACCACGCTGCTCCAGGTTGGTCCTGCCCGGCGGGAGGCGGCCCCGGGGGGGTGATACCCGCGGAGCGAGGCCCGCTGCGAGCAGCCCCGGGCCGCCCCTTGCGGCGCCCGGCTGCGCGGCGGCTGTCGGGGCCCCGCCCGCCGGGTACCCGCCGGCGCCCCGCCCGCTAACGGCCCTTCTGTCCCCGCAGGTTCTGGAGGAAGCTTGCGGGAGGCAGAACTTCGATGCCGGCGAGTACGATCTGAAGTGAGTCTCGGCCGGGGTGGACGCGCCCTCTCCGTGCCTGGCCGGCCTCGGAGCGGACAGCGGGCTCGCCCTGGGCGCCGCGGGCCGGGGCCTCGCGCCCCTTGCCGCCGTGCGGTGGACGTGCCCGCCCGGCTCTGCGTGCTCCGTGCGCCGCGCAGGACGAGCGAGCTCAGCGGCGAGCTGCCCAGGCCGTTCCTGCGCGGGCGGCGGCTCCACAGGGCAGCCCAGAGCCGTCTCTCTGGGGCTCCGGCCGAGTCCCGCATCAGAAGGCGCCGGCCTGTCAGTGGCTGAGCTTTGAGACTGGGAGGGAGGAGGCGCTGGAACAGCAGGCAAACTTGCCTTGGCTGCTTTTACGGTTTGTTAGTTTCTCCCAGTTGGTGTTACGGGAGCATATACACAGAGTGTTTCAGGCTCTGCCCTGCTGTAAAGATGCTTATAGGCCTGAGGTACTGCTTTGTTCAAAAACTTCAAAATGGATGTTTATACAGTAACTCCCCACTTAACGTCCTCTCGCTTAACATTGTTTCGCTCTTACATCCCTGCTCAATTACAGAACAAGCTCCATTTAAAGTTGTGCAGTGCTTTGCTATAATGTCGTTTGGCTGCTTGCTTTGTCCACAGCTGGCAGCCCCCTATCAGCTCCCCTGTGCCCCCCCCACCCCGCCAAAGTGCCTCCTGCCCGCCAGCAGACTGTACCGATCAGTGCCTTCCTCCTCCTGCCCACGGCAGTCAGCTGGCTTGCAGCTTCAGGAGGGAGGGGAGAGGAGCAAGGACTCTGTGTGCAGGCTCCCCCTGCCTCCCCAAACCTCGCAAGCCAGCTGATTGCTTGAGTCTTCACGGCTGAGGATGTTAGGGAGATTCCCAGACCTGAACCATCTTTTGTAGGTGACAAATCTGAGGAATTGTCACAGATTGAATGTCACTAGAGGAGGTTTTGGAATTGAGAAACTGAACAGTAACAAGTCACCAGGACCAGATGACACTCACCCACGGGTTCTGAAAGAATGCAAATGTGAAATTGTGGAACTATTAACTATGGTTTGTAAACTGTCCTTTAAATCAGCTACTGTACCCAATGACTGGAAGATAGCTTATGTAACGCCAATATTTAAGAAGGGCTCTAGAGGTGATCCTGACAATTACAGACCGGTAACTCTAATGTCAGTACTGGGCAAATTAGTAGAAACAACAGTAAAGAATAAAATTGTCAGACACACAGAAGAACATAAATTGCTGCGCAAAAGTCAATATGGCTTCTGTAAAGGGAGATCATGTCTTACTAATCTATTAGAGTTCTTTGAGGGGGTCAACAGCCATGTGGACAAGGGGGATCCAGTGGACATAGTGTACTTAGATTTCCAGAAAGCCTTTGACAAGGTCCCTCACCAAAGGGTCTTATGTAAATTAAGTTGTCATGGGATAAGAGGGAAGATCCTTTCATGGATTGGGAACTGGTTAAAAGACAGGGAACAAAGGGTAGGAATAAATGGTAAATTTTCAGAATGGAGAGGGGTAACTAGAGGTGTTCCCCAAGGGTCAGTCCTAGGACCAATCCTATTCAACTTATTCATAAATGGTCTGGAGAAAGGGGTAAACAGTGAGGTGGCAAAGTTTGCAGCAGATACTAAACTACTCAAGATAGTTAAGACCAAAGCAGACTGTGAAGAAATTCAAAAAGATCTCACAAAACTAAGTGATTAGGCAACAAAATGGCAAATGAAATTTAATGTGGATAAATGTAAAGTAATGCATATTGGAAAAAATAACCCCAACTATACAGACAATATCATGGGGGCTAATTTAGCTACAACTAATCAGGAGAAAGTTCTTGATGTCATTGTGGGTAGTTCTCTGAAAACGTCCACGCAGTGTGCAGCAGCAGTCAAAAAAGCAAATGGGATTTTAGGCATCATTAAAAAAGGGATAGAGAATAAGACGGAGAACATATTATTACCCTCATATAAATCCATGGTATGCCCGCATCTTGAATACTGCTTACAGATGTGGTCCCCTCATCTCAAAAAAGATATACTGGCATTAGAAAAGGTTCAGAAAAGGGCAACTAAAATGATTAGGGGTTTGGAATGGGTCCCATATGAGGAGAGATTAAAGAGGCTAGGACTTTTCAGCTTGGAAAAGAGGAGACTAAGGGGGGATATGATAGAGGTGTATAGAATCATGAGTGGTGTGGAGAAAGTGAATAAGAAAAAGTTATTGTTCTCATAATATAAGAACTAGGGGCCACCAAATGAAATTAATTGGCAACAGGTTTAAAACAAATAAAAGGAAGTTCTTCTTCACTCAGCGCACAGTCAACATGTGGAACTCCTTGCTTGAGGAGGCTGTGAAGGCTAGGATTATAACAGGGTTTAAAAGAGAACTGGATACATTCATGAAGGTTAAGTCCATTAATGGCTATTAGCCAGGATGGGTAAGGCGTTGTGTCCCTAGCCTCTGTTTGTCAGAGGGTGGAGATGGATGGCAGGAGAGAGATCACTAGATAATTACCTGTTAGGTTCACTCCCTTTGGGGCACCTGGCATTGGCCACTGTCGGGAGACAGGATACTGGGCTGGATGGACCTTTGGTCTGACCCAGTATGGCCATTCTTATATTCTGTTCTTGCCGTGGTCAGGAGGGAGGGGGGAGGAGTGAGGACATGGTGTGTCTCCCCCTTCCCTTTTCTGCCTCCTGCCCGCGGCATTCAGCTGGCTTGCGGTGTTCAGGAGGGAGGGGGAGCCTGTGTGCTGTGTCCTTGCTCCTGCCTCCTGAAAGCCGTGGGCATGAGGCAGGGGAGGGAAGGGGGAGGAGCGAGGACACTGCAAGTGGAGTAAAGGGGGAGGAGCGGGGGAAGAAAAGGTGGGTTAAGGGTGGGGGCTTGGGGGAAGGGGTGGAGTGGGCAGGCTGGGGGTTGAGGCCCCCCGCCCCTGGTGCTTGCAGAGTAGGGGAAGCTGCTGCGCAACTTGCTTCTCCTAGCCTACAGCACCTTCAGCCTCCTTGGCTGCCTCATTGTCTCCAGTGCCAGTGAGCTGTGCCTGTGTGGGGTAAGGTAGGGGCACCTCCCAACTATAGTACTGTACTGTATGGCAAAAAAAAAATTTCCCTGGAACCTAACCCCCCCCATTTACATTCATTCTTATGGGGAAATTGGATTCGCTTAACATCGTTTCACTTAAAGTCACATTTTTCAGGAACATAACTACAACGTTAAGTGAGGAGTTACTGTATTCTGAACCAGGCCTCCACTTCCAGATCTCCATAAAGGTGACAATTCCACCATTCCTATTACTTTCTACCCCATGTGTTGCCTAGCCTGTTCACTTGTATTCTACCTCTTCCTTATAGTCTTGGGAGAAGAGATGAGAACCGTGAGTCCTTGCAAAGTCTATGACCTCCACCACCAATCTGCACATTTTCAGTATGCTGAATTATTTTTTGTGGGTTTGCTTACTAAAATTACAGCTTTGCACCGTAGACTCCAACCCATGACGCTTCATCAACCTATGGAGAAGTGCACAGTTTTTTTCCTGCTCCAGGCAGTGTATTGCTCGAAATCTCTGTAATGATCTGAGGGGAAGTATGTGGTTTTACCTGATCTCCTTCTTGGGCTTGTTTCTTTTGCAGATTTCAGAGGTCTGTGCTAGATCTTTCTCTGCAGTGGAGATTTGCCAAATTGCCCAACAATGCCAAGCTGGAGGTGGTGCCAATCACTCGTAACAGAGCGGGAACTGAAAACAGAGTATGTCAATTTCACAACATGAACTAAGTTTATTTAGTTTGCAGCCATACTGGGTTTGATCTTGTCGGATCAAATAAGAATGAGAGACCAGATGAGTGAGGTAATATTTTATTGAACATACGAACGGTCATACTGGGTCAGGCCAAAGGTTCATCCAGCCCAGTATCCTGTCTTCTGACAGTGGCTAGTGCCAGGTGCTTCAAAGGGAATGAATAGAACAGATAATCATCAAGTGATCCATCCCCTGTCGCCCATTCCCAGCTCCTGGCAAACTGAGGCTAGGGACACTTCTGAGCATGGTTTTGCATCCCTGCCCATCCTAGCTAATGTTCATTCATGGACATATCCTCCATGAATTTATCTAGTTCTTTTTTGAACCCCATTGCCCTGTGTAAGCTCAAAAGCTTGTCTCTCTCACCAACAGAATTTGGTCCCATAAAAGATATTACTTCACCCACTTTATGTCTCTAATATCCTGGGACCAACACAGGTACAACAACACTACATACAACTAATGAGCATGGTCAGCCTTGGCCAGTACTTGGATTGGAAACCACCCAAAGAATGCTCAGGTGCCGCAGAAGGTAGTGTTGGTGATTCAGTAGTTGACTCTCCCCATTTACAATCAGTGTTAAATCAGTGTCCCAGCCTTCTGCTAGGACATGCTATTGGAGGGGGAAATTTTTTTAGGTGAGATATAAAACTAAGGTCCTGATCATCTGTAGTCATTAAAGATTCCACATCATTTTGTCCAGAAATTGAGGCCATTTTCCTGACCTAATTTTTGTTTCAGGAATTATATTCTGCTACCCTAAATTCCGCCTGCAATCTCAAATTGTTACAGGATTCTTTTTCACTTCTTATTCTGCGTTTTTTTTACTGTTGTTTTATTGTGCACTCAGACAACTTCCAAGTTTTATCTCAAAGGTGGCTGTGTTCAGCAGTGGGTCAGATAGCCCATTTATATATTGTAGGGCTGTCAAGTGATTACGAAAATTAATCACGATTAATCTTACAATTATAAAAATTAATTGCGCTGTTAAACAGTAATAGAATACTTAAATATTTTTGGATGTTTTCCATTTTTTAAAATACATTGATTTCACTTTCAACACAATACAGTGTACAGTGCTCACTCTATATTTATTTTTGAAAAATAAATGTCAAACTTTAGAGTCTATAAGTCCACTCAGTCCTACTTCTTGTTCAGTCAGTTGCTTATACAACAAGTTTGTTTACATGTGCAGGAGACAGTGCTGCCCGCTTCTTGTTTACAATGTCATCCGAAAGTGAGAACATGCATTCGCGTGGCAATTTTGTAGCTGGCATTGCAAGATATTTATGTGCCAGATATGCTAAACATTCATATGCCACTTCATGCTTTGGCCACCGTGCCAGAGGACATGCTTCCATAGTGATGATGACGCTTGTTTAAAAAAACCAATGTGTTAATTAAATTTGTGACTGAACTCCTTGGGGGAGAATTGTATGTCTCCTGCTCTGTATTTTACCTACATTCTGCCGTATATTTCATGTTATAGCAGTCTTGGATGATGACCCACCATGTTGTTTGTTTTAAGAACACTTTCACTGCAGGTTTGACAAAATGCAAAGAAGGTATTAATGTGAGATTCTAAAGATTGCTATAGCACTCGATCCAAGGTTTAAATATCTGAAGTGTCTTCCAAAATCTATTGGGGTGAGGCGTGAAGCATGCTTTCAGAAGTCTTAAAAGAGAGAAACTCCGATGCAGAAACTACAGAACCCAAACCACCAAAAAAGAAAATCAACCTTCTGCTGGTGGTATCTGACTCAGATGATGAAAATGAACATGCGTTGGTCTGCACTGCTTTGGATGGTTATTGAGCAGAACCCATCATCAGCATGAATGCATGTCCTCTGGAATGGTGGTTGAAGCATGAAGAGATATATGACTCATTAGCACGTCTGGGGCGTAAATATCTTGCAACACCAGCTAAAACTGCCATGCAAACACATGTTCTCACTTTCAGGTGACATTGTAAACAAGAAGTGGGCAGCATTATCTCCCGCACATGTAAACAAACTTGTTTGTCTGAGCGATTGGCTGAACGAGAAGTAGGACTGCGTGGACTTGTAGGCTCTAAAGTTTGACATTCTTTTATTTTTGAATGCAGTTTTTTGTGTGTTCATAATTCTACATTTGTAAGTTCAACTTTCATGATAGAGATTGCACTACAGTACTTGTATTAAGTGAATTGAAAAATACTATTTTTATTTTTACAGTGCAAATATTTATAATGTGAGCCCTATACACTTTGTATTCTGTGTTGAAATAGAAATCAATATATTTGAAAATGTAGAAAAATATACAAACTAATAAATTTCAATTGGTATTTAACAGTGTGATTAAAACTGCGATTAATTGTGATTAATTTTTTAATCACTGTTAATTTTTTTGAGTTAATTGCTTGAGTTAACTGCGATTAATTGACAGCCCTAATTTTATAAAATGCTGGAATAACTCCCTTGGCCACTTTTATTCTCCTTATGATGTTTGTATTACAGATTTGTAAAGTATTTATTGCTGTAGCAGCTAAATGCTTATTTGCAGTAAATTAAGAAAAAATAGTATTATATAAATTAAAAAAAAAATTACCCTGTATTTTATTATTAGAAATGGATACTGTGTGATCTTGCTGAAATGGAGTCTGCAAATATTAAATTGTCTGTCACTGTGATCCCTATGGATATTTTGTCTAACAGAGGTTCTCAAACTTTGTGACAGAACACATGATGCTGGTTTCTTTTTATTTTCATCTGCTAAATTGTGATGGAAGACTACTATCCCTAATGTTATATTTCTTCATAGGCATTTGCTGAAGTTCCAGTAATGTTATACGATTCATACATAAAGGCAGATATCCATGAGCTATTGTCTGTATAGACAAGGAGTAATTGTGGCACCTTAGAGACTAACAAATTTATTTGAGCATAAGCTTTCATCGGATGAAGTGAGCTGTAGCTCACGAAAGCTTATGCTCAAATAAATTTGTTAGTCTCCAAGGTGCCACAAGTGCTCCTTTTCTTTTTGTGAATACAGACTAACACGGCTCCTACTCTGAAACCTGTCTGTATAGAGTTGTGGTCCATATTGTGAAAAAGTTTGTGAGCCTTTGCTCTAGCAGGCTGTGTTGGACTTGGGGATGTTATCATGTATCTACACTTGTCCTCTGCATGACCCCCCCCCCAACCTCCCATTTTATGCATTGCTTCAGTGACTTTACTTTTCACTTTGTGGAAGAAGAAAGCTCCGGCTGGGTGGTGTTTACTTTGGGTGGCTCCTGAAAGTGACCGGCACATCTCCCTGGCAGTGACTCCTAGGTGGGGGGATCAGGGGGGTCTCCCTATGCTGCCCCTGCCTGTAGGCACTGCCCCCACAGCTCCCATTGGTCGCAGTTCCCGGCCAAAGGAGCTGCAGAGTTGGTGCTCGGGGTGGGGGTAGCTCGCAGAGACCCACTTGTCCCCCCCACCCCAGGGGTCGCAGGGATGTGCCGGCCACTTCTGGGAGCAGCGTGGAGCAGGGCAAGCAGGGAACCTGCCTTAACCCCACTGTGCTGCCGCACTTTTAGCATCTAAAATCTTCTAGTTTGGCTTCAGTAACCTCCAGGAAATAGTGGGAGGAGGAGGAGTTGATCAGTGGGGCCCGTGGATCCCCTGGAGTACCCTTGGGGACCGTGGACCTCAGTTTGAGAAACGCTGAGCTACAAGAGATTTATGATATTTATTTATTTATATTACAGTACGGTCTAGAGGGATCAGGCCTTTTTGGGGCCGGGCATTGTACAGAGAAGTAATTAAAAAAAGACAGTTACTATTCCAAAGACTCTTGCTTTTAAGATCTTGAAGGGTGGAATGTAAACAGAGTTCCCATCCCATAATGCAAGAACAACAAGGTATGGAATTTAATGGTATAAAGCCAGTATAAGGAAAATACATTGTACAATACGTAGTTGGCCAAAAGAACTCCCTGCCAGTGTCAGATTTAATAATTTTATTAAGATAATGTTGAAGTAAAAAGAAAACAGTACAGAGTTTAAGCATAGAAGTTTCTGGTTATCAGGGAATAAGGTACAGATTATCAAGGGGTGTGAAATTCGGTTTAGGAACGGGTGGTGTAAGGAATACATAATCTGCAATCTCCCCGATTGGGGGTAAAAGTTAAACGGGTCAAAGTACAGACATTGAGATATGGGGGTATGTTGTCCATATAATAGCTATGTTCAGGTGTGGAGTATGATGAGTGGATACGATGATTAGGATGGATCTCATAGAATATCAGAGTTGGAAGGGACTTCTGGAGGTCATCTAGTCCAACCCCCTGCTCAGAGCAGGACCAATCCCCAACTAAATCATCCCAGCCAGGACTTTGTCAAGCCTGACCTTAAAAACTTCTAAGGAAGGGGATTCCAGCACCTTCCTAGGTAACACATTCCAGCCTCCTAGTGAAAAAGTTTTTCCTAATATCCAACCTAAATCTCCCCCACTGCAACTTGAGACCATTACTCCTTGTCCTAGAATAGATCTTGATCTAGACTATTCTAGATCCATCCTCTTTGGATCTACCTTTCAGGTAGTTAAAAGCAGCTATCAGGTCCCCCTTGTTCTTCTCTTCCATAGACCAAACAATCCCAGTTCCCTCAGCCTCTCCTCATAAGTCATGTGTTCCAGACCCCTAATCATTTTTGTTGCCCTTCGCTGAACTCCCTCCAATTTCTCCACATCCTTCTTGTAGTGTGGGGCCCAAAACTGGACACAGTACTCCAGATGAGGCCTCACCAGTGTTGAATAGAGGGGAACGATCACGTCCCTTGATCTGCTGGCAATGCCCCTACTTATACACCCCAAAATGCCATTGTCCTTCTTGGCAACAAGGGCGCACTGTTGACTCATATCCAGCTTCTCATCCACTGTCACCCCTAGGTCCTTCTCTGCAGAACTGCTGCCTAGTCTGTAGCGGTGCATTGGATTCCTCCGTCCTAAGTGCAGGACTCTGCACTTGTCGTTGTTGAACCTCGTCAGATTTCTTTTGGCCCAATCCTCCAATTTGTCTAGGTCCCTCTGTATCCTATCCCTACCCTCCAGCATATCTACCACTCCTCCCAGTTTAGTGTCATCTTGCTGAGTGTGCAATCCACACCATCCTCCAGATTATTAATGAAGATATAGAACAAAACCAGCCCCAGGATCTACCCTCATTTGATGGGATTTAATGTTCAGTGAGTTTATGGTTCCAGTTCATATGGTCCAATGGAAAAAGTCTCTCAGTCCTTTCCCATAGTTGATGTAGGATGTCGTACCAGTTCACACCTCCTGGTACTGTCGGTGGCCGGTGATGTGTTTGATATAGATGTCCCTGGACCATCGGATGGTGTCCGAGACCATGAGGCGCTGCATGAGCCGTGCGTAGCGTCGACCGATCCCACAGGTCCGCAGCACATGCTTGTTGCAGGGGTCCCAGGCGCCCAGGGCTTCGACGATCAGGGCATCCATGTGCACCTTGTAGCCCTTCGCTCTCAGGGTGTCGGTCAGGGGGGCATATTTTTCCAGCTTACGAGCTCGGGCTTCGCGGAAGGCCAGGGTCCTGTTCTCGAAGGAGACCGTGATGTCGACGAGGATGATCTTTTTCTGGGCCTCGTCGGTGACTACCACGTCAGGTCGCAACTGGCTGTCAGTACCGGGGATGGCTCAGTTCACGGCGACCTCCCCCAGGCGCGGTGCGATGGCACTTGGGTTTTCAAATCTCTGGATAATTTCATGAGCAGAATCGACATTAGTAATTATGTGCTGAAATGGAGGCAATCCAACCTTATGCTTAATGGTGTGGGCTGATTTCCACAGGCTTGGGGATGAATTCCCACTCTGTGTTCCCCATGGTATGGTAGCTTGGGCCGATGTGGAGGTTTGTGAACGTGAGGAGATGTGGTTTCCCCTGACACATTTGGCACTGGGGTAGTCAGTTCTAGAGACTGGATCCTGGATTTGATAAATCACTGATTTGTTCAACAAATTGGATGTCTGGGAATTAGAATGGTAATTGGTCTGGGATTTATCATCAGCATTTGTTTGTAAGGATCCTTGACCCCTCTAGAACATATCTGCAGAGCAATGCCCACCAGATTCCTATGTGGTGTGGATGGGGAAGGAAGGCACTATTACAAAGAACTAACCTAGAGATACAGCCATCCATCTTTTATGCACATTTGTAAACTTAGCAACTATTTGGCACCATTCTCTGTAGTATTTTATATGCAGCCTGGGATTTTTGAAAAGAGTTTTTAATTGACTGACTATGACTTTCGTGACATTTTTGGCTTTGAACTGTTGCCCAAAAACTGATGTAATTGCCAGTTTGAATTTCTGGGCAGGATTCTTGTAGCATGGTGATGTCAGCTGTCAGCACACATCTGTAGCTGAGGATAATCTAAGGCTGGTCTCTGGCAAAGAAGAAAATAGGAGACTGTGTTAGTGATGGGATGAAACTACTTAGCTACCATGTAGTGGCTGATAATGCTCACTGTTTCTTCTGTGCAGGAAGGTTCCTGTCTCTTAGCAGTACTACAAGAGCAGGACCTGAGGTCCTGCTCTTGTAGTAGCAAACACGTGCCACAAAGGAATTTGTTGTAGATTGTCTCCTTTTTTTAACCCTCCTTTGAAAAGGAAAATATGCTAAAATATTTGGCTTGACTCTCTTGTCTCTGTTTCCCTCAAGCTGCTCAAGCACTATGGTGGAAGGTTTGTATAAAAACCTAGATATATAGGAAGAAAGCATTTGTTGATGTTCTGTGCGCGTGACCTTTTGAAGTTGTTCACATTCTCTGATTCCTTGGGTAATTTTGGTTTTATGGGGCTGGTGAAAACCATGGTTCGCTAGAAATCATGGGATACTGCCCTGTGGGGGATTCTCGGTAACAGTGCAGCCAAATAGGTGCATCATCAACAAGCTACCTATGTTAGAAGTTCACTTGCCACCCAAAAAGTGGAGTTTACAACTAGAGGCAACCAACGCCGCCTCCTGTCTCAGTCTGCTACTTACTGATACGGAGGAACTGATTGAGAACAAAAGGGAAGCTTTGAACCAGTGATCATAAGCTACTTAAGTTGCCATGGGATAAGGGAAGATCCTTCCATGGATTGAGAACTAGTAAAAGACAGGGAACAAAGGGTAGGAATAAATGGTAAATTTTCAGAATGGAGAGGGGTAACTAGAGGTGTTCCCCAAGGGTCAGTCCTAGGACCAATCCTATTCAACTTATTCATAAATGATCTGGAGAAAGGGGTAAACAGTGAGGTGGCAAAGTTTGCAGCAGATATTAAACTGCTCAAGATAGTTAAGACCAAAGCAGACTGTGAAGAAATTCAAAAAGATCTCACAAAACTAAGTGATTAGGCAACAAAATGGCAAATGAAATTTAATGTGGATAAATGTAAAGTAATGCACGTTGGAAAAAATAACCCCAACTATACAGACAATATGATGGGGGCTAATTTAGCTACAACTAGTCAGGAGAAAGATCTTGGAGTCATCGTGGATAGTTCTCTGAAGATGTCCATGGAGTGTGCAGCGGCAGTCAAAAAAGCAAACGGGATTTTGGGAATCCTTAAAAAAGGGATAGAGAATAAGATGGAGAATATCTTATTGCACTTATATAAATCCATGGTACGCCCACATCTTGAATACTGACAGGTGTCAGAGTATTCAGAGTTTCAGCCGTGTTAGTCTGTATTCGCAAAAAGAAAAGGAGTACTTGTGGCACCTTAGAGACTAACAAATTTATTTGAGCATAAGCTTTCGTGAGCTGTACATGGCAGAGGGGCATTGCTGGCACATGATGGCATATATCACATTGGTAGATGTGCAGGTGAATGAGCCTCTGATAGTGTGGCTGATGTGATTAGGCCCTCTGATGGTGTCAGTGTAGTGATAATCAAGGTGGGCGATTTCCAGCAGTTGACAAGAATGTCTGAGGAACAGTTTGGGGGGGGGGGAATAAACATGGGGAAATAGTTTTACTTTGTGTAATGACTCATCCACTCTGTCTCTATTCAAGCCTAAGTTAATTGTATCCAGTTTGCAAATTAATTCCAATTCAGCAGTCTCTCGTTGGAGTCTGTTTTTGAAGTTTTTTTGTTGAAGAATTGCAACTTTTAGGTCTCTAATCGAGTGACCAGAGAGATTAAAGTGTTCTCCAACTGGCTTTTCAATGTTATAATTCTTGACGTCTGATTGGTGTCCATTTATTCTTTTACGTAGAGACTGTCCAGTTTGACCAATGTACATGGCAGAGGGGCACTGCTGGCACATGATGGCATATATCACATTGGTAGATGTGCAGGTGAATGAGCCTCTGATAGTGTGGCTGATGTGATTAGGCCCTCTGATGGTGTCCCCTGAATAGATATGTGGACACAGTTGGCAACGGGCTTTCTTGCAAGGATAAGTTCCTGGGTTAGTGGTTCAGTTGTGTGGTATGTGGTTGCTGGTGAGTATTTGCTTCAGTTTGGGGGGCTGTCTGTAGGCAAGGACTGGCCTGTCTCCCAGGATCTGTGAGAGTGATGGGTCATCCTTCAGGATAGGTTGTAGATCCTTGATGATGCGTTGGAGAGGTTTTAGTGGGGGCTGAAGGTGATGGCTAGTGGCGTTCTGTTATTTTCTTTGTTGGGCCTGTCCTGTAGTAGGTGACTTCTGGGTACTCTTCTGGCTCTGTCAATCTGTTTCTTCACTTCCGCAGGTGGGTATTGTAGTTGTAAGAATGCTTGATAGAGATCCTATAGGTGTTTGTCTCTGTCTGAGGGGTTGGAGCAAATGCGGTTGTATCGTAGAGCTTGGCTGTAGACAATGGATCGTGTGGTGTGGTCTGGATGAAAGCTGGAGGCATGTAGGTAGGAATAGCGGTCAGTAGGTTTCCGGTATAGGGTGGTGTTTATGTGACCATCGCTTATTAGCTCTGTAGTGTCTGGGAAGTGGATCTCTTGTGTGGACACTCGATTACAGACCTAAAAGTTGCAATTCTTCAACAAAAAAACTTCAACAACAGACTCCAACGAGAGACTGCTGAATTGGAATTAATTTGCAAACTGGATACAATTAACTTAGGCTTGAATAGAGGCTGGGAGTGGATGGGTCATTACACAAAGTAAAACTATTTCCCCATGTTTATTCCTGCCCTTCCCCCCACTGTTCCTCAGACGTTCTTGTCAACTGCTGGAAATGGTCCACCTTGATTATCACTACAAAAGGTTTCCCCGCCCCCCGATCTCCTGCTGGTAATAGCTCACCTTAAGTGATCACCCTCGTTACAGTGTGTATGGTAACACCCATTGTTTCATGTTCTCTATGTATATAAATCTCCCCACTGTATTTTCCACTAAATGCATCCGATGAAGTGAGCTGTAGCTCACGAAAGCTTATGCTCAAATAAATTTGTTAGTCTCTAAGGTGCCGCAAGTCCTCCTTTTCTCTTTGTGAATAAGAGTGGATTGAAGTGATGTGTGTTGTACCTCCGTGGTCCCACATGTGGATGTGCTCAATTGCTGTTTGTTGTGCCTGAGGGAAGCCCATTCCCCAAACTGATGCTCAGTCTGTGCCCGCACCAGAAGGTCATGGAGGGTCTAGGTCATCCTTACTGAGGAGGTCTTATGAGACCAGTTATTCATTCTGATACTGGATCAGTCTTCTGTTCCTGTGAATGGACAGAGGTGGCTGCCTTTGACTTCAGTGTCCCTGGTGCCAAAGAAGACTGTGCCAGATTGGTCTGGGGCTGATGACTGTACAGAGTAAATCTTCTGGTATCAAGGCCTAACTGGCCTTGAGAAATGAGCACTTAGAAATCTGAATTGGCCTAAGGACCATATTAGTGTGGGTCCTTTATTGGTGCCAGGAACTTGGGTGTCTAAGAAACCTGGTATTAAGTAGGTAGGCACTTCATGAGGGTGTCGAGACACTCCCTTGGTACGAAAGGGCTTCATTCTCTTGGGACACTCTGGTTCCAGCAGCTTCCCTGGTACTGAGGAAATCTGTGTAGGGCCTCTCAGCACCTTTTCCTCAGCCTCAAGTGGATCTTAGCCCTGGTCTACACTGCGGGGGCGGGGTCAACCTAAGATACGCAACTTCAGCTACGGCGTATCTTAGGTCGACTTAACCTGGCCATGAGGACGGCAGCGAGTCGACTGCTGCCACTCCCCCGTCGACTCCGCTTCCACCTCTCACGAGCTGGAGTTCTGGAGTTGATGGGGAGCGCGTTTGGGGATTGATTTATCGTGTCTAGACAAGACACAATAAATCAGTCCCTGATAGATCTGCCTTTAGTTTTGCAGAGGCTTTGATTCATAGATTCATAGATATTAAGGTCAGAAGGAACCCTTATGATCATCTAGTCTGACCTCCTGCACAACACAGGCGCCGACCCACTCCTGTGATAAACCTCTCACCTATGTCTGAGCTATTGAAGTCCTCAAATCATGGTTTAAAGACTTCAAGGAGCAGGAAATCCTCCAGCAAGTGACTCGTGCCCCATGCTACAGAGGAAGGTGAAGAACCTCCAGGGCCTCTTCCAGTCTGCCCTGGAGGAAAATTCCTTCCCGACCCCAAATATGGCAATCAGCTGAACCCTGAGTATATGGGCAAGGTTCACCAGCCAGATACCCAGGAACAAATTCTCTGTAGTAACTCAGATCCCATCCCATTTAACATCCCATCACAAGCCATTGGGCCTATTTACCATGAATATTTAAAGATCAGTTAATTGCCAAAATCATGTTATCCCATCATACCATCTCCTCCATAAACTTATTGAGTTTAATCTTGAAGCCAGATAGGTCTTTTGCCCCCACTGCTTCCCTTGGAAGGCTATTCCAAAAATTCACCCCTCTGATGGTTAGAAACCTTCGTCTAATTTCAAGTCTAAACTTCCCGATGACCAGTTTATATCCATTTGTTCTTGTGTCCACACTGGTATTGAGCTTAAATAATTCCTCTCCCTCTCCGGTATTTATCTCTCTGATATATTTATAGAGAGCAGTCTTATCTCCCCTCAACCTTCTTTTCGTTAGGCTAAACAAGCCAAGCTCCTTGAGTCTCCTTTCATAAGACAGATTTTCCATTCCTCGGATCATCCTAGTAGTCCTTCTCTGTACCTGTTCCAGTTTGAATTCATCCTTCTTAAACACGGGAGACCATAACTGCACGCAGTATTCCAAATGAGGTCTCACCAGTGCCTTGTATAACAGTACTAAAACCTCCTTATCTCTACTGGAAATACCTCGCCTGATGCATCCCAAGACCGCATTAGCGTTTTCACGGCCATATCACATTGGTGGCTCATAGTCCTCCTGTGATCTACCAATAGTCCAAGGTCCATCTCCTCCTTTGGTGCTGTGCTTGGCTGCCATCAAGCACGGGGAAAGAAAAATCCTGGGAGAAGAGGAGCAGCTTCATTCTCGCCACAGACCTGACCCTGGAGTTCGTGATTACCAGTCTGGGTTATTGCAACTCATTTTATTTAGCAATGAAGCCCCATGCTCTGTAAAAGCTTCAACTAGTTAAAAAAACACAGTAGTTCGTCTGCTTACTAAAACAGGTCACCCGGAACTCTACACTGTCTTCTGTGAGTCCAGTTCAAGGTCTTTTGTCCTGATACTCAAAGCCCTCTATGGGATTGGCCCTGGTTACCTGAGAGATTGAGGTCTTTCAGCACCTGTGACTTCCTTTCACAGATGCATTCTATAAGAACAGTAAAACCATTGACAGATATGGAGAGACATGTGAGTGCAGGAGACAGAACATTCACAAGAGATAATCTTAAACTATGGAATTCATGCCCTAAATGTGTGCTATTACGTAGAATTCAAATTAACAGATCATTGGAATGTATTCAGTATTTTGAGCCCATTTGCTGCCTGTAAAGAAGGCTCTTGATTTCCAGAACGGTTTCAAAATGCAGTTTGTTTGTTTAGCCATGAATCGAAGAGAGATCTGTGAACGCGGTAGTGTGTCTTC
This sequence comes from Eretmochelys imbricata, assembly GCF_965152235.1. Classification (NCBI taxonomy): domain Eukaryota; kingdom Metazoa; phylum Chordata; order Testudines; family Cheloniidae; genus Eretmochelys; species Eretmochelys imbricata. The sequence goes on along the minus strand of NC_135585.1, from coordinate 595,906 downwards.
TGAGTTAATCTGCATGTTGTAGTTTGATGCAGGTATAGTGCAGAGAACTGGGAGTCTGGAGATTTGGGTTCTAATTCTCATTCTGCTACCTACTCACTGTGAGGCTTTGGGCAAATCACTTAACATCTCTGGGCCTGAGTTTGTCTATCTGTAAAATGAGGATGATGATATTGACCTCTCCTTTATAAAGCACTTTGAGAACCTTAAAGAATCCTTATTGAGGTTACAGGGACAAACCATCCTGATGTGTAGAAAGAATAGTAAATATGGCAGGCGACCAGCTTGGCTTAACAGTGAAATCCTTGCTGATCTTAAACACAAAAAAGAAGTTTACAAGAAGTGGAAGACTGGACAAATGACCAGGGAAGAGTATAAAAATATTGCTCGGGCATGCAGGAATGAAATCAGGAAGGCCAGCTCACACCTGGAGTTGCAGCTAGCAAGAGATGTTAAGAGTAACAAGAAGGGTTTCTTCAGGTATGTTAGCAACAAGAAGAAAGTCAAGGAAAGCGTGGGCCCCTTACTGAATGAGGGAGGCAACCTAGTGACAGGGGATGTGGATAAAGCTAATGTACTCAGTGCTTATTTTGCCTCTGTCTTCACGAACAAGGTCAGCTCCCAGACTACTGCACTGGGCAGCACAGCATGGGGAGGAGGTGACCAGCCCTCTGTGGAGAAAGAAGTGGTTCGGGACTATATAGAAAAGCTGGACAAGCACAAGTCCATGGCGCCGGATGCGTGGCATCCGAGAGTGCTAAAGGAGTTGGCGGATGTGACTGTAGAGCCATTGGCCATTATCTTCGAAAACTCATGGCGATCGGGGGAAGTCCCGGACAACTGGAAAAAGGCTAATGTAGTGCCCATCTTTAAAAAAGGGAAGGAGGAGGATCCTGGGAACTACAGGCCAGTCAGCCACACCTCAGTCCCTGGAAAAATCATGGAGGAGGTCCTCAAGGAATCAATTCTGAAGCACTTAGAGGAGAGGAAAGTGATCAGGAACAGTCAGCATGGATTCACCAAGGGCAAGTCATGCCTGACTAATCTAATTGCCTTCTATGATGAGATAACTGGCTCTGTGGATGAGGGGGAAGCAGTGGACGTGTTGTTCCTTGACTTTAGCAAAGCTTTTGACACGGTCTCCTACAGTATTCTTGCCAGCAAGTTAAAGAAGCATGGGCTGGATGAATGGACTGTAAGATGGATAGAAAGTTGGCTAGATTGTCGGGCTGAATGGGTAGTGGTCAATGGCTCCATGTCTAGTTGGCAGCCGGTATCAAGTGGAGTGGCCCAGGGGTCAGTCCTCGGGCCAGTTTTGTTCAGTATCTTCATTAATGATCTGGAGGATGGTGTAGATTGCACCCTCAGCAAGTTTGCAGATGACACTAAACTAGGAAGAAAGGTAGATACGCTGGAGGGTAGGGATAAGATACAGAGGGCCCTAGACAAATTAGAGGATTGGGCCAAAAGAAATCTGACGATGTTCAACAAGGACAAGTGCAGAGTCCTGCACTTAGGACGGAAGAATCCAATGCACTGCTACAGACTAGGGACCGAATGGCTCGGCAGCAGTTCGGCAGAAAAGGACCTAGAGGTGACAGTGGACGAGAAACTGGATATGAGTCAACAGTGTGCCGTTGTTGCCAAGAAGGCCAATGGCATTTTGGGATGTATATGTAGGGGCATTGCTAGCAGATCGAGGGACGTGATCATTCCTCGCTATTCGACATTGGTGAGGCCTCATCTGGAGTACTGTGTCCAGTTTTGGGCCCAACACTACAAGGATGTGGAAAAATTGGAGAGAGTCCAGCGGAGGGCAACAAAAATGATTAGGGGACTGGAACACATGACTTATGAGGAGAGGCTGAGGGAACTGGGGATGTTTAGTCTACAGAAGAGAAGAATGGTCCTGCTTTGAGCAGGGGTTGGACTAGATGGCCTCCTGAGGTCCCTTCCAACCCTGATATTCTATGATTCTAACCTCAGAGAAGAGGCACTAGAGACAAAGTATTGTTTATTATAAATAATTATCCTTCCAGACTTATGCTTAGAAATTGTCTTCCCATAAAGCAAACTATAGGAACGCTATTTTTGGCAATGGAAATCTTTCCTCTTGGCATAGAATATCAGGGTTGGAAGGGACCTCAGGAGGTCATCTAGTCCAACCCCCTGCTCATAGCAGAACCGATCCCCAACTAAATCATCCCAGCCAGGGCTTTGTCAAGCCGGACCTTAAAATCCTCTAAGGAAGGAGATTCCACCACCTCCCTGGGTAACCCATTCCTGTGCTTCACCACCCTCCTAGTGAAAAAGGTTTTCCTAATCTCCAACCTAAATCTCCCCCACTGCAGCTTTTCTGTGGCCTGGCTCAGTCATTACCCAAATCGTCCCGCTGAAATCTGCCGGTTGAGGGTCCTCCAGAGATAGATCTCAGCCCTCTGTGGTACTGTCTTCTCTCTGGATCCTGTGCAGTCCATTGTCGGCGCAGTGCAGGGCTAAGGGGGCAGGAGGGACTTCAGAAGTTAACAAAAATCATAAGATTTAATGCAGCCCAAGGGACCTAGGGGAAACTATGGCTAAAAGGAATTGCTTCCAGCATGGCTCCACTAGAACTATACTCGCAGGAACTAAGGGGACTGCTGGGGGCCACCATTGCTGCAGGGGAACAGAGCCTTTGCATGAATGGCTCTAGAATCAGCCAGGTTTTGGGGCAGTTTTTCCCGGAAGCAAACCGAGCTCCTCAATGGGAAGATGTGGTGAATTCTTCTCAAGGATTTTCTAGTGGAGTTCCTTTGCAAGTGATCTCCTCTTAAGGCTTTCACTATAGGAGAGGAGGATTTGGACCACGATGGTCAGTCAAGTTTTATTGTGTTTGCCCATGCATGAGTGTGAGGAAATTTAGCTTGTGTGCCCCTGAATAAAAATCTGACAGCACCATGCACTGTATCTGTGCAGGTCATGTCAGTGTCACATTAAAAGAATCGACCCATCTGAGACTATTCAAATGGAAAGAATCAAAACTAACTGTGCTCTCTTGGCTGGGGGACTGAAAGTGGAGTGGTTAGTTTCACTCTGTGGATATTAACTAAAATATGGTTGTATTAGGTTTCCAGCAATGCAGGGGAAGGTTTAAATCCCAACAATCCCCAATAAAAGAAGTTTACATGGCATTTAAAAAAAGTTAAATATTTCTATTCATACTACGGTTTCTAAAAATTTGCTTTTAAAGCAACCCTTAGGTGTGCCCCAGCCTCCATGCATCTTCAGAGTGCTTTCTGCTGGTCTTGTGGGAGCATTGCAAACATCAAGAATTCCATACTGTGGCCACCCCTTCACAGAATCACGGTATCATTCATAACTCATTTCTGCTCATAGGGATAGCTGTTTTAGGCATCCCCCCAACCCTCCCCCAGTATTACATTTGGGGTGGGAGTTACAAACTGTACATTACTGCCTTATATTTCGGGAGAAAATCTGGAACCAAGAACAGTCTCTGAGATGGTATCACTGTATTCTCAAGTCACGTCTTTGGAATTAATGTTTTGAAGTTCAGAATGACCCTGATGGCTGCCAGTCAGGAACATAAATAAAAAACCAGGACTGGAAGTCAGGACTCTAAAGTTCTATTCACAGCTCTGCCATTGTCTCTCTCTATATGATTTTGGGCAAGTTATCTTGCCTATCCTTTTTTCTCACTAACTGTAAATTGGAAATGATATTGACATATAGCTCCTGGGGCTTGTGAAGTAATTCCTTAATGTTTGTAAGATGCTTGATTCAGCCTTGGATAGGAGGTCCTAGAGATGAAGTACCTTAAAAAAAAATTGTGAAGAAACTGAATTTCCTCCCTGTCCTTAACAGTGGATTTTCCCCTTTAGGTTCAGATTGCATTGCAGTTGAACAGTGGTTCCCGGTTACAGGACACCTTTCACTCTGGCAAGACACTGTGGGAAATTCTCAGCCATTTTACACAAACCAGGTGAGCAATGAGGCATGTAGAAGGGAAAGGGCTTGTTTCCAGGGAAACTTCCAACAGTCAGCTGAAGAAGGATGGATAGCTACCACTTTTAGACATTGTCAAAAGACACTTGGAGATTTCTAGAAATTATATGTATTTTTATTGTGCTCTCCACTCTCTTACATTCTGCACGTCTTATTAAATTACATTGATTCATAGTTAGACCAGGATAAAAGAGAGAATGTAACTTCTTGCTTCAGAATATAAAGCAACCACTAACTTCCTAAGGCTGGGAATAAACTTCCCTGTGGACCTGTTACTGTATGTGTACATTATGGGGACTTACATTGAAGTATTTGCTACTGCAAGAGGTGGGGGCTGGACTAGATGTACCACTGGTGTGTCTGCTCTGGCAGTTCCATGTGTTCGGACGAGTGGGGTTCTTTCTTGAACAAACGGCTGGTTTCCTCTGAACGCTTTGGGGAAGCCTGGAGTACAGGCTAAAGTGGCATTTTCAAACCATTGACTAGGTCTTGTTTAAAGAGCAGGGTTTCATGCCTGCTCCTGCTGTCTTGCTCTAGTTGGAAAGAACGTCATACATATTTCTAAGGGTTAAGAAGTTTCTGTAGTTTGCCTCGGCTTTGCTGCAGTCTGCATTCCGCGGCTCCTTCCGTCTTTAGTTGACTCAAGAACAATAGCAGCATTTTTTTAAAATGTCAAACTAATAAACTACTCCAAAGACAGTTCTACTCTTTGATTTCATTTTTGTTTGTGGCTTTGGAAGACTGAGCCTCTTGAAGCTGAGGCAAATTCTGTCAATTCTGCCAGGAGTAGTATGGAGGATTTCAGCTTCCCGTTTTTTTAGCAGGATTTACCTTTTGCTAATGTGCTGTCTCTTCTGGCCTTGTCTGCTTATTTTATTCTTTCATTTGCTCAGTTCCCACTTTCTGGCTGGTGCTCTGGGCTTTTTCTAACTTGATGGGAGAGTTTCTGTTGCATTTGAAGCTCTTGCACCATGGTGCAGATGCTATGCTGCAATGTTGTGTAACTGGAAGCTGGTTTGACTACTGAAACCATTCAAATACCCATCTAAAAAAAGTAAGTGATTCAGTATCATGCCAAACCCTCCAAAGGCTCCCAGAGCTCTGACACTAGGACTTCTAGGAAATAAAAGGTCATTTGGAATAATCTGATGAGTAACAGCATGCAGATGAATGTCTTAGTCCATGTCAACCGTGTATGATTAACATTTTTGATTTCATGTGATAATTGATGCATAAGATCTCTACAGGAATGTGATCTAAGGAGTTGGGGGCCAGGTGGGAAGGAAACTCCTCTCCTTCCCCCCATTCCTCAGAGCTGGGTGCTGGAGGAGCTCGTATGCAGGTTTTCCAAATACTTTTGGTCTCATTGCTTCTAAAAAGTAAAGGAGTACTTGTGGCGCCTTGGAGACTAACAAATTTCTTTTTGCGAATACAGACTAACACGGCTGCTACTCTGAAACCTGTCATTGCTTTTAAAGTCCCTTTGATAGTGGGACCAATTGAGGAGTTCAAATATGTGGACGTTCAGGCAATTCCTGGCATAGACTGAATTACTGAATTAGTATATTTACTAAAGCTGCAAATGGAGGATAAAGTGTCTCCTATGAGCGGATGTGGTTATGAACTGAGAGCGGTACATGCTGTGGCTCAGGCAGGCTGGCCTTGGGCTGTGGAGACAGTCCTCAATGTAATTTTTCAGAGCAGAACTTTGCATCATTTCTGGGAGTGTTAGAGGGTAGCATCAATCCTTTGCCAGCCAGTGGCTGGGGGCTACTGAAAACCTGAAGCTTGCTGATTGCTCCTCTATCATTGGAATACGCTGTCTTTGCTAGGGCCCAAGAAACTGCATAGTACACACTAGTCCTGAAGAGCTTCCCTTTGGCACAGGTTCTGAGGGGAAGTAATCGTTGCTTTTTAGGTCTCTCCCTTGTTTGATACATGGGAAGAAAGTTGTTTGGGTTGGCTGAATGCACAATCCAAAAACAGGTCCTTTAAGGCAATTCAAACTAAGGACAAAAGAAAACAAAGATGTTTGATACTAAAACAGCTGCCTGAGTACCCTTCTCAGAAGGACAAGAAAGCTGACATGCTGGTGACTGGGGAGGCATTATTGTTAAGATTAAACTAAACTACAGTAAATTGAATGGCTCTCGTAACCCAAAACATCCATTCTAAAGATAACATACGTGTAGGATTCTCACTTTTGGGTCTTAGCTCCTTCATGTGAGACTGGGAGAACTCCTGTAGCACTTAGGTTTTTGTTTTTAAATTGTAAGGGCAGGTACCTGGGTAAAGCATGAGCCAGATTCCCTTCCAGTAGTCACACACCAAGCCTTCCTGAGTTTAAATTTTCCCCTCTGTACGTTCTAGTATCACAGAGACTCTTGCATCATCCTGGTAATGGGTGACACCCCCCCTCCCCCCAGGACTTTCTGCCCTTGTCCCAGTCTAGGGACTATCCGTAATTAGAAGCAGGCTTCCAAACACCACCTGTTCATAGTGTGACCACAGATGTATGTAACAGAAGAATCCATGGATGTGGACTTCTCACCATGGGAATTTAGTCCCTCCAGGAACGGCAGTAGCACAAAAATGTTCTGGAGACAAGGATGGTCCTGTCTGCATTAAGGACCTTTGGAGACCTAATAAATGTGATCCTGGTTCAAACAGATAATTAGGTCTCCTTATCTTACATAAACAAGCAAAGAGGCACTGGAACCTATATGGATATGTAAACCTCCTGCATCCCACAAAAGATTCCTTATAGTAGTGTACCTGGTAGGGAAGTGAATAAGACTGTAGGTGCACTGCAGCTGATCCATGTTAGCTCCTCATGAATGATTTCTGGATCAAGAAGAGGCTCTTCTTCCAGTGATGGACAGCAGAGGCCAATCTCTTCCTACCCACTTCCCCGCATGCTTTGTGTCAAAAAATACTTGGGTTCTACTTGGGTCAAATAAAAGGACAAACCAAGTTCTTGTTTTCTGACATCAGTTCACTGGGCAGTGTTGTCAGTAAGAAGACTGTGTCTACATGGTCGTGTCAAGAAATAGTCATGGCAAGGCTCACTCAGTTTGAGGTGAGGTGGCCACCACTGCCTGCCTCAGATGTGTTTTCATCCTGTACATATGCAATGCTGCGATATGGTCTCCTCTCTACACATTTACCAAAGCAGCATTGCTTGGATTGGGATGCAGGAAGGGACTCCTGTTTTGTAGTAGCTCCAGGGTAGGCGGAGGCTGAACTCTCTTAACCCCAAACAAGTTTTTCTTTTGGGATATCTCATTTTCAGTTGGTCACATCTTAAATATTTTCTTTAATTGTTGTTTCATCTTCAGGCTTGAATGCTGAGCCTGATTATCATGAGGTATTTGTAGTCCTCTTCTCTAAAACAGTCAGCTCCCTAAACCTCTCTGTTCACACTGTTGGTATTGTCCTTAGCAATGTCACTTGTTACAGCTTTACTCACTTGTCTTTTTGGACGTCCCTCATGCTTCTTCCTTTTCAAGAGTACTGATTGTGCTCCTGTGATGTCATTAGAGAAGAGAAAACTTTGTTTGTCTCTGAGATTATGCTCTTGGAGGGCTCTTACTGCTCCACTCACCTCCTTTCAAAAGTCTGGAGGATTATCTCTTTGAGATGTTTTTCTTAGTTCTGTTTTTTTAAGGAATATTTCTTTTGATCCCATGTTGATCATATTTGGATCTGCCTCGGCCTTTGAGAGCTCTACCTCAGTGCTGTCAGTCAGAACTGACTAGAATGATTGGAGGGGGTGGAATATGAGACAGGAAGGGGCCGGACACATACACATGTCCTGTCTCACTGCCACTGCCCTCGAGGGTTTAAATACCCCACCCCCGATAGAGCCGAGGGCATTTCAATCTTGTGTTAAGGAGCTAAGACCCAGGGGTGTCAGTAATGTTATAAGGAAGGCCCCCTCTTAATGGTGGAAATACCTGCTGTCTAGTGGGGAAGCCATCTATGTGCAGTGAGTGATAAATAACCTCTCTACAGCTCGCTCACATGTCAACTAGTTTTTCCTCAGTTAAAAATGTGAGCTCTTTCTTGTGTGATTTGGTTTCATGGAGTGGTCTCATTTGCTGTGGGTTATTGTAATGCCAACTTAATAGTTAATGTACATACAGCTCTTTGAAGATGTAAAGTGCTACAGAAGTGTTAAGAATTATTAACTTCACCCCATCAGACACTGGGAGGTGAGATCAGCAGTTTGGATGGACTTTTCATTAAATGCAGGAAGCAGTAAAGATGCCATATGTGACTTGGTCATGTAACATTTGGACTGATGGTCTCTTGGCTGAAGTCACTGACTTATGGTTACTTCTGCGTGGGTCCTGGTAGCATAAGTTATTTCTCCGTTTGTTGGCTTTTGCTGCATCCTTCCTTGGGCTTTCCCTTTGGAGATGTTTTCCTGGAGAGCTCTGCCGCCTGAAATGCATAAAGGGAAGTCTTCTAAACCCACTGGAATTTCCCTCCGGTCTCCAGTGTCCATCTCTGCTAATTGAGTCTGAAGAAAGTCTGGAAGCTATTGCAGGCTGCTCCTCCTCTCAATGTGCTGCACTCCTTGCACAAGATGTTTACAGGTCCTGTCAGATTACTACATGAGAGAATCTAATCTGCCTGCTTTCCCCTTCTGAAGAACAGCACATCAAACACACTGCTATTTCTTTGATGTGTCTGCTTGCCTCAGTGAATGCACGTAATGGATTAGCAGCCGTTGGAGGAGGAGCCTGCTGGCTTCCAGCAGTTACACAAAAACAAATCTCTTGGATCTTTGATTTGTGTCTGCCCTACAGAGACTGGATTGAGGCACGTGGTCCTGCACACCCCACCTCTGGCAGCAGGATTAGGGGATGCTGTCCCTTTTCTCTCTCCCACTCCTGCCCATCTGGCAGCTTCCTCTGTTTCTGTAAATTCTTTCACTTAAACAGTGTTTGTTTGCCCTGGTGTTTGTGAAGAACATTCTGTCACTCTGACCCTGTGCTGTTGTTTATTTGCGGTAGTACCCACTATAAAAAGAATGTGCTTTGATCCAAGGAGCTCACAATCTAAGAACAAACATGTAGACAGAGGTCAGGGGAAGGGAAATAACAATAGATAACGTATACAAGTCCAACTTGTTCACTATAAAGTAGGTCTTTTTGATAGGGTGCCACCATGCCTCAGTTTCCTCCTCTTCCAGCTGGTAGTCTGCCATCTCTCCTGGTAGTTAAGGAATTTGGAGTTTGAATGATGAGGCCTCTGGCCAGTTCTCCATTTTAGTATGCCCTTTTGGGGGGTTAACAAAACAAGTTTCAAAACACAAATTGTACACTGCTATCCTCCCTGGTCTTGGTAGTCCTTTGGCCCTTGCTGCAGGTTGTCCACAGCTTGCTTCCTAGGGACTGGATAGTCCTTTCCCTAGCCTCTCTTGGGTCGGTGATCTTTTCCCTTACAGCAGGGATGTTAGATGGTCCCTTCCAGAGGTGGCACAACAATGGTGTAGGGTCCCAGAATGCTTGCTCTTAAAGGGCCCAAGGATTGTAACACATGTCCCAACTACCAGTGCCTTGTTACAGGCCAGAATGGAGAGATTTGACTGTGAGAATGGAGAGAGAAGGATGAATCCTGGAGAGAAGTGGCAGGACTTGGAACGGGCTGTATGTGTTGCGGTAAGGGAGGTGGGAGGAATGAAAGGTCGCCCCCAAGTTGCAGACCTGTGGAGGATGGTGGTGGTAACAGCGAAGAAAAAGGAGAGTAGAGTTGTTTGGTGGGAAGATAAAAAGTATGATTTTGCCCATGTTCAGTTTCAGATAAGGAGACATCTAAGAGGTGGTGTTTAGAGGCTGGTATGCAGGATTGGATAGAAGGAGAGAGTTTAATGATGGAGGGGAGAGAGTTTGCGAGTCATCAGAACGTGGCAGGTAACTGAAACCATGTACGCTGATCAGATCTATAGATAGGGTGTAAAATGAGAAGAAAAAAGGGCCAAAGATGGAGCCCTGGGGAAACCCGCACAGAGCATCAGAGAAGGACCTGCTGAAAGAGTTGCTAAAAGAATGGCCAGAGAGGGACAAGGAAAACCAGGAGACCGACTGTATCTTGAAAGCCTAGAAGGCTGCCTGAGACAAAATCTCTGAAAGGGGGACCTGTGCTAATACAGAAACCTAGCAGTGGGAATGTTCATGGCAGCCATGGTAACTATCTCAGTTCTGGACCCTTCCCTTCAGCAGAAACATTGGACTCCTCAAGGGGTTTGGATGGAGCTTTTGCAGTGTGGGTGGAGTGTGAGCAAGGCCCAGCTATTGTTCTTTGCTTGATCCTGCTTCCCTGTTCCATGTGATTTCTTGATTGCAGTCTCCTGAAACAGGCCTGTTTTTCTGGGACCTTCAGGCTTGAGCTTACCTGTCGTACTGGCCCTTGGTCACCCAGTGTCCTTGGGAGTAACTGTGTTATGCATGATTCTAAGTGAGGAAATGAACTTTGGATTCCTTCAGATCTCTGCGTGCAACTCTCCCTCCCTACAGAGGGGAATTGATTGCTGGTCCGTAAGTCTGTGTTGAACCCTTGGCAGCCCCATTTTGGATCATTTATTGGCTCTTGGTGATGGATAAGGAGGGATTTGGCAGAAGAGCCATCACCTTTCATAATCTGAGGGCTGAGAACAGAAAGTTTACAGCCCTAGCTCTTGCACTGAAATACTAAAGGGATTGACTGTAACCTGCCCCATGTCGAAGCCTTGCTGGGACGATCCAGAGAGCTGAAGTGCTTTTCTGCTAACTCTACTGATTTTGCGATGAATCCAAATACTACTTCAAATCCAAATACTGAACTCTTAAAATTTAGTTATTTTACTATTAATGCCTATTAACACAACTGAATTTTCCTCAAAACTGAAATGGTCTCTCTCCAGTGTTAAGCTATGATCTGGTCAGTTCTGTGCAGAGGGAGAGATCCTGGAAATTCAGTCCCCATGCACCAGCAAGATGTTCACATCTTACTCTAGGAGCCCTATGCACTCACCCATCAATTACTGTCCAGCCTCCAATCTCCCTTTTCCTGGCATGGTTATCTGGAAGGAGGTGGCATCCAAGCTCCAGAAGCATATGTCCTCTGCTGTCACCCCACACCCCTGACACTGATTTCAGACCAGGCTGCAGGACAGAAAGTCTTGCTGTTGCTGATGGATGGCTTCCCTCTGGTTCTGGATGAGAAACAAACCTTTGTGCTGAAACTGCTGGATCTCTGTGGCCTTCAACACTGTTGGTCATTCCATGCCTGGAAGAGATCTGCGGTTACATGAAGAATAGTTGGCACAAGCTCTGCTCAGGAAAGAGAAGAGTGATTCTAGTAGGGATGGGGAGGCACATGGTATTTGGAAGTTCCTTAGATTTCACCTGTGATCAACAGAATCAGCTCACATGTTGAAAGAAGTGTGTCACTGTGGGGTTGTGCTGGACTTTCCTCCTAGATGCACAGATTGCTACAGTGCTAAAGAATTATTTCGTTCATCTGTGCCTGATCAGGAAACGGTGCCTCCTCCTCTAGCCTGAGAGCTTTCCTTTGGGGCTTAGGTTGTCTTCACCTCCAGGTGAGGTTACTGCAAATCACTGTTTGGGGCTGTACCCAGCATGCAGCAGGAGCTTTCTAAACTACAAAGGCTGATTTTGAGCATGTCACACGTGTGCTACATGTACTTCACTGTCATTTGAGAGCAGAATTAAAGGGTCCGAGTCTCAAAATCAAAGCCTTTAACAGACTATGACACAGCTACCTCAGAGTCTGTCTTACCCTTCATGTATCTCCAAGGCAGCGGTGTGTCACAGGAACACAGTAGCTAGAGAGAGTTACATTTAAACTACTTGCTTCTGGGGCCAGAGCATTCTCAGTAATGGAACTCTAGCTACAAAACTCCTTGCCAGGAAGGGTTAGAATGAATTCAACTCAAATGGTTGGGATCAACCTGTGAATTTGGTCTTACTGCCCATGGCAGCAAGATGGAATTTGATGGCTTGCATCTGGTGCCATGCAGCAGCCTCTCTTCAGAACCTGTTAGATAGGAACATTTTCCTGCCTTTGGCAGCTCCTTGTTTTATTTTAGTCGATTTTGACTAATTTTCTTCAGTTTAGTGCATCAGTGCCTTAGTGCTAAATGGCTGAGTTCAAACCCTTGTGCTTCAAGTTCTGCGTATATTCAGTGGTCTTAGTCTCAATGGATGAATATAAATGTTGCCTTTTTTTGTTTGGGTGTGGGCTGTATTCTGGACCATTGTTCAGGGTGCTGGTCCTTCTCCCACAGAACCTGCCACTTCAGAGATACTCTGTTAAAACTCTTTCTGTTGGAGCAAGAGGTGTATTGGATTCAGGACAGCCCACTGATTCAAAAAAGGAACATTCTCTCAGAAATCCAGTTCCTTCAGCGGCCCAGTAAGTAGGAATTCTACCCCAAAGCTCGTTTCGCTACTCCTGAGGAGAAAACTTCTACTCCTTTGACATGCTGTCTTCAGTCCCTCATATCAAGCTGTATGCGAGTTGAGACCTGAGCACTGAAGACTGGTACCACCTCAAGGCAGGGCAGGTAGAGGACAGTATCAGGGATGACTCAGAGCACCATGCTTCTTTCCTAGAGCAGGAGGAAAGAATCATGAACCTACTGACTCTTCTAAATCTTGGACCCACAAGCCTTATCACTCAGTGCTGGCCACTGTGGTGGACCCTTTGCTTCCTCCAGCACTGACTGAAGCCAAATCAACCGCAGTACCAAAGGGTGGAACCAGCAACAGTTCCCTCTTGGCTACAGTACTGATATCCATGGTACTGGACCTGGTGATAATGCCAGAGTCTAATGATGCCACGTTATTATTGATTACTAGCTACAGATTTAGAGTTCCAGACATTGCCTTTGGTACCATTGCTACAGGTACTGGTTTCCCCAGTAATGAGAAATCCTAAGAAGCCCCTAGCACCAGTACCTTCCCCTCTTACCAAGGGGAGGACAGCAGCACATCCAGAGCAAATATATTTCTTTTTCTTTTTCCTCAGAGTCAAGCTGTTTCGCTTTTCAGGTCATCCAACAACTTTTCCCTTGTGATTACCTTGATTAAAAAAAAAAACACCTACAGCCCCCTATGGTCACCAGGGATTCAGTATAGGAGGCACTTGTCCTCAGGGATTCCTAGAGAACTCCAAATTACGATTGAAGATCTTTACTTTGAAGGACCGGATCTTGTCAGTTCCCATATGGATTAGTCATTACACACCCACAAGAGAGCCCCTCTTCTTTTACCAGCATCCACCTTGCATTAGCTCCCAAACAGCAGGTTTGATGCTCCTATTGAAAGCTGTATACCAGTTCCGCCACAACTTGCCTTTCTCTTTTTGCCATTTTTAGTTGACACCTTTCCTATTTTTCTCAGGCACAAACTGGGATTATTTCAGAGCATTTGTTACTGGAGATTATTGCCAAAGACCACTCCATAGAATTCCAGTTCTTGCCTCCTGTCTCTTGTCCCTCTTAGGGACCTATCTCGGGGAGACAATTGAGGGAAGAAGTGGGTTCTTTATTTCAAGTAGGAGCCAGAGAAGCACCATCTCGAGTTCAGAGAGAAGGGTTTCTATTTCAGCTACTTCCTTGCTCCCAAAAGAAAAGGGGGAATGTGCCCTATCCTGGATCTGAGGCAACAAAACACATTCATTGACTCAGATTCAGAATTGTGATACTAGCCTCCATCATCTTTCTGTAGAGGTCTTTCCCCCATCCCGTCATACGCTGGTCGTAATAAACATCAGCCAGGCTGTTGCCACAGTGATACTTACAGCTCTTTATTGGGCCAAACATTACTGGCTCACAGACCTCTGCAAATCTCTCGCCTCAATCTTCCATACTTATGTTCCTAGAATCAGGGAAAAATTTTGCACCCAGACCCCATGTCTCTTCACGTGACTGCTTGAAAGTTAGCTGGCTGAGCATAACAGAGGGAGACTATTCCACAGAAGTCCAAGGATTATTGATATTGAGCAGGAGCCCTCTTCCACTTTGATCTGTAGACTGATCTTGCAGAGATTTTTTCCATCTGGGCTTCACAACAAAGTCCTAACCCATTCTAGATTACATACTCCATTTTAAGCTATCGGGCTTCACTGTCAGCTCTGTCAGGGTCCAGTTAGATGCCGTTTCAACTTGCCACCTTCCTGTTCAAACTCAGTGTTCTCGTCCCATTGTTATAAAAGGGCTGGTTTATGCCTATCTTCCCCCCACCCCCATTCAGGAACCTCCCACGTCTTGGGATCTTAATATAGTTCTGGTGGGCCTTCTGGCACTCTCCTTCAAATCTTTAACTAAGTGCTTTCTTCACCATTTCACCCTGAAAACAGACTTTCTGGTAGCTATCACATCAGCCAGAAGGGCTGGTGAGATCCAAGTATTAATGGCATGTCCTCCATACACAGTAGTCCATCCACAGGGATAAAGTAATGCTGAGACCCCATCCTAAAGTCCTCATTAAGGTGATGTCGGATTGTCATTTAAACCCAAAGTATCAGTTTCTCAGTTTTCCTCTCCAAACTCCACTTGAACCTAGGGAAGGCAAACTGCATACTATAAATTTTCCCAGTGCCCTGCTATATTACTTGAATAAAACAAAGCCACTTGATAATCCTCCTCTTTATTTGTGGCATTGGGGAAAAACTGTGCAGGGCCAACTAGTCTCTCCTCTGAGATTATCCTCTTGGATTACCCAATGCATTACAGTATTACATTAGTTAGCTAGTCTACCCCTTCATCAGGAATTGAATCACACTCAACTATTGCTCAGGCAATCACTGTAGTTTGCCTAAGAGACATTCCTATACCAGAAATCTGCAGAGCAGATATAGCTTATTTTGTTCACTGAACTAGTATAAACAATATTTGCAATCATGCTTTTTCCAGTATAAGATGTGTCTGCATTGGGAAGGTTTGACGTCATAGGTATGCCAGCAGACCTTTTCAAATGGAGATTTGGCAGCAGTAACTAGTTCTTAGAGATGTTTTATCCATGTTGATCCCATGACTCCCCCTCCATCCCAGCTCCTTCGGAGTGTCTCTCTGCTGGGATTCTGAATTAGTGAGGGAACTGAGAACTGGTTGGGGCTGCTCTGCCCTGCATGCTGTCAGGCTGAGGTGGAGCACAAGGACATGCAGGGCATGGCCCCCATAGACACTGCTGATCAAAAGATTCTGACCTTGAGCACAGGAGACACATGCACGCTACCAGTACCTGGACAAACTTCTCAGAGAACCAGAGTTGCTGCAAGGTAAATAACTGTTTTTGTGCTGATGACTATCAAATATACAAACCTTTTACCGGACCCCTTTTACTGCCTCCTTCTTGGCAGTCTTCTTTCCCTGTCTTGAAGTACATTTGAGATTAAATCGCCCTTTCAGATCTAAATGTCTGAGGCCATGTCTACACTACAGGGACTGTTGAGGCATAGTTATAGCACTGAAGCTATGCTGGCGTAACTGTAGTGTGGATGCAGCCTACAGTGGTGGAAGGGGTTTTTCTGTCACTGTAGGAACACCACTTCCCCGAGTGACGGTAGCTAGGTCAATGAAATCATTTTGCCATCAATCTAGCTGCGTCTACACTGGGGGTTAGGTGAGCATAGCTACAGTGCTTAGTGGGGTGGATTCTTCACCTCCCTGAGTGATGTAGTTATGTTGACCTACATGTTAAGTGTAGACCAGGCCTGAGAAAAGTGCTTCTCTTTGGGGAAAGGGGAGAAACAGCACGTTCTCTGGCTGCTTCTCTGCTGTCCAAAACTTGTGCTTCTTCCTTGACTCTGAAGTCCCTATTTCCCTCATCTCCTCTGCCTGCAAACTGCCTGTGACCAGCTCTGCAACATTGTTGGTATGTGCCCTGCCTCACTGAAGTTCTTAGCCATGTCTTCATCTCACACCTTGGCTATTGCAGCTGCCTTCTCTATGGCTTCCTCAAGTCCTTGCTCTCCAGAATGTATGAAATAATGCTGTTGTCCATGTTGTATGTCTGGTACCAAGACACAACTGCATCACTCTCCTCCTTAGATTATTTATTATTTGTGTCTCCTTTCTGCTAGATCAGGGGTGGGCTAACTTTTTGGCCTGAGGGCCACATCGGGGTTGTGAAACTGTATGGCGAGCCGGGTAGGGAAGGCTGTGCCTCCCCAAACAGCCTGGCCCACCCCCTCCCACGTCCTGCCCCCTGTCAGAGCCACCGCCCCCATCCCTGACCACCCCTTGGGACCCCACCCCCTATCCAACCCCCCCTGTTCCCTGTCCCCTGACTGCCCTGACCCCTCTCCATTCTCCCGCCCCCTGACAGGCCCCCTGGGACTCCAATGCCTATCCAACCCTCCCGTTCCCCATCCCCTGACCGCCCCCCCAGAACCTCTGCCCCATCCAACCTCCCCCTGTTCCCTGTCCCCTGACTGCCCTGCCCCTTATCCACACCTCCACCCCTAACTACCCCCCAGGATCCCAACCCCTATCCAACTCCCCCTGCACCCTGTCCCCTGACTGTCCCCTGGGACCCCCTGCCCCTTATCCAGCCCCCCCGCTCCCTTACCATGCTGCGCAGAGCAGCAGGAGCATGCAACCCTGCTGCCCGTGCTGCCCAGCAGGAGCGGTGGGCCGGAGCACTGGCAGCGTGGCTGCGGGGGAGGGGGAACAGCAGGGGAGGGGCGGGGGGGGGTATCCTCCCCAGCCGGGAGCTCAGGGGCCGGGCAGGACGGTTGCATGGGCCGGGTGTGGCCCGGGTGCTGTAGTTTGCCCACCTCTGTGCTAGATGCTTACATACATAGTAAGAAACAGTCCCTGCTCCAAAGAGAATACAACCTAAATTGTAATAGATACCCTAAGCTAAACAAAGCGTTGTGAAAAATTGTTGCCAGTTTTAGAGATGGGGAACTGGTGGATGGGGAGATTGACTTGCCCAAAGTTACAAAGAAAATCAACTTTTCTGATTTCTTTCTTTATCTCAAAATCTGGCTGAGGAATTAGCTTTTCTTTGTTTGTTTTTTTAAAACCCTCCATTGGTCTGCGTTTGACGGAATAGTGGACATGTTGGGCCAAATTCTGCTGTTATTGACCTTGCGGAGTTATTCTGGATTTACACTGCTGTACGTAGAGTAGAATGTGGCCCCCTGATCTTACCTAGTGCTGTTCCACTCCAAGGGTTTCAGAGAGGTTGAGTTGTACGGACAGCTGCACTTCCTTTTCCTTTTCCTTGCAGGGAGTGTGTGGAGCAGCATGGTGAATTCTCTCCAGTCTGTATTTACATGCGAGATGAGGTAAGTCAGAAAACTCTTCTCAGCTGTCTCCCTTCCTCTGTTTCTGAAAATAAGGAAGACCCAGCACTGCTTTCCAGCCTGGAAAATGTTCCCTCTCCCAGCTTTCTTGAGGGAAAGTGGAAGAGCTTTGGTCTTTTCAAAGCCTGGGGGGGTGTGTGTGTGTGTGTGTGTATGGGAAAAAAAGCCCCTTTGGAACATAATCTGGAGCTATTCAGGCCTCTGAGCCCATAAAATGCTCTCAATGACCTGTTTGTGGGTGTTTTTTAACTTTTCTTAAAGTTCAAGAGTCACAACAGTGGTTTCACTTCAGTAAATATTTTCTTTTCTCCATGTTTTGATCTCTCGAGCATTAATATTTTTGTTTAATATTTTGTGAGAGTATTTTGGAGTCTGCCTTCCCCAGCTGTCCCCTTCATCTCCTTCTGAACTCTATGGATAGATCCTCCTTATTCTGGGAGTGGGTCAGGGAGGGGAGGGACATGAATGGAATCTGATTTCAGAGCCTAGAGGCGTTGCCTTTAAACCAACCTCTGGGGTGGGACTGGCCCTGAAAAGAACTCCTCAGATATGGCCATGTATGTCTAGTTAACTTTGCAGCTAGAATGGTTAAGAATACTACAAAGCA
Organism: Eretmochelys imbricata; assembly: GCF_965152235.1. Taxonomy (NCBI): domain Eukaryota; kingdom Metazoa; phylum Chordata; order Testudines; family Cheloniidae; genus Eretmochelys; species Eretmochelys imbricata. The sequence goes on along the minus strand of NC_135585.1, from coordinate 577,974 downwards.
TTTGAGTAAGTTTGGTAAGAACTGTGAAGGTGGGTGTTATGGTGGGAAGCTTTGATGCCACCTGCAGAAGGGGTGCCTGTGAGCTGGCCACTAGATGGCACAGTGCTGACCTTGCTATGCATTTGTTTCTGGGCAAAGTCTCCTTGGCTGCCTCCTCTGGTAAGTACATGCCCTAAATCTCTGCCTCTGTTCTTGTTGCAGATAGCAGGGAGAGCTTCCCTGGAGAGGACAACGCTGAAATCACTTGGTCTGACTGGAGGCAACGCCATCATCAGGTTGGGAGGAGCAAAGTGCATTTCCTGTTTGGGAACTTTCCTCCTCTTCTCTCATAATTTTTCACTCTAGTGGTAAATTTGTTTTGTTTCAAGTACCAAAAAATGCATGAAAAAAAAAAGTTCAAAGAGATGAACATCGTGGCACTCAGTAATTATTGTATTTGCCTGTTTATCTGAAACTGCTGCCCAGATGTGCTTCCCACAGCTGCAGATCCTGGCACTGACCAGATGTGCAGATTAAAGGGGCTTTTGCAGATTTGTTTTTTCTCTTGAGTGAAACAAACAATTCAAAGCTCAAGTCCCTCTGACTAAGGAAAGGCCAAAACCTGCTACCACATCTTCCCTACTTTAGATTTCAGGCATATTAAACTCACAGGGCCTGCCATGCCTCTTGCTGGCTAGAATGTGGGAGGTCTCATTCTGTGTCTACTAGCCAATCCACCTGCTCAATTTACTGGTGGCTGTACAGATGATAGTTGCTGTTTCCTGGAGGGGGGATTTTCTCCCAGGGAATGCGTCGGTCTCAGGTTCTTTAGAACTGACTTCAAAGTAACGAAAACTTATTTTCTGTGGGTTTCCTATGGAGGCACCTTGTGGGGGTTTGGGCTTTTGTGACCAGCAGTCTCCTCTGTGTCCAGGGCATTTTGGGAGGGGAGGACAGTTCTTCCAGTCAATGATTTTGCTTTTACTTCTTTCTGTGGTGTCTCCTTTTAAGGGTTGTCATGAAGAAATGTGGCTCCTCTGGCCAGGAGGAGGCTCTGGACACAGCGGCCCCATTTAGCAAGCTGCCAGTGAGCCCGGTCTTTACTGAAGGAGCAGTGGATATGCCATTACCTCACACAAGCATGCTTTCAAAGGACTTGGACCCCAGAGATGTGGCCTTCTCTTTAAACAACTGCGCAGATAAGCAGGACTTGATTAAAAAATCCCAGGCCAGCTTGGGGGAGTTGTGGCCTCCCTCAGATCCTGCGCCTGCCCCATTTGTCCCTTTCTTTGGAGATGGACAGCGTCTGGGGGGGACCGCTGTAGCTGCAGACTTTCCAGTGTCAGATGTGCTGTCTTCAAAGCTGCCAACATCTCTCTCTAGTCCTGGAGGCCCTTCTAAGCCAAAGAAGTCTAAGACCAGCCAAGAACAGCTAAAGGAGCAAGAGCAGGTAAGGGGAGCTTTGCTTTCTTTAGGTATCTGGGGTAGAGGGGCTTTTCTCTCATCCTGCCTTGCCTGAGATTAGGCTTCTAACAAGAAAAAGAAAACTGTCAGTTTTTAGTATTTTCTGTCCTGTAATCCTAGGACTTGAGCCACTGGGCTTGTGGCTTCTGACATTGAGGACATTGTGTTGCTGGGGAGTTGTTGCCTTTTGGACTGCTTGACTGATGTTCCAGAGATAGATGAGTGGTGGGGATTTAGGAACTTGCCCTCTGTGCAATGGACAGAGGAGTTGGACTGGGTTTCGAAATGTGTTGTCTCCTTTACAAATGGAGTCAGCAAGGCTGAGTTAGAAGCATTAAAAAAAGGGACTGGTTGCTATAGTGCCAGTCATGCCAAGTGCATGACAAACGCTCTCTGCAGCGCTAAGCGCAGTAGCCAGAATCCGTGCTTGCTTCCAGGAATGGGGCACTGAGCTCTTTCCCACTATTACTCACTGTGTAGTTTTGCCAAAGGAAAGATAGGATTTAACTGGCCAGACTTGTACTTTTCCCCCCAGATATGCTTGTAACTTGTGGAGGCTCCGTTACCTTCTGCATGATTAGAAATATACACCTGTGGGTAGTGTCCAGGGAGAATGGATGGCCTTTTCAAATCTTTCGCAGCCTGACCCAGTGCCTCTCTGTGTGGACACCAATCTTTTGTGAGTGGACCTAGATCCTGGGTTGCATGTACTTCTAACCCGAATGGGTCTGAGTAGAGTCTAGTCGCTGTTTTAGTTCCGGGAGTCTAGGGAGGACTCCCCTGGATCAAACCATTTGTCTGAGCTTTCCCTAGGATGTGAAACTCTCCAATCCAGCTGCCCTAGTCCTCAAAACCAGTGCCTTGTACCATCTTGTACCCTGCAAGCTGCTTAGTTGCTTACATATGCTCCCCCAGATTTCCACTTAGCAGATGGGACTCTGGCTTCTGGTTTAACACCTTCGGGGATAACGTGTCAAGAAAGCAAGGAACACAGGCTTAGCAAAGAAATTTCTTAACCACAGTCACTTTACTCTTAAAAAGAACTAGAGAGTTACAGATATTTGAAAAATAACAAGTCTTGAGATGGCTCCTCCCAAGTCTGATCTCACCCCTTCTGTGAGTTCGAGGCTTCTCAGTGTTTCAGGCAAGCGAAAGTTCTTTCTGCCTTCTCTTTCCACCCACTCCTGCTTGTAAGTCGCAGTGTTTAGCCCCCTGCTCAGAAAAGCATTCTCTTTCCTCCCCACCCCCAATACAGTCTCTTTCCCTTTAGCCATGTGCCCATATTGACAAACAAATTGCATATCTACTGGCCATGCAGATGCCCCTGTGTAGAAAATCCATTGATTCATGGGCCAGCAGTTGAGAGACCAAAGCTGACTGCTTCTCAGTGATGATCCTTCAATGAGGTGTCTGACATTTTGGGGTGCAATCTACATAAATGAGGGGGCTGTCACCACTGCCCTGCAAACTTGGGTGCCTTACAATGCTTTGCTGTTGTAGCTTCCAACTTAGGTCACTCACAGTCAGCCTGCAGGTCACACCAAGAGTGTCTTTGTAAAGCCATAGCACTTGTCCAGCAACTCTGAAGCCAGCAGCCACCTTCTGGCTTCCAGCAACCTTGGTTACTACATTCAGGGTGACTCCAACACACTTCTGATCTCAGATTTCCCCCCAAAACATGTGTTCTGCACTATCCAGCTCTCTCCTGGACAGTCCAGATAGATGAGATCATCCATTGCACCTCTAAGGGGATTGAGGTACAGCAGCTTGCCTCCTCAAATGGAGTTACCCACACAGTTCACAGCACTGGATTAGTTTTGATAAAAGAATAAAACAAGCTCGTTTCATTACAAAGAGAGAGGTTTTAAGTGGGTAGAAGTATTAAGGCATTAGAGTCAGAAATGGTGACAAGAAAAACAAAGATAAAACGCTTCCTAATACTAAACGTAACAAACTAAACTTGATTCAAGGTGAAATTCTTACCACAGGTTTTCAGTAGCATTGCTGACCAAGTTTCAGGTCAGGATCTCCTCCCAAGGTCCAACGGCTGTTTCTTTTGTCTTCGTAGGTGAAAAGAGAGAGATGGACAGGGAGAGAGAAAGTGGGGTGTTTTTGGCCCTCACTTTTATAGTTCAGTCACCCTTTGAAATGCATGTTCCTGAGTGTGACCCCTAGATACAGTTCTTTCCAGCTGAGAGCAAGGAAACATGGAGTCGGGTGGAAGAAGGAGGCTTCTTGCTGTTTTTTTCCTCACCCGTGTATGCTGAAATTCAGATTCTTTATTTTTTTCTTCACCCCCTTGCTGTCTGAGGACTTTGTTTACCACTTACATGCAAACTGAAGTAAACACACTCCCTTTGTTTAAGACAGGCCTGGTTGACCAGTTATATCTAATAAGGGCTACATGAGTTTGAACATGTGCCTTTAACATCACCATGGGGGGATTTCATAACTTGACACATAAGGTTGCTACATACATTTCACCATGATATTATTGACCAGCAAGTTATTAGTTTTCAAATGATATCTTACAAGGCATATTTTGTACAAAAATTATTATAAAGTGTGTAGGGTGTGACTAGAGGAGCATATTCCATCAGTGTCAAAAACCTTTCCTGGGGAGGGAGGCTAGCTGGAATGCAATTCAATAAGCTTACCTTGGGCAAAGTTAAATGTGTTCAGCACATAATACAAAATGGAGGTCCTAACAGAAAATGGAGATTACAAGACAAAATGGAGTTCACAATTTGATTAAAAACTTCTCCTGCTGTCACTGGGTCCACTCTCCAGAAGCTGGGGATGATAGTCTCTTGGGTTACTTCCCAAACACAGGGGCTGACTTTTTTTTAACCCTACACAGAATCCCCTTCTCTGTTCTTTCCTTTTGAATGCTTCCTGCTATGGCATCCTTGAGGTTTGAGTTTTACGTTTTGGCCTCAGCCCTGAGCCAGTCAAGAAATTAAACAAATAAAATCTTAGAAGTAGCAAGAAAAATGTCTGGTGAGGTTCAGAGAGAGCCTGGCTTCATGGGAGCTCAACAGGGTGGAGCTTGTGTGCATGATCTCCCCCTTTGCAGGTTTCTCTGTGGCTACTCCCCATTCTTGAGAGGGTTTCACTGCCTAGAAACAGAAGCCAGACCCTGGAAGGATTCCTGAGCCGCAAATCATGTAGCAGTCAGGTTCTTTTCCAGTTAAATTATGAATATTCATGTATGCTCCAGACTGGCTGGTCCCTTCTAATCCTCGGAATTGAACTCCTGAGAGAGAGGGGTTTGAGCCTGAAGAGCTGGACAGTGTGCTGCCTGCCCAGGCTGAGCTTGTCTCCCTCTGGCTGCTGTTCCTCCTGTATGGGAGTCCGGAGTGGGGAGCGGACTCTCCCATTCCTCCGTAGGGAAATGGCTGAAGAATCAGAAGGGCTGGTGTCATCCTTCACCAGCTCCGTTCTCTCTCTCCACCTCCATGTGCTGATGTGTGAGGCCAAACCTAGCTCCCCTTTCATGTCTTGCCTGTAGCTATATGGGATGCTGCTCTGCAGCCTGGTGTTCAGACAGGCATGGAGAGCTGAGTGGGACTCTGATCTCACACAGCGGAGGACTCTAGTTGCTCCTACCTCCCCAAGTCTTCTCTCCACCAGAACTGTAGTGCTGTTCTACCCAGTTAGAGTTGCTTCTAGAGCCAGCCTCCCACTCCCAGTTTGTGAGAGCTGCCTCAGGAGCAGGTTCTGCTGGAGGTTTCTGCCCTCATGGTCAACAGAATGTGACTTTGACTGATGCTTTCGTGCTCTTTGATCTTGGGTGCCTTTGCTGCTGATTGATTAAGCTGAGCTTCCGCCTCCCCTCCTGGCCTTCTCTGCCCTCCTCACTCCCAGCAGCAACACAGAGTGTAGAGCTGGCCACATGGCATCTGCTTTTTGTCCCTTTTCAGACCTGAGGAAAAAACCCAAAACAAAACAATTTTTTTTTTTAAACATCAAAGGTCCATTTTAGTAAAAGAATCTTCCCATTAATGCTGTGCCTGTGTGTGGCTTTTGGATTGAAAGGGAGAGACTGGATAAAATCTGTGCGGGCGTCTCTTCATTTCTGGGCTAAGGATGGTTTACAGACCAGCCGCATGCTGGCTTTGATGTCAAAACATTAATTATTAGAAGGTAGCTTTACTCCAAGTTCCACTGGAGATCAGAGCTCACTGCAGTGGGGAGAGGAGCTGGGTCTGCCTACCACTTCGCTTTGAAGTCAGAGGGAGCTTTTAAAGCCTCCCTCCACTGCTCCCTTTTTTAGAGACAAAGTGATGACCTCAGATAGGCATTTTTGCTGACATTGGGTGTCTCGTGTGGGTTGGAGTCATATAGACATTCTGAGGCCTGATGGGTGGCTCCAGCATGTTGATCAGATGTGCCTGAGAACTCAACTTTGGGCAGCAAATATTGGAGACCATGACCAAGAACTGGTGTTGCAGGGTGTATCATCTCCCTGATTTATAATGCTTTTGCTCTAAGCTTCCCAGAAGGAGCTTCTGCCTGAGAAAGGTAAAACGTGCCCTTCCCATTAATTATCTAAGTAGAGATTGGAACTTCCTAGTGTCAGCTAATGATTGTTTCCCTCTGCCATGACTTCCCGTTCAGAGAAATCTGGACCAAACTGTGAGGTGGAGGTGGGGTGAGGACAGCAGGATTGGGCACAGTTGGTGGGATTAGGATGTAGCTGACAGTCTCCTCTGTACGAGCAGCCTTAGCTTGTTGCTCCCTCAGCTTCTTCGTTGCCTATGAGAACACATAGCTGCTTCTGGCTCTCAGAAGCTAAGGGGCATGAATCTGTGGGGAGACTTCATTGATAGCAGGTGTTCTTAGATCACAGGCTTTTGGAACTCGTAAAGAGGGACATGTGTATGCCATTTACTCTGTCCCCTTGTTGGGTGATGCTGCTGACAGGAATGGGGGTTGGAAGGTAGCTTTCAGACTCTGCTTATACTTAAGGTTATTAGTTGCCAATTGAGATAATTTCTGACCCAAACTTGAGATGGGAGCAACTGGACTCGGAAAGGCCCATGGAATGAATATCAATGGGACAAGAAGCAGCAAATGGCAACTGCTGTCCTTTGGGTAAAGCACAGACTGGGTGAAGTGACAGAAACAGATTGGCCCTTCCAGACCATAGATACTGTTTGCGTGGGTGGGTAGAGATGGGAGTGGGAGGGGGCACAGATGTTACCACTGAGCGTAAGCTACCTAGATGAAGTATTATTCAGTAGCAGTCTCTCTTCAGGCTGTATCATCTATTGCAAAATGACCACCTCGGTGGTAGGCCGGTGTGAGCAAGATGTGCTGCTTTCTTCATGTTTCTGTCATCGGAACTGGTAGTGCAAATGTAGGGCCTGAATGGCAGGAGCTCTGCATGTATGTGCTGCTGCCCCACAAATTCATCCACGACAATTCTCTCTAAAGCTTAGAGCTGTTAGCGTCCTATTGGGGTCTGGCTTATAGGTCGAGTGGGTGGGAATTCTTGTTCTGTTTGCATTGTTTTTTTTGCAGACCCCTTGGACAGGCTTGGAATTTCTTATCTCTAGTGTAAGTTGAATATTCTATAGAGAGAAATGTTATGCTAGTTCAGTCACTAACTCAGAGGCTTGTTTCTATACTTGTGCGTTCGGAATTTGTTTCAGATATTCGGCATTCAGTGCTGTTGAAAAGGATTAAAAAGTTCTAGGATGGGAATATTTCATACCACAGCAGGTGCACAGCTTTGTTGCTGGACTAGTGTGTGGCAGGTATTGAGGCAGTGCTGGAGCACATGGGCATGGAGATAAGAGAATTTATCTTTTGGATGATACAGGTTTTGTTGCACAATTTATCTGTAATTCTGACTAGCTGACAGAGAATGACATTGGGGAAGAAGGACCTTGGCCTCCTGCTATCTGAATGGAGATGTCTGGAAACCAGTGCCTGTGTGACTCTTATGGCAGACTGTAGCCCAAAGGAGCTAAACACAAAGCAGGAGAAGCAACTGAGCAGGGGGGACCAGAAAGTAGCTGCCCTCCTCTGAAGTGGAGTATCCCTATGGGGACGTTACACCTATGCTCTATGATATGCATTGGCTGAAGGGTTTAATGTACAAAGCCCTAAATGGTTTTGGCCCTGCCTGTCCCTCTTCTTGTGGGATTCTGCTACCGTCGTGATTAGTCAAGGTGCTTGAGTTAGTAGCCTCAGTTATATTAAATGCGGCACTCCTGGTGAGGTGTTCTCAGTGAGGTCCCTTGGCTCTGGAATTCTCTCCTGGGGATTCCAGAGACCCTTCAGGGCATGTTGCGTGTCCCATATGTTTTCCCCAGGCTTTTCCTGAGTTGGTGGGTACAGAGCTATTTGACAAGGCTGTAGATGTGCTTTGAGTTGATCATTGCAGCAAGATCAAATCTAACTACCTCTGTTTGGGAGGATGGCAAAGTGTCCTGTTCATGTGAAGCCCAGAATGATGCAAGGGAGGTAGCCTCCGCTGCCTGGCTTGAAGGAGACCCAGGGCAGGTCTACAATACTGCTTAAAAAGAAAAGGAGTACTTGTGGCACCTTAGAGACTAACCAATTTATTTATATTCTCTAAGGTGCCACAAGTACTCCTTTTCTTTTTGCAAATACAGACTAACACGGCTGTTACTCTGAAACCTGTCAATACTGCTTAAGTTATTTCACCTCATTCCGGGATGTGAGAAAGACACCGACACCCCACCCTGAGTGCCGCAAGTTAGATTGACCTAAGTGGAGTCTATACTGGTGCTATGTCGGCAGGAGATGCTCTCCCGCTGTCATGGCTTCCGCCTCTCACAGAGGTGGAGTAATTATGCTGATGGGAGAGCGCTCTCCCATTGGCATAGAGCATCTTCACCAGATGCGCTACAGAGGCACAGCTGCATCAGTGCAGCTGTTAACTAACTCTGTAAACAGTTAGCGCTGGAAGATTGATATGCAGGAGTCTCTTTCCAAGAGGGCAGTTTGGCAGCTCAGGAATGCTTCCTGTGCTCGCAGTCCAGGGAATGCTGCAGCTCTGGGCACTCCTCTTCACCAGCCCAGGGAAAGCTGCAATCAGGCTCTTTCACCCTTTAGTTAGAGCTGACTCCACTTGACTTTCTAAAAGTAGCTGAGAGTCCCACCCACGCAACCTCACTCTTTTAATTTCTCAAATTGCCCTTTGGTGCCCACAAACATAGCAAACCTTGCCTTGTAATTTGCGTTGTCTCTGAGAGACTCTTTGTATTCCCAGGGGGCCCCGTACATATGGGTAAGGAGAATGGATGGGAGAGGAGGCCATGCGCAGGGTGTGCTGGAGGTTGGTTGGAGGGTATATGAGTCTGTGTGGGAGAGAAGAGGGCCAAGAGGTTTGCGTAAATAGGAATATCCTAAATCGTGGCGTCTTGGGCCGTGTCAGGCAGGCAACTGGCTGTCAGGGGCTCCTGGTTACAAAACTGCATATTATCCATAAAAGCTCGTGTTCTCCCACTGGCCTGCCTCTCAGCTCTGGAGATTGCAGCACTTTCTCCTTTTCTGTCTCATACAAATTCTCATCTACCTTAGAATGTCTGGGTTCTAAAAGGTTAGAATTGTTCCAAAACTGACTAATCTGATTGGCTGGTGATGATTCAGACATCCAGGTGTTTGTAGCAGAACTGCTGCCAGGTAGCTAGCATGCTTTGCCCCAGGGCAGGGAGAGAAGGCAGCTGTGCTCTACCACTGGGAAGATCTGTGTGTGTGGACAGACACTGGGACAGGAGTAGCTCCCTGGTGCTTATAGCATGGGAGTGGTTAGCTGGAGCTGCAGTACAATATAAGGTCTTTTGTATTATGTAGGTGAAGAGATCCCTTTGGGTAGGTCTTTTCTAGAAGAGAGATGCATCCTGTGAATGGACCTTACTTTGCAAATGCTGAGGTCTGATTCTTTGTGCTATGCTTTGGCGCTAGCTGGGGCATAGCATTCAAGTCTAACCTGTGCTCCCTCTCTGCTCTGCAGCTTTTGGAGCGAGAGCCAGTCGTGTGCCATCCAGACCTGGAGGAGCCACTGTCTGCTGGCCCACAGGATCTTCCTGATGAGTTCTTCGAAGTCACAGTGGATGATGTGAGGAAACGCTTGGCCCAGCTGCAGAGTGAGAGGCAAGTTTTCTTTTCATTAGCAATTGAAGTTCCTCCTTCTCCTCTTGCCATTCTGAATGTGTTGCATTGGTTCTCTATAGATTGTGCTGGCTTCTAGGGAAAAGGTTCTGGTCTGATTGATGGCTTGGGCTCTGTGTACCTGGGAATTCTGGCTCCCCAGTTTTATAAAATACTCTCCTGTCCTTGGTGGTTTGAGAGATCTCAGGCTTTAATCTTGTTGTTAATCACTTGGCCTAAGCAGGGAGTTTGGCACCTGTCCAGGACAGAACATGCTAGGTTCCAGACCTGGGGCATTTGTGATTTTCAGATCAAGAGCTTAGCTACTGAACAACACAACAGAATTGGTCAACAGACTAGAACAGAAGACACTCCAATAATGAGTGCTGGAGGGAGGAATGGGATTGGGGATTCCGGGACTAGACTGGAATTTCGGAGATTTTGTTCTGTTCCTGGTTCAGTCACAGATCTACTCTGTGACCTTGGGCCAGATTCTTTGCTTTTCCCAACTAGGAAGACTCCTTGATCCTAGAGCTGGTTGTGTGCTGGCCTTGGTTTATTTTAGAGTGGCCTAGTGGCTTCTCCATGATATTCTACGTGATAATGGCCCCTTCTCAGCCCCCAACGTACTCCTAATGCCAGTGGCTGCATGGTACATTGTGTGATGTAAGAGGAATCACCAGCATGGGAGATTTGGTTGCCTTCTGGCCCCTTGGCACTGCCAGAGCAGTGTATAAGGGATGGATTGGATCTCTGGATCTGGCCCAGTGTCTCTCTGTGCCTCAGTCTGCCATCTCTTGAAGGAGGATAATTTTTCCCTACCTCACAAGGGTGTTGAGGATTAATTCTTCAATGCATGTGATGTTTTTAGATACTATGGTGTTGAGCATCATAGAAAAACCTAAGGTAAATAAACTGACTGGAAGGCACATGGTGCCCACATTGGGACAGGATTTAAAATTATTTCATGTCTTGTCATACCTGTTAAGTACATTTCAACCAGTTACACCAAAGCTACTGGATTCCCCTTCCCCACCGCAAATAATTGCTGATTTTAAAGATGGATGTGCATTCATATGCCAGGGGCCTAAAACATGAGAGCTGAAACAACATTTCACACTGCCCCAGTGCATATGCTCTGATCTGACATTACAACGATAGCTTGTAACTAAACAAGCATGGAAGTTCCAACTTGTCCATACATTTGTTTGTCATATGTTGACACAGGCCCTGATCCAGCTCCCATTAAAGTCAGTGAAATGACTCCCATAGACTTCAGTGGGAGTTGGATTCAATGGGAGTTGGATTCAGACTGCAGCCAATAAGCAAATCTCTATAATTTTAATGACAGAATTGCCTTCTGTTACCAGCTGGAATAAATCAATCTGAGACATGACACAAGGTGAAAATCAAATCAAACTATAAACGCCAAACTAGGATGTGATGACCCATAGCTCCACACCTGGGGGATACCCAAAGAGAAGGAAGGAATACTGAACTTATTACAGATATAAGGCATTACAGCTCCTGAACAAAAAGAAAAGGAGTACTTGTGGCACCTTAGAGACTAACCAGTTTATTTGAGGATAAGCTTTCGTGAGCTACAGCTCACTTCATCGGATGCATGCAGTGGAAAATACAGTAGGGAGACTTTTATATACACGGAGAACATGAAACAATGGGTGTTACCATACACACTGTAACGAGTGATCACGTAAGGTGAGCTATTACCAGCAGGAGAGCGGGGTGGTGGACACCTTTTGTAGTGATAATCAAGGTGGGTCATTTCCAGCAGTTGACAAGAACGTGTGAGGAACAGAAGCTGGGTGAGCTCCTGAACAGATTCTCTTAAAAGTTGGGGACCTGTAAAGGAAAATTTCTGAACTCTTAATCCTATTTTGTAACAAGTATTCAGTTAAGATAAACCCTTTCCCCTCCTAGTAAATTAATGCTCTGAATTCAGTGTTTGAGTCATAATCTTCCTTTAAATATGGAGCAGCCCATGTAACATCATAGTTAGGGCTGACCAGAGCTTTCTGCTTAGAACTGCATTTTCAAAGGGCTCTAAAATCCACATGGATATTCAGATTGGTAGAGTCCTGCATGGATACAAATTTATATCCATGGATGCGGATATCCACAGATATAAATTGGTATCTGCGGAACCTCAGGGCTTTCCCAGGAACTGTAGTGGCGAAAGGAGCAGAATGTGGGACCACCACTCCCAGGAGCCTACGCCTTGTGCTGGCAGCTCCTCTGGCGTGGCTGTAGCGCCCCCTGCCCTGCCTCCAGCCCTTCCACGCAGCTGTCTGTGTCTCCTGTCTGGGGGTGTGCGTGCTGCTGGAACACAAGAGTGTGACCAGGGACAGCTGCTGGTGAGCTGAGAGTGGTACAGGTGCACTGGAGGAGCAGCCGATGTGGGACCCTGGCTCCTGGGAGTGGTGGTCCCATGGTCTGCTCCTTTTTCCGCGAACCGGGAGAGCCCTGTGGTTCCGTGGATACTGATTTATATCCGCATCCGCGGCTATAAATTTGTATCTGTGCAGGGCTCTACGGATTGGCCTGGAAATTGGCATGCCACTTGGGGTATGTCGGTGCAGCCCGTGGAATTGAGCCTCGCAGCCTGGGTCAACAGACTTGCGCTAGAGAGCCAGTTTGAGCTCTGCAAGGCAGAACTCAGTGAATGAGAAATGTGAGCAACCCATCCACCAGCCCAGCTGGTGGTTTAGACTGTTGATGTGCAATCCTAATGACTCTGAGTTCCAATCCCCTGCTTGCCTGACTTCTGTATTTAGTTTATACACCTGGGCTTTTATGGATCCAACCAAAAACTATGGCTAGTTATCCACATTAATATTGTATCACTTATTACCCTGGAGTTCATGTAATGTCAGATATGCTTCTTCTGGGCCCTGGTAGGGGTTTCCTTACTGCCTAGTGGTACCTCTGGTTGATATCTGAAAAGTGCCCCTGAAAACTCTCCACAGCACTTTGTTCTGCCCACATTTGCCCTTGAATCATACCTCCTCACTTCCCCCACTTTCTCAAAAACCAAGAAAAATTCACATGCCAAAAAGTTGTTTATGAGGAGTTAAGAGTGTGGGAGCTCAGCGCTATTGTGTGCTCCTTGTGGTTTTTCAGAATGGGAGAGTTTAATTACCAGAACTCAAATGTTGGGAAACTAGGAAATGCATTACCCCTTCCTAACCAAATGTGCCATTTTCTCTGTGCCCTGCATTCCTATTCATACAATTGAATTTACCCTCACTATGGTCTGTGCAGCATCATTGGTCTGGGAAGTACTTGCGGTTGGTTGGCAGAGGTAAGCTACTCTGATCTCCTTGAGGGGACTCTTTGGACAGAGTTCAGTTGGTATAGTTGTTATATGGGAAGTGTCGACTTAACTCTGCGTTTCCTGGTTTGACATTTGGGCTTAAATTGCAGCAAGGGAGATTTAGGTTGGACATTAGGAAAAAATTCCTAAGTGTCAGGGTGGTTAAACACTGGAATAAATTGCCTAGGGAGGTTGTGGAATCTCCAGGATTGGAGATTAAGAGCAGATTGGACAAACACCTGTCAGGGATGGTCTAGATTAGGTCTGCCACGGGTGCAGGGGACCGGACTAGATGACCTCTCGAGTTCCCTTCCATTCTATGATTCTGTGATTGTTCTATGATTTACGTTCTGGGAGCTAAACTCCTGCTTGGGCAGGGCAGGATGAGCACAGGGCAATTTTGAGTGTCTCCAGTCTTAACTCCATGTTAACTCGGTTTTTGTGTGTGATAGTGTGATCCTGCTGCTCTTCTTCCTGCTGCCATAGACTGAAGATGGCAGCATGCTGGGGGACCTAACTTCTGTGGCAAGATCCTGAAATTCATTGGCAGGCTGGGAATTATACAGCAGCTTCTTTTCCATTTAATCAGTACAGAATTGATTTGATATGAAATTCAACTGACTTTATGCTGCCCCCTCTTCTCCAGTTTTCAATATGTTGTATATTTTTGTATTGTTATGGAATTAATTTCATCATCAATATGGGGGAATCCTAGGATGGGGTCGTTTGGGTTTTTGCATCTGGGGATGTGTGGGTGGCAATTTGGGATTGTGGGATAAGCACATTAGCAGAATGATTCTGCTACAGTGATGCACTGTGAAACAGTTCACAGTTCATGGTCCAGAGTGAAATTGTCACTTTGAGGTTTCAGAGTTATTACCCCATGATTGAGGTGAAGAGGGATGTTTACACTTGTCTGAGTTATTGAGTCAGGCTGTCTACAAAGTCAGGCAGGCATCATTGTGTCAGTTGGGTCATGTTCTCAAGGTTTTCTTCACAACCATGAGGGCTAGAAAGGTTTTTTTTTTTTTGTTTGTTTTTTTCTTTTTTAAAACGATGCTGAGGCTCTGGAGCCATGTTCTATGTAAAGGGGAAATGGCAGAGAATCCATGAAGCCTGCTTAAGAGGGAACCTGTACTGGTACAAATATTCAAAATGTTCTGGGATCTCATATATCTGGAAGCAAAAAGGAGTTCCAAGGTAATGTTATGGGCAGATTTAGGAGTTGGTTCAGAATAGTGTTGCAAAGTGGGTGGTGGTCATGCACAAAGAGTGGAGCAGAGCTTTATGGGGAAGGAGAGAATGTGGAGGGACCTGGGTTTGGGCTTTTAGGGTGGCTGTGGTGGTGCAGTTCTGGGTTTACTGGTGGTGGAGAGGAAGGTGTGCTGAAGGGACTGGGATCTGAGGACAGCTGGCATGGAGGTGGGAGTGGGGAATACATCGAGCAGCAGTTGGCTGCATTGGCCTGTTTTTGCCTTACGTTTACATTAACAAGCTGAATCTTAGTGGTAGAACTAACAGATTATCTCCTTCTCACCCTATTTAGGAAACGTCTGGAAGAAGCTCCCTTGATGACAAAATCTTTGAGAGAAGCTCAGATGAAGGAGAAGTTAGAGCATTACCCAAAGGTAGCCTTTGTTCCTTTTCCTCTTTCTGGCTGAGTGTAAATTTAGTGGTCAGATAGCTTCAGGGCCCAAACTCTGACCACCAGGATCCTAAGTGCTTGCAGCTGCTCTTAGGGGAGGGTTTCTAAGGCCTTGTACACTACACAGTTTTGTTGGCATAACAGTGGAGGTGTACACACTACAATGCTTCTCCCGCTGACAAAACTCTCCTGCTTTGCCAACAAAATAAAACCACCTTGACAAGAGGGCAGAGATTTTTGCGGCAAAGATAGATCAACAAAGTGTCAGTGTAGACCCTGTGTTCATTATATTGCTGTAACTGGCCTCCAGGAGGTATCCCACAATGCTCACCATGACCACTCTGCTTACCATTTTGAACTCCACTGCTCTGCATCCAGCCACCCAGACAGGTTCTCCTCTTCTTTCAAAGCCCCAGGTAGTTTTTGACACTGCTCAGCGTGGAGAGCTCATATAGCTACTGCCCAGCTGAGCGTGTGGCTCCCGGCAGCAAATGCACTCCTGCCTGGACTACTGGGGATAGGGTGGATCTCCTGGGTTTGTGGGCAGAGGAGGCTGTAGGAGAACTCAGAGGGAATCACCAAATCAAAACTTTAACGTGGAATCCTGCTCTCCCCGGCACACATCAGCAGGCAGGGTGGGTGGGCTGCTGCTGGGGCATGGGGAGGAAGAGACTTGCGCTGTGCAGAGCCAGGAAATGAGGCAGGGGATGATGCTGGGGTGTCCCCCTCTGCTTCCTGGTGTACCGGTATCTGCTGAGCCAGGGTGAAGGGGCAGGGGGACACCAATTATCTGTGCCCACCAGCTTCTGCCTCAGGATTGGTTGCTTCCGGCTGCTGTCTGAACTTAAAGACAGCATGCTGACACACTCACTCTCCACAGCTCTGTGTGTCTGTGTCTCTCTCACTCACTCTCACTCTCTCACACACACCCACCCACCTCTGTGGGCTTCTTGAGTTATTGTTTAGCAATGTCAGTTTGTTCATATTACCAAGTGCTACTTTAAAATGTGATTTACGATGTGTTACTTTTCGGGCACACACAGCAATGATAACCAGTCTTCTAGCATGGCGCAAACAAACAATGCCAAGCTCAGCACATTACAGCAAAACACATTACTGTGGCTCAGTGTTAAAATGCTTCTTCAAGGCATCCCCCACCCAAATAACCTGTTGGGCTCCTCTTTTTTAGCCTTGTGTTCATAATGCACAGCACAGTACTGAACACAGTGCAGGATCCATGCTTTCTGACAGATGGCTGGGGTGCAGGTTACCAGGGCAGCTGAAAAGTAGCTGGCAATCTAGTAGGATGCCCATGAACGATGGCATTGAGAAACCCTCATTATGTGATGCTGTACCTGACCCCATAAGGCATTGCAAACCCTTCCCAAAGAACCCTGCGGCCAGCTGCATAGTGGGATAGCTACCCACTGCGCACTTCTCTCTGTGTCCGTGCAAGAGCTGCTAGTGTGGGTGTGCTCCGCAGACACAAGGAGCGTAGTGTGGACATGCAACCGTGGTTTAATTACAACGGTGGCTGTATGTCGGCGTAACTTGCGTCAACAAAACTCTGAAGTGTAGACAGGACCTAGTTGTCTGACGTGGCTTACATCTGCGGTGATGTGCATGTGAAATCATCTGCTCATAATGGCTCCATTCAGTGGCAGAGAGAATTAATTTTATTCAATACAAAATTATGCAAGACAGTTAAATCCAAAGCTGACTGCAAAGTTACCAAGGGATCTCACAAAACAGGGTGACTGGGCAACAAAACGATCAGATGAAATTCAATGTTGATAAATGGGAAGTAATGCATGTCGGAAAACATAATCCCAACTATATATATAAAATGATGGGGTCTGAATTAGCTGTTACCACTCAAGAAAGATCTTGGGGTCACTGTGGATAGTTCTCTGAAAACATCTGAGTGCAGTGGCAGCTAAAAAAGCGAACAGAATGTTGGGAACCATAAGGAATGGGATAGATGAAAATAAGACAGAAAATGTCATAATGCCACTATTAAATCCATGGTACACCAGCGCCATGAATATTGCATGCAGTTCTGGTCACTCTATCTCAAAAAAGATACACTAGAGTTGGAAAAGGTACAGAGAAAGGCAACAGAAACGATGAGGCGTATGAAACAGCTTCCGTATGAGGAGAGATTAAAAAGACTGGGACTGTTCAGCTTGGAAAAGACGACGGGGGGGAGACGATTGAGTCTGTACAGTCGTGACTGGTGGGGAGAAAGTGAATAAGGACGTGTTCCTTATCCCTGCACATAACACAAGAACTAGGGGTCACCCAATGACATTAATAGGGAGCAGGTTTAAAACAAACAAAGGAAGTACTTCTTCACACAACACGCAGTCAACCTGTGGCGCTTGTTGCCAGAGCATGTTGTGAAGGCCAAAACTATAAATTGTTTTTTTAAAAAAACCCAAAACCTAGGTGAGTTAATGGAGGACAGGTCCATCAATGGCTATTAGCGAAGATGGTTAGGGATGCAACCTCCTGCTCTGTGTGTACTTAGACCTTTGACTGCCAGATGCTGGGACTGGATGATAGGATGGATCTCTTGATAATTTCCCTAATCTGTTCTTCCCCTCTGGGGCACCTGGCATTGGCCACTCTGGGAAGACAGGATATTGGGTTAGACAGGCCATTGATCTGACCTAGTATGGCCACTTTTATGCTCTTTCTTTATTTTAAAATGGCTTGGAAGCATCACGTGGTGCATATAGCAGTCTGTGTGACTATGTGAGCTTCCCTCTGTTCCCCTCATCCTCTCCCTGCGTTTCTCTCTGCTGACTGTTACACTCCTATAGTATGTTGTTCCAAATTAAATGGCAAGGTCTTTGGAGAGGGGCTGTCACTGTCTGTGTGTATGTGTGGTTCTCATCCCATTTGGGGTCTCAAGGTGCCACCACAATACAAATAATAGTTGGCGTTCTTGGGTGCAGCCTCTCAGGAAGAGAGTCAATCCTGTATGAGCCTCTTGTGAGGCAGAGGTAACCTGGTCTCTACCTGAGCCCTGACTTTAGCTTATTTAAATGGAGCTCTTGCTCTTTGAGAGTGAAGGTTTCACTGATGCAGCTTTGTTTCTAACCAGGTTGTGCTGAGAGTCCAGTTCCCAGACCGTCATGTTCTGCAAGGGTTCTTCCGCCCCAATGAAACTGGTAAGAGCATCCCTGCTTCTGTCTGTCTGGTGACGATAGCCTGCAGTGCCACTTACATCTGTGAAGTAGTGTTACAGGAGGGGGGCCCCAGGCATCTCTGCACTGCTGGGGAGAGTGACACAGCTCTGAAGAAGCTGTAGTAATTAGTTGCACTGTCACATCTCCACCCACCCGAGTGGGCGTCCTTTCAAAGGTGGGTGCATAACTAGTTGGAAAACTGGTCCTAGAGAATAGTTATCAGTGGTTCACAGTCAAAGCTTGAAAGGCATATCAAGTGGGGTTCTGCAGCAATCCGTTCTGGGTCCGGTTCTGTTCAATATCTTCATCAATGAGTTAGATAATGGCAGAGAGAGTACACCTATAAAGTTTGAAGATGGCACCAAGCTGGGAGGGGTTGCAAGTGCTATGGAAGATAGGATTAAATTTCAAAACGATCTAGACAAACTGGAGAAATGGTCTGAAGAAAATAGGATGAAATTCAATAAGAAAAAAAGGCAAAGTACTCCACTGAGGAAGGAACAATCAGTTGCACACATACAAAATGGGAAATGACTGCCTACGAAGGAGTACTGCGGAAAGGGATCTGGTGGTCATAGTGGGCCACAAGCTAAATATGAGTCAACAGTGTAACGCTGTTGCAAAAAAAGGCGAACATCATTCTGGGATGTATTAGCAGGAATGTTGTAAGCAAGACACAAGAAGTAATTCTTCCGTTCTACTCTGTGCTGATTAGGCCTCAGCTGGAGTATTGTGTCCAGTTCTGGGCGCCATATTTCAGAAAAGATGTGGACAAATTGGAGAAAGTCCAGAGAAGAGCAACAAAAATGATTAAAGGTCTAGAAAACATGACCTATGAGGGAATATTGAAAAAAATGGGTTTGTTTAATCTGGAGAAGAAAAGACTGAGAGGGGACTTAACAGTTTTCAAGTACATAAAAGGTTGTTGGAGGAGGGAGAAAAATTATTCTCCTTAACCTCTGAGGATAGGATAAGAAGCAATGGCTTTAAATTGCAGCAAGGGAGGTTTAGGTTGGACATTAGGAAAAACTTCCTAACTGTCATGGTGGTTAAGTACTGGAATAAATTTCCAGGGAGGTTGTGAAATCTCCATCAGTGGAGATTTTTAAGAGCAGGTTAGACAAATACCAGTCAGGGATGGTCTAGATCAGGGGTGGGCAAACTTTTTGGTTCGAGGGCCACATCTGAGTATGGAAATTGCCCATGAATGCTCACGAAATTGGGGGGTTGTGGTGCAGGATAGGATGAGGGCTCTGGGGTGGGGCCAGAAATGAGGAGTTCAGGGTGTGGGAAGGGGCTCCAGGCTGGGGCAGGGGGTTGGGTGCAGGGGGGTAGGCCTTGGCTGGGGGTGTGGGCTCTGGGGTGGGGCTGGGGATGAGGGATTTGGGATACAGAAAGGCGCTCTGGGCTGGGACCGAGGGATTCGAAGGGTGGGAGGGGGATCAGGGATGGGTCTGGTAGTTGGAGCACGGGAGGAGGTCAGGGGTGCAGGCGGCGCTCAAGCAGCTCCCAGAAGCAGCTGCGTGTCCCATCTCCAGCTCCTATGCGGAGGCGCGGCCAGGCATTCTGCGCACTGCCCCATCTGCAGGCGCCGCCCCTGCAGCTCCAATTGGAGCTGGAGGGGGGACATGCCGCTGCTTCCCGGAGCCTGCGGAGCCATGGCACATACAGAGCAGGGCAAGCTCCTGACCCTGCTCCCCAGCAGGAGCTCGAGGGCCAGATTAAAACCTCTGATGGGCTGGATGCCGCCTGCGGGCCGTAGTTTACCCACTGCTGGTCTAGATAATACTTAGTCCTGCCATGAGTGTAGGGGACTGGACTAGATCACTGGCTCTCAACTTTTCCAGAGTACTGTACCCCTTTCAGGAGTCTGATTTGTCTTGCATACCCCGAGTTTCATCTTAGTTAAAAGCTATTTGCTTCCAAAATCAGACATAAAAATCCAAAAGTGTCACAACATACTATTACTGAAAAATTGCTGACTTTTTCCTTTTTACCATATAATTATAAAATAAATCAATTAGAATATAAATATTGTACTAAAATTTAATTGTGTATATAGAGCAGTACAAACAAGTCATTGTCTATATGAAATTTTAGTGTGTACTGACTTCGCTAGTGCTTTTTATGTAACCTGTTGTAAAACTAGGCAAATATCTAGATGAGTTGATGTATCCCCTGGAAGACCTCTGCATACCCCCGATCGAGAACCACTGAATTAGATAGCCTCTCGAGGTCCCTTCCAGTCCTACAATTCTGTGATTCTGTAAGGAGCTAGTGCAGTCTGTTCATGTTGCTTCAGTGAGTTGCATAAAAAGGGTTGGAGACATTCACCTTTAGCAGACCTACAAAGAAAGAGGACTTCTTTCCAGGACTGCATGATGGGGGCCATCCCAGAAAAGCTGTGGGGTCCCAACTGAGGTCACACTATTCTTGCCATACTACATAATGTTGTTCCATTAGAGTTGAGGCTTGTTACAGCCAGAGTGCGAGAGAAGGCTTGATTTAGCTGTTGTGTCTAAAGTTACCAAAGACCAAAACAAAAAAGTAGGTGTCCTCAGCTCAGTCAGAATAGTGGGGAAATTAGAGCTTCTTGCAGGGAGTATGTCAGGGTATGCATCCAATTGCTCTCCTTGCTACTAATTTAGATCCTCCATCTTTGGTGGAGTCAGGTGCCCTTGCCAATTAGACTACTTGATGTTGCCCCAGGAAACACCTGTTGTCTCATTAGACCTGAGAATTGGTGACCAGAGTCTTAGGTGTCTGTTACCCTCTGCAGATCCGGACTTCCTGACTGTCTGGTGCAAGATTTTAAAGCTTCTGTTTGTCAGGTGTGGTGTGGACTTTTGTCCACCCTGTTCCCAGGGCATTGGGGGTGGGATGGATAGAAGAGTTAATAACAGAAGAATTAACTTGGTAACGAGTTAATACCATGTAGTAGAATCAAAGGAATAAATAAAGGTTCCAAAGAACCTCAATCTAGTTGCAGCTGCAACTTCAGTCATTTGTGTAGCTAGTGATGCTTCCTTTTGAAGGGAGCAACTGGGGTCTGTAACAACAGGCGATGTTATTACTCTGTGGTCCAGCTGTGGCACCCAGTCTCAGGCTTCTGGCTCACCAGCTGTTGCCTCTCTTGCATGGAGACCAAACTTCTTGTTCACTTCTTACCAGGGTATGTCCTGACTGAGCAGTTCCCTACTTTCACTGGGTTACTGCCAGGAAAGACAGTCTGCCTAAGCAGACCCCCTTGCTTTCTCTTCAGAGACTGATAAGAGTGACTGCTACAGACATAAGTTACCACACAGCTCTTTCTAAACAAGACTACTTGTGTCTTAAGATAAAAAGCGCTACTGAGAAAAGATATTAAAAACAATATAATAACCTGTGCACATGCTCAAAGCTTACCAGAGTTCATCCCAACTCTAGCACTGGCTCTGGCAAGAACAGACTTTCAAAACCCCACCCTAGGGTTTCCTTGTGGTTACAAGTTCATCATCACTTCAGCACAGAACAAGCACCCTCATGACTAGTTGATGCAAATCAGGGGTCTTTGATCTAGAGTTTCCAGGAGGAGGTAATTAGTATACAATGGTGGTCTTTTCCCAGGGCATATCTTCAAAAGGTGGCTTTGGAGGGGAGAATTTGCATTCCCCTCACCTCAAGGTATTTCCTAGGAAATCCACTTCACACACATTGATCTAAAAAGACCTTTGAACTTCCACATACCTTCCATAGATTGCATTAATCTTGTTTTCCTCCTAATGAAAGTTCGTACAATCTCAGTTGTACATAAACATTTGCATTTCCAATACAATGTACCCCAAAGGTCATAACGCTACTTCAATTAAGTTGACTTAATTCAGTAAAGTTCATTCAGGATATTCAGTCTGTCACAGACGTGACTGGTGCACAGAGCTGTATTTTCCGTGTAAATGAGTGACCCTGGGGGTGTCCGGGAAGATTCCTTGTGAGCCTACAGCAGTAAATGTAAGGCTCACTGACTCCTTTCAGAGAAACAGGACCTCCCTTCCATCCCTTAGCCAAAATGGAGGGCCAAGGGGATACTGTGGATGGAGGAACTGATGGACAGGTAATGCTCAGATACTATGGTGAGGTGGGCTATATGAGACCTAGGTAGAGTATGCTCTCCATCAGGACTAGGTGTGTTTGGAAATCCAAGTGCGGTTTATGGCCTAAAAGGAGAAATGGGGGGAGGAGGAGTTTTGCTGAAAGCAAGGGCTGATGCACTGATTTACCCACTATCTGCTTTGCTGGGACCCTGTGGTGCTACCAGCGGGTCTGCTCCCTCTTTCCAGAGAGGGATATAGTGGTGACAACTGTGATGTTTGTTTCAGAGAGAGGTACCTGATATACAGACTCTGCTGTCATGCAGGGGGGAGTATTTGAGGAACAGGCTGTGACCCTTGCCCAGCATATGGGCTGTGTTGGTGGGCTTGTGTGACATATGGACTGTCCCCCTCACCCTGCAAACCCTTCTCTTCTTCACTTCACAGTTGGCATTTTGAGAGACTTTGTGAGAAGCCACCTTGCAGATGCAGAGCTGCCATTTTACCTGTGTGAGTCTAGTGGTTTCTTGTACCCATTCCTTCCCTTGCACACCTTTCCCTGGAGTGATGGTCTGGTACAAAGCCCATCTCCCCTCCATCCCCTGGGGTGGTGCCCTGATACTTGGCCCAGGTAGGACTGTGTCTCCTCTCTACGGCCCAGGAGTGCAAAGGGATGTAACCTACTCACCTCAGACTAATTTTTGTAGCCATACTGTACTCTTGCCTGGACTTGAGTTGAAGCATGTGTGGACAGTGAGGTTGTGTCCTTCTCTTGAGTGGAAACAGTCCTTCCCCAAACCAGCTGCTTGTTGTTCTGGTTTACGTGCTTTCCTGATTGTAACTTGTTCTTTAACTTCAGTTATTGCACCTCCCAGAGCCATCTTGAGTAATGAGAATGAAACACTCTTCCAGGTAAGTACTACTTCTCTCCTGTCTGAAATGCTCCCCCTCTCTCCACTGTACCAGCACTGTACTAATTCTAAAGGGAGGCTGGATAATACTATAACTTCTGTAGATTTGTGATCAGCTATGGCCAGTGGATTCAGGTTTCCAGAGCATAAGCTCCTTACTGAGCGGTCCCCTGTGTGCAGCAAAATGCAGTGTCTGGTGAATGGAAAATTGTGGTGCCTAAGTTCTCTAGTCAGGTGTGAAGCAGAACCCTTGCCCTAAAGAGAGTCTGGGTAATTTCCCTTTGAAGAATTGCAAGAGGCCCTTTACTGTGCTCGACGGACTTGTCGTCTGACCCATTGTGACAGGAGGTGGAATACTGGAGGAGATCAACCGTTTCCCTTACCTGCCATTATAAGAGGTAGAAGGCCAGACGTAAAGGGACTAATGGTCTGACACTGGAAATAGTCTCTCTTGGTTTAGTGTTGATTTCAGGGCTAGGGAAGGTTGATTTAGGTGGACCTGGGTGTTGTGGAGGATTCACTTTCCGTGTTGTGAATTTTCCAGCAGTCTGGAATTCCTGGATAGGGCTGTCCCTCGGGGGCTGCGGGGCCCGGGACTTAGGCAGTGAGTTTCTATCTGCCAGGGGGTGCTTCCCCTGCTCTGCTCAGGCCCCGCCCCCACTCCACCCCTCCCCCCAAGGCCCCACCCCCACACCACCTCTTCCCCGCTCAGTTCCACCTCCTCCCCCGAGCACGTTCCACCCTCGCTCTTCCCCCCTCTCCCCCCAGCACCTCCAGATGCTGTGAAACAGCTGATCGGCGATAGGCGCTGGCGGGGGAGGGGGAGGCACTGATTGGCGGGGCTCGCTGGCAGGCAGGAGGCGCTTGGGGGAGCGGGAGGTTGGTAGCAGGGCTCCTCCTTGCCCCTCCGTCCACCTCCCACCTCATCTCCCTGCCCACCTTCTCATGAAGTGCGGGGGCCCCCAAAGTGCAGGGGCCAGGGCGGTCGCCCCTATTCGCTGTACCCTAGGGCGACTCTGCCTGGAGGCTTTTGCACTTGCCAGGTAACGTGGTCTAACTGAAGTCTCAGTACAGAGCCTGCTCTGGAGTTGAGAACTATTAGAGAGACAGTGAAATAGCTCTACCATTGACTTTGCTAGCAACTTCACTGTGTATAGACAGGGCTTCCCTTCAGGACTAGAGTGTGGTCATTTGTAGAGTGATATGCCAAAGATCATTTGTAAGGTGAGGAGTGAGGCAGAAAGTAATAGGACATTTTGCTTCCGGAGTGTATGTGAGAGAGTGCCTTTCTGGCGACATATTGAATTAGGAAGGGATTAGAGCTCCTCTGAAGCTGTTTATAATGGAGCTTTCCAAATTCCACACCTTCCTAGCCAGGCCATGTGGAGGAGAGACAAGTGCAGCTGTTGCATGGAGACAAATAGTATGAGCACCTGCGTTCACACCCACAGCCTGATCCCTTCCTGGGCCTGGAGCCTGCTGAATCGCCTTGATCAAAAGCTACAGTTAGCCCTGAAGATGGTGGTTCTACAAGATTTGCTAATGGCTGAGCTCCTCTCCTTGTCACAATGCCTTTGCCCAGGATCCCCAACTAAGGAACGGTTTCAGAGTAGCATCCGTGTTAGTCTGTATTTGCAAAAAGAAAAGGAGGACTTGTGGCACCTTAGAGACTAACACATTTATTTGAGCATAAGCTTTTGTGAGCTACAGCTCACTTCATCGGATGCATTCATCCGTGAGCTGTAGCTCACGAAAGCTTATGCTCAAATAAATGTGTTACTCTAAGGTGCCACAACTAAGGAATGTTTCAAGTGTGCTCGCCTTCCTGAGTCTCCTGGTACCGATCACAGCCCTGGCTGGTCAGTGGCTCAGGAATTGCACTGGACCCAGCTACACTGCCTGAGTGTTGCTGCGTCTGTATTGACCTGGCTTTCTCCACCTGAGCCTGGCAGCCCAGCCCCAGGCAGCCATGGGACAGTCAGTGTTGAGAGACACACAATGTCGTCTTGGTGGAAAACAGCCAGCCGAGTGTTTTTCTCTTCAAAGACGCTTCATGCATTTTAATTAATAACAGAAATGCCAATGGAAAGCTCCTCGTGCCTTTGAACTGGGAAATTTTCCCACTCAGTGTGAGGGCAACGCCTCCCAGCTTCCCCCGGTTTGTGCCACTTGCCCACAGCTGCCACCCAGCACGCTGTCTCAGATTTCTACACAGGTGCTGCGGTGGGAAATGGGGGAAAGCTTTTCTGTTTGGAGCTCTGGGAAGTTCCAGGAAAATAAACGAAACTGTGATTCAATTTCTAATGACATGATTGGAAAATGGGAAGTAATGGGAGATGATTCCCACTGGAGTGGGTAGGGGGAGAAGGGACACCTTCCCTTCTGCTTTCTGACTTCCCTTTATCCCTGCCCCCAACAAACCCCTTTTGATCCCACCTGCCTCTCTAAGGGCTGGTCTGCATTGGGAGCTTACATCAGCATCGCTGTGTCTCTCAGCTGTTGCCTCTCGAGAAGGTGGAGTACCTATAGCTACAGGAGAGCCCCGCCCTTTGGCATAGGTAGTGTACACTGAAGCACTACAGCAGGGCAGCTTCAGCACTGTAGCATTTTCAGTGTAGACATATCCTAACTCCCAATCTGTGCCCTCCTCCCTTTTCCTTTTCAGCTCCTCTGGTGTATAGGTCACATTCTTCATCTACAGTTTCTTCCTCCAGTTCCCATTTTGGCCTTCTCTTGCAGGATGAATGGTCTCGAGAAGGTTGAGCAGGACCTTCTGTTTTCCTAGACTCATAACACGAGGCCAAAGGTATACACAACAAAACTGAAAGATGACCCATCCAAACTGATTTTAAAAAAAGAAACGCTATTTTTAACACTGGGTGGTAATCTGTGGAAATTATTGCCACAGGGTGTTGTTGAGGCTCAGAATTTAGCAAGGTTCAAAGAGGGATTGGATGCTTATATAGATAACAGCAATGTCCAGAGTTGTTATAACTATTGCTAACAAGATTTGGAAAGGATATAAAATCTCATGCTCCAGTCTTTAACTATTAGGGATTAATGGAGAACAAATTATTCACAGAGTCATAGAATATCACGGTTGGAAGGGACCTCAGTCATCTAGTCCAACCCCCTGCTCAAAGCAGGACCAATCCCCAACTAAATCATCCCAGCCAGGGCTTTGTCAAGCCTGACCTTAAAGATATCTAAGGAAGGAGATTCCACTACCTCCCTAGGTAACGCATTCCAGTGTTTCACCACCCTTCTAGTGAAAAAGTTTTTCCTAATATCCAACCTAAACCTCCCCCACTGCAACTTGAGACCATTACTCCTTGTTCTGTCATCAGCTACCACTGAGAACAGTCTAGATCCATCCTCTTTGGAACCCCCTTTCAGGTAGTTGAAAGCAGCTATCAAATCCCCCCTCATTCTTCTCTTCTGCAGACTAAACAATCCCAGTTCCCTCAGCCTCTCCTCATAAGTCATGTGTTCCAGTCCCCCAATCATTTTTGTTGCCCTCCGCTGGACTCTTTCCAATTTTTCCACATCTGCCTGACGCAGTGTTTTATTTACCTTCCTCTGAAGCATCTGGTACTAGCCATTGTTGGAGACAGGATACTGGACTAGATATACCTATGGGGCTGATTCAATCTGACAATTCCTATGTTCCACTCTTAACCCAGGTACTTTATAGACCCTGTAGGTTTTATGGTAATTCATGAATAACATTGTCACAGACTCACAGGTCGTGCCCACTCTTAGCCCCGTGCGGTCTGTGGGGCGCGAACCCCTGAAAAGTAATACATGGAACTTCATGTATAATAAGGAAAGCAGGAATATAAACTGCTCTGTCTGGTATGGGCAACTTGACCAAGTGAACATTATGGAGAATATAACTCTTGGAATTTCCTGGCATTTTAGTGCTTGATTTTGCAGCTTTTAGGTTTCATTTAACACAATTATTTTTGCATTTGGTTTTAGGGGTGATGGTGAGAAAAATACAGATCATTTGGCCTCTCTAGTTCTGGAGCAGCTGCTGATACCAGTGGAATTTGTTAGCTAATGGGCCTGACAGCCTGTGTAATAACTTACACCTCTGCAAAGTGGGTATATAGATTAATAGATTGTAAGGCCAGAAGGGACCGTTTTGATCATCTGGTCTGACCTGTTGTAAATCACAGTTCATAAAACTTCCCCAAAACAGTTCCTATAGCTGATCTTTTAGAAAAAACATCCAATCTTGATTTAAAAATTGTCTGCGATGGAGAATCACCCATTACCCTTGGTGTAAATTGTTCCAGTGGTCAATTACTCTCACCATTTAAAATGTACATCTTATTTCCAGTCTGAATTAGTCTAGCTTTGACTTCCATCCATTGGATCATGTTACACTACCTCTGCTAGACTGAAGAGCCCACTATTATATATTCTTTCCCATGTAGATAAGTACAGATTGAATCAAGTCATCCCTTGGCCTCCTTTTTGTTAAGCTAAATATATTGAACTCCTTGAGTCTATCGCTATAAGGAATGTTTTCTAATTCTTCATGTACAGTGTTGTAGCCCTCATGTCAGTCCCAGGATATTAGCGAGACAAGGTTGGTGTGATGGTATCTTTTATTAGACCAACTTCTGTTGGTGAGAGAGACAAGCTTTTGAAGTTACGTAGAGCTTTTCTTTAGGTCTGGGAAACTTACTAGGCTACATCTACATTGGGGCCATGTCTACACTAGAGACCTTACAGCGGCACAATCATACCAATGCAGCTCCGCCACTGTAAGATCACTTGTGTAGCTGCTCTATGCCGATGGGAAAGAGCTCTCCCGTCAACATAATAAAACCATGCCAATGAGCGCAGTAGCTAGGATGGTGGGAGGAGCTCTTCTGCTGATGTAGAATTGTGCGCACAACCACTTATGCGGGCGAAACTTTTGTCGCTCAGGGGCGGGGTTTTTTTTCATACCCCTGAGTGACATAAGTTTTGCTGACATCAGTGGTAATGTAGACATGGCCTAGCAGCACAGCTGCACCG
Organism: Eretmochelys imbricata; assembly: GCF_965152235.1. Classification (NCBI taxonomy): domain Eukaryota; kingdom Metazoa; phylum Chordata; order Testudines; family Cheloniidae; genus Eretmochelys; species Eretmochelys imbricata. Next base: position 550,222 of record NC_135585.1, on the reverse strand, counting down.
ATGCACCGTCTGGTGAAGATGCTCTAAGCCAACGGGAGAGACTCTCCCGTCCGCTTAATCACTCCACTTCCCACAAGAGACAGTAGCTATGTCGGCAGGAGAAGCTCTGCCACAGGCATAGCACTGTCTACACTGGCACTTAGGTCGGTATAACTTTTATGTTTCTTAACGGATCATGCTGAACAACATAGGTGCTGAGTTTCTAATCTGCTGGGGATGCTCCCCCTGCCTCCACCCTACTCCACCCCTTCCCCAATGCCCCACCCCCATCCTGCTTCTTCCCACCCCAGCTCCGCCCCCACTCTGCCTCTTCCCGCTCAGTTCCACCCCCTCCCCAGAGTGTGCTGTGCCCTTGCTCCTCCCTCCTCCTTCCCAGCGCCTCCTGATGCCTCAAAACAGCTGATTCGTGGGAGGTGGTGGGAGGGAGGGGGAGGTGCTGATTGGCAGGGCCCGCCAGTGGGCAGGAGGCGCTGGGGGGAGGTAGTGGCTTTGACATGGGGGCTGCACCCACCATTTTTTCCCTTGGGTGCTCCAGCCCAGGAGCACCCACGGAGTTGGCGCCTATGCCGAGCGACACAAGTTATACTGAAGTAAGTTCTAGTATAGACTGTCTCAGCGGTGTCATAGCTAAATACAATGTGGAACAGATTGGTTAACATAAGTAGTTCACACACATTTCATGGGACCATTCAAGGTGAATTGCCCTGTCAACACCCTTCCAGTCATAAGGAGGAACAGGGCAGTGTGAAAGGAGCTTCTGGGGTTGTTGGTGGGTTATAGATAAGGCTGTGAGTCTGTCACGGAGATCACAGAAGTCATGGATACTGGGACCTCCGTGACTTCTGCAACTGCTGCTGCTGGAGTGGCCCCAGGCAGCGGCCTGTGCGGCTGGCCCCTACCCCCTCTCCTGAGCAACAGCGGGGCCCCAGGACCCTCCTGGAGTAGCTAAGATTAGTCATGGGTATTTATAAAGTTATGGACAGGTCACAGGCCTGTGAATTTTTGTTTATTGCCTGTGACCTGTCTATGACTTCTACTAAAAATACCCATGACTAAATCTTAGCCTTAGTTATAGATTGTTGCAATAAATCATTAATCAGTGTGTCTGTTAAGTCCATGGTTTTTAGTGTCTTAACAAAGTTATGAATTTATGCTCTAATTCTTCAGTCATTCTTGTGGCTCTTTTCTGAATCCTCTCACATTTATCAATATTGTTCTTGAATTATGGACAGGAAAACTCTACACAATATTCCAGCAATGGTCACACCAGTGCTGAATTCAGAGGTAAAATAACCTCTCTACTCCTACTTGAGATTACCCTGTTGATGCATCCCAGGATCACGTTAGCACGTTTTGGCCAGAGCACTGCACTGTAAGCTCATGTTCAACTGATTATCCACCACTACCTCCAAATCTTTTTCAGGGTGTAAAGTGCTAGTTACCAGAAATCAACACTTACACCAGTGAGAGCACTTTGTACACACTCTGTACAGGTGCAAATGAGGACTTACCATGGGGGGAATCAAGCCTGGTGAGTATGTGGACCAACAAAGACGCTGTGAACTCCTTGGTCTGGGAGGTCTACATAGAAACTTTTGCTGGTATAGCATTGTCTGTCTGGGGGTGACACTTATATACCAGCAAAAATCCCAGTGTAGTCACTTTTACTGACACAAAAGTGCTTTTGCCAGAATAACTTATTTAGTTCAGGAGTCCAGTTATAAGCTGTACTAGTAAAGATTTTTTTGCTGTTACATACTGTGTTTACAGTAGGAGGGTTTGCTGGTAGAGCTGTAGTGGCAAATCATTTCGGGTGTAGACATGACTTACGCTGTTTGGTATGCTCACAGGATCTGCTACTCTGAAGCCACTTAATTTTACACACTCTGCTTCAGCAGCTGAGTTTATTAACTCCTGGAATTAAGTATCTGCCCAGTTCACTGCCAGTGCAGTATGTATCCACCTTTTTTATCTGTGATGGCTGGGGTAGAAACACCAGGACGTGGGGCATGGGTCTGTAACTGTACAGGTAACAGCTGCATGGAATTTCACGCTGCTTGCACTCAGTATGACATTTCCAGAAGCTCATAATTGTTGTGTTACAACCTGTTCTTCTCCAAAACTTAGTAAATCCTGCCTGGCTCATCAGAGTCTATTTGTAAAAACAAGCTGGGACTAAGGGAAGGTCGCTGGAATACTTTTACATTGAGGATTTAAAAAAAAAAAAAAAAAATTTAACTTGAAAACAACTGACGGGATTTTGTCCAAACGTTTCCTAAATTCTTCTCAGGAAGTTTCCATCCCCAAATGTGAATGTTTCAGGGAGTGGGGAGAGGACTGAAAACAAGATAGATTGGAAATGATTTCACAATCTGAACTGCAGGGGTTGAGACTGGTGACACTGCTATGATTAGATGGTGGTGGCAGAAGTCAAGGTATAGGGCTGAGAAGAGGAGTGACAGTTTTGAGCGGGTTGCCTGGAAGTAGGGTGACCAGATAGCAAGCGTGAAAAATCGGGATGGGAGTGGGGGGTAATAGGCACCTATATGAGACACAGCCCCAAATATTGGGACTGTCCCTGTAAAATCTGGACATCTGATCATCATACCTGGAAGCAGGAGGAAGATTGGTTTGAAGGGGAGAGAAGTTGGTACAGGCTTGGAGTGGGAGGCTTGAGGGGGAGAAGGCAAAAGGAAATGTAGGCCTGAGATTGGGTGGAGGGATGAAAGCAGATACACTCAGACTGAGGCTCCAGAGCTGCAAGTGGCTCTTTAATGTCTCCCTTGCGGTTCTTTGCAGCATGTGATATTAAAACACTGTGATTTAATTATTAACCAATCAGGATGCTTTTACTACGCTGCTAACCAGTTGTAGTTGATAAAATAATACTTGGTCAGTCATTTTGGTGTGAGAGTAATTGTAGAGAGAGTTTCAGAGTAGCAGCCGTGTTAGTCTGTATCCGCAAAAAGAAAAGGAGGACTTGTGGCACCTTAGAGACTAACAAATTTATTTGAGCATAAACTTTTGTGAGCTACAGCTAACTTCCACTGCATGCATCTGATGAAGTGAGCTGTAGCTCATGAAAGCTTATGCTCAAATAAATTGGTTAGTCTCTAAGGTGCCACAAGTCCTCCTTTTCTTTTTGTAGAGAGAGTGTAAATGAAACAATGAATTCACAGTCCTGTGTCTCTTTTGGGTGGTGATGATGACTAATTTGGCTCCTGAATCACTGAGGTCTGAATATCACTGGATTAAAATGAGGTGGAGAGAGAGGGAAGGGCAAGGTGTGGGCAAGAGGGGGAGGGGAGAGGGCAGGAGGCCTGGGGTCCTCCTGTTTTTAAAGTTGTTTAAAGTGCTTTGGTGGCAGCAGACTTGTGTGTTCTTCCCTCTGCCCCCTACTGTTGGGAATGTGAGCTAGGGGAGGGGCACCTCGGCAACATATACTAAAACCTAGAAGCTGTTTATTGATAGCTGGGTGTAAAACAGCCTCCTATGAGAAGTGGGTTTGTGGAGTGGAGGGGTTGAGTTTGGTGCTAGTGGCCATGTTGCCTGTGTCCCAGGCCTGGGGCCCTCAGCTCTGTAGCATCATGGTCTGGTTGAGACAGGAATGAGTCTGTGTGTTTATAAAAACTTTATTTAGAAGAAGCATCAATTGGGAAGGAGTGATTCCTGTTCAGAGTGCCTCATACCCTTCCAATTACTCGGTCTGCCTGCTGGAGACCACAGTGTTCTAACTTACTAGGCTGGTGCCTTGTCCCAATTTAGGTTGGCTGATTCTGGGTGACACTTTGCTCCCCGCTACCAGCATAAATCGTCTTTCATCTGTAATTTTTGCCTTGAGTCAGCGGAGGCTCCATGCTGTAATGTCTTCTGCTTGGATAGACTTTCCCTGCCGCCGGAGATCTGAGTGCTTGGCAGGGGCTGAAGGGGGCTTTCTTCTCTGGAGAGAAATGGGTGCGGAAGCTGCTCTGGCTTTCATGTCCCTGGCAATTCTGTTATTGTTGGATGCCCTTTTTATGGGCTGCTGTTACTAATCAGGCTGCTTCGCCTAAACCTTGGTGCTCTCAGTAAAATTACACCAGCACAGAACAGGAGGAGAGGTTGTGTATTTGTTATTGGACCTGTCTGGGCACCAGTGTGGGGGAGGAGGATTTGCACACCGTTCTCTGACTTGCTGGCATGCTCCAGTATTGTTTGCCAAGTAGTGAAATCCTGAGTCTGGGAGCAGGTTTGTGCTGCTTGTGTCTGTTCCTGTAGAGATGGGGCTTAGAGAGGAGGCTTCTGCACCCAACCCTTCACTAGGTGGGGCTTGGCTCCAGATGGAAGTTTCTGTGGGGCCTTTGCCTCTGCTTAGGCCTCTGCCTTCCTTAGGGAGGAGGCTTCCTATCCCCAACTCTACCCAGTATATGAGATTTGGAGGGGAGGCCTCTATGCTGGAATCTGCTCCCACTCCCAGAACTAGATGTCAGAATACAGGGGTGGGAGGACAGGGCTGCTCCCTGGGGTTGGTGGGCTTCAGGGTTAGATGGAGTAAGCTGCAGAGAGCCTCTGGCCTCCAATACTGGAGAAGTGGAGATCTGCACTTAGGGGACCTTGGAGCACTTTACCCCAGCAGGGAGGCTGTGTCCTGGCATGAAGCACAGCTAATGGAAGGGCCGAGAATGTGGGACTTCTCTCTCCATCCAGTAACAGAAGCAGGATGTAGGTAATGTTTGTTAGGAACAGCTAGAAGCCCTAAGCCTGACTTGCTGCCAGTAGGCCAAAGGAACAGTTTCTTTGGTGGTTCCATGGTGGGGGAGGGTTGCCTTGCTTTAGTGAATACAAGTGTCCTTTATATTTGTCCCTCCAAAATGTACAGCCCTTGTTCCCAGTGTTCTGTGTCCAGGCCATAGTAACAGGCACTTATAGCGCTTTGTACCCAATGTGACTTGCTAGCAAGGGGGCTAGATGTGTACATGTCCTTGTGACGTTTCACTTAATGCGATGTTCCTTATGTTATTGTAGAACCCAGCAGAGGTTTAAACCAAATCTCAAAAAACCCCAGACAAATGTATCCTGCCCTATAGAATCTTCATGCCTGGTAATGCTGTATTTCTTCATTAACATTTAGGGACATTGGACTGGAAGGACCTTCCTAGATCATGGACTCCAGTCCCCTGCTGTCACAGAGAACCCTATCGTATAATCTTGTTCATAAACATAACAAGCTCCATTTTAAAACTAGTTGGGTTGTTTTTCCCCCTCTATTCCTACTGGGAGACTGTTCCAGAACCTACCTCCTCTGATATTAGAAAGGGTCTTCTACTTTCCACCTAAATGTATTCATGGGTAGTTTATTTCCATTTGTTCTGGTGCCAGCATTGTCCTTTAGTGTCAATAGCTCCTCTCCCTCCCTGGGGTTTGCCCCCAATGTGTTTATGGAGAGCAATCCAATCCCCTCCGAGCTTTCCCTTTGCTAGGCTGAACAAGCTCCGTTAGTCTCCTCTGGTCAGATGAGCCCTCCACTCCCCCGATCATCCTAGCAGCCCTTCTCTGTGCTGCTCCAGTCTGAATTCAACTTTCTGGAACTGAGGGGACCAGAATTGTACACGGTATTGCAGATTTAACTGTCATCTTTTCAAGCTCTATTATGTATTCATTCTGTCTTACAAAAATCTCATCAGAGCAGCAGCAAACATCTCAAAATAAACAGATTTTGCCTGGGACGTTTGCTAGGCTGCATGTTCATTTCAGGAGTAACATGACAGTTGACAAAAGCAAAGGTACTTGTTAGGGAGAGTGCATTGAGATTTGGTTATAGGGCTTTAATTTGAGTCTCCCCATCCTTAGGGACCACTTATATATAAATATGAGATCATCCATTCAGCCTGCGATTAGCCTATTGTATAAATGCCAGTCTATTGACCTTTGGTTTTTAAGTTGTTCTCCTTTCACTCCTGGGGATCAGACGTATGCTTCCCAGTCAGGATGCCTGAACTCTAGGGAGAGGGGAAATGGGACACAGTGGTAGAACCCCAGGAGAAGAGGAGCAGGGACTGGTTTGATGCTTGTTGGCTCATGTGCAAAGCAGCTTCAGATTTTTGTGTCTTCTCTCTTTCTAAAGCAGCTTGTGTCATAGTGTCTCAATTCTACATGTGGGTTACAGAAAATGGGATGAAGATGCAGAAGAGCAGCTGATCCTCCAGTGTCCGTTTGGTTCAGTTTCTTCAGCTTCTGTTCTTTGAGCTCTGCTACAGAGGGGAGTTTGACAGTGTGGCCTGAAAATGGTGAGGCTCTTCCTGATCAGCTTTCAGAGGGGTTTCTAGAGCCTTCAGTCAGCTGTAAAGAAGGCTTTGCCTCTGGCACCCTCTGTTTGAACATGTGGTATGCTGGATAAATACGTCTGACTGTTTATCTGGTCCCCATTACTGCAGTATCTCAGCACCTCACACTCGTTAATGTATTATCCTCACAACATCCCTGTGCAGCAGGGCTGTTATCCCCATTGTACAGATGGTGAACTGAAGAAAAGAGATTAAGGGACTTGCCCAAGGTCACACAGAAGGTCTGTAGCAGAGCAGAGACTTGAACTCAAATCCTGGGCTAGTGCCCTGGTCACTGGATCATTCTCCCTCTACACCGAACTGCCTTGATGGAGTGATTTCTGAGATAGAGTGGGCTTATTCTATTGAGAGATTTGTAAATCAGAGCCAGAACCTTGCAATGGATTTGATATTGAATTGGGAGCCAGCACAAGAGGAGGAATACAGTCTTATTGATACTTCTTTCACTCACCCAATAAGGCTGCTGGAGTCACAAGCATTTATTAAATTTGATAGCCACAGTAAAGGGCTGCAATCAAAATCAGGGAAACAAATGTTGGCAACTTATTTGCCAAGAAGCCTGGTAGAAGGAATTGTTTCTGAAGTGTGTGTTTACAGTATGGTGAGCGCACAGACTGGCAACAACATGGAGTTTTTGGAACCTATAAAGACTTCAAGGCATTGCTTTGATATTTTGTTATTGCTGTTTTTCCTGGCTGCATTATCCCCATGTCCATTGAATTACTTCATAGCTTTCTCAAGGGCAGAACTGGATCATCTGCAGGCTTCTTTGCAGCAGTGCTCAGCAAAGGGGTCCTTACAGCCCCAGCTGCTTGTTTGTGCTATTCTAGATTAGTTGAACTTCTCAAAGATGCTTTTTCCCTTCTCTCCCTCCCACCTCATCCCAGGGACAGACACTGGCATGACTCAGGTCTTGGGCTTAGCAGAGACTACAGCACTGATCTGTGAACTAGTGCTGAGAAACAGTGAGCAGAAGGTACGAATCCCAGACTCTGTAAAAGCCGAGGCAGTAAAGGGAGCAGACGGCCATGGTCCCACCTTCAAAGAATCTGAAAGAACCCATACTCTTCCATATAAATACTTATTTTTTCTAATCAGATCTTAGAATTCTCTGAGTGTCGGGAAAGGCTCCCACTGGCCTTTACCCTGGGGAGGGACTCCAGGGGAGCTGTTTGTTCCTTTCTGTCCCTTCTGTTCTGGTTCCATTTCTTCATTAGTGTCATTTGCATTTCTGTTCTTTAGCGATGCTGACAATGTCCCTGGGCTGTGTGAAGCCGCCTCTGCTGTTGGGCTTGCAGTTCTGGCAACAGTTTGAAAATAAGTTCAGAAGAAAACCTATCCCATTCAGGGTCAGCCCATCATAGAGGCATTTCCAATGGCTGGTCTGGTGAGGCAGACGCTGGAATTCAGCCTTCTTGGTACAGCCTGGAACCTGGCGCACACCTTCACTGTTTGGGGTCTTAGACCATTTCTTGTCTGTTCTGGGCAGATAGGATTTTGGGTAGTAATCTTACTTCTCATAAAATAAGGCTAAGATTTTGTCATGGTTATTTTTAGTAAAAGTCACGGACAAGTCACAGGCACTAAACAAAAATTCATGAAAATCACGACCGTGGTGGCTGGGAGCTGTGGGGTTCCTCCTCTGCCCGTGACAGCTGGAAGCAGCAGGGGGCCCCCCTCCACCCACAGCAGCTGGGAGCTGCAGGGTGACCATATTTCCCAACGAGAAAACGGGACACCTGCAGCCGCGCGCCCGAGGTGTGTCCCCCCTCAGGAGTCTGTCGCCTCTGGAAGTCATAGATTCTGTGACTTCCATGACCTCTGTGACATAAACGTAGCCTTACCCATAAAGCTTTGTGCCTGCCTGTGTCTTACACTGATTTTGAGGAGCTGATGACAGCACCCAAAAGGTGGTATGAGGAAATAGGCATTGTGGGCAGCACTAAGGACTTCCTCAGACTAGATGATTTAGCACAGAAATTCTGCTTTAAAAATGTTTCTCTCCAGCTCTTTGGTTAATTTTCAGGGGCCACGTCCTTCTGACCTCCACGCAGTGGGTCACTGAGTGCTCCTTCTACTGGGATTCCCTTTATCAGCCTTGTCAAGATAGCATGTGCAAACCTTATCTGATAAAGTTTAATTGGCCTCAGACCCCTCTGCCAGCTGATATTTGTCTCAGGGTATCCATCTCAGTGGTTGTAGCCTGCTGGTTGGGAAACTTTATTCTTGGGTATTAAACAGGAAAGAGCTATTTAGGCAGAATGTCCCTTTGGCTGTGGCTCTGTTTATTTCCGTTCTGGAGATGCTCTTTGCTCTTTTGTCAGAGAAGCTTTTGATCCATTGGCTTCCCCAAGTGGTGGTTTCTGTGTTTGATGGTGGGGTGGGGTTTGCTTGCTGTGCAGTATTTCATGCTGGTCGCTTTGGTTTCTGCATCTATATGGTTGTCCCTTAGAAGCACTCATTTTCTTATTAATCTTTTAACATCAGACTACCAGCAGACCTGTGGCACTCTAATAATTTCAGATCATATAATGGAAAGAATGCTTCTCATCCTAGCAGCTGCAAGTTCCCCCTTAGACAGGAGTCTCTGACTGATCGTAGAGCTTCTGAATTCATTCAGTAAACCAGTGGTTCTCAAAACTTTTTTTTTTCCCACTGACCACTTGAAAATTGCTGAGTCTCGGCGGACCGCTTAATGATCTTTCCAAATGTTGTTTGTACTGTTAGCTAACTATTGTAAAGTGCTTTTATAAAAGTGTCATATAAAAAAACTAAATAATGATTAACGTGTTTTTGTTCTACAAATAAAAGCACACAACTCCTTTTAATATCAGTAGTCTCTTCCCCACTACGGCAGCCCCCAAGCTGGGCTGGGAAGGAGGGGATTCTCTCCCTGGCAGCTGCAGCCCTGAAGTTGGAGAAAGTTGCCTCTTTCTCTGGTGTTACAGTCCTGCATGTCCCAAATTCCCTCTACCCCCTCTTTTCACCCCACTGCCCCCCCCACCTCCTATTCCCCCAAGGCCACCACATCACTGTACATGAATATTTTCTTCAGGGTCCAGGCACCTAATTAGTGGAGCCAAGCCTGTGTGGCTCCACTAATTAGGTGGGCAGCCCTTCATTCTCTCATGTGCAGCCGCCTGGGTGCGCACCATAGAAGGAACGATCCGCGGACCACAGTTTGAGAACCTATGCAGTAAACCAAATTACAACATAGTTATAATGTGCATATTTTTGCAGCATTCACTCATTTCAGGGTTTGTGTGTGATGTGGGGAGGGAGGGTGGGGATACGCACTAGAAGTACTGGATAGAGAGCACTGCCTGAGATCCTCTCTGTGCTCCAGAGTACAAACTATTAAAATGTGCAATAAAAACTAAGTCAAAAATGTGTCCTCATGGGTCATTGCTGCTGGTCTAACTGGGAAAAATCCCTCTAATTTAGGCATTTATACCATAATATGCAATGCCCCATAGACCCTGATGTTACTGGTTCCCCCTGGGGTGCCACCTGGAACTGGGATACCACTGAGCCCCCTGACACAGCAACCTGGGCTCCCTCTCACACTGTACACCTGTAACAAGCTGCAAAGTCCTCCAGCCTGCACTTTCACCAGCCTAATACAGGTAAGGATACACCCAGCTGCAGTTACATGCAGGCTTTCTGACCAGCCCCTGCATAGGAAGGCTACAGTTAAGGCAACTCCCAGCTCTCCAGGCACGCACCTCCTCTGGAGTATAAACCCAATACTGTCTTGCACTGCACAGGGAACTAACTATACAGCGTAAGGTCATAAAAATTTGCCTCCTCCCTCAATGTGGAGAAGAACTTGCAACAGTCTTTGCCCCTGAGTTATGATTCCCACACACTTCACTCCAACTCATTCATTTAGATAAAGCAAAAACAAATTTATTAACTACAAAAGATAGATTGTAAGTGATTATAAGTGATAGCAAACAGATCAAAGCAGATTACTTAGCAAATAAAAAATGCAGATAGGAGTAGCAGATTCTCACCCTAAGAGATGATACAAGCAGGCTTTACAGCTTGGATCCAGGTGTTTTATTCACAGGCTAGAAACCCCTTTAGCCTAGGTCCAGCACTTCTCCCAGTTCAGTCTTTGTTCTTCAGGTGTTTCCAGGAGTCTTCATTTGGTGTTCTTCACTTCCCACCCAAGATGTCACTCCCTGCCTTATATAAATTTTGCATATGGTGGGAACCATTTGTTTCAAAGCTTGGTTCTCAGACCAGTCTGTGGAAAAATACTGACATCCCAAAATGGAATCTAGAGACATGTGGTCTGATCATATGTCCTTGTAGAGTCACAGAAGCCATTACTTGGAGGCTGTCTGTAGCCATCACAGGAAGGATTACCAGGTGGGAGATAAGCTTCTCCTAAGGCCTACTGTTTTTTGCTAGTGGCTCATTCCCCTGAATAAGCCCTTCCCCACCCACTATCCAGACTGAAAGCATCTTGTCTAGTGGGCGTTACCCAGGTGTAACTACATTTGAAATAGTTATACAGTCAACATTCATACCTTCAGACAGAAAAATGATACATGCATACAAATAAGATAATCATATTCAGCAAATCATAACTTTTCCTATGCCCCTTCACATGACTTATCTTGTATAAAATACATTACAATTATGTCATAATCTATCATGGTGAAGAATATGGGGTGCAGTGTCCCACCCGACTCACCCTGTTCCAAGGCTTTCTGGATGTTGTGTACCACACTCACCACCATGGTTTCTGAGTGCCTTCGTATTTAAACATGTGAAATAGAACTTCAGATCACTAATCACTCAAAGTCAAAGAGAAAAGGAGTACTTGTGGCACCTTAGCAGACTAACACGGCTGCTACTCTGAATCAAAGTCAAAGGCTGCTCCGTCAGTAATGGGTGGATTCTTAGACTGATGGCCCAAAATGTGAAGCTTTCCTAGATGTAAGCTTAGGCATTGGATCACCTCCTCTACCTGTGGAATACAATTGTTTAGTCTCCTGTGGGCTGTAGTATTTTGGTCTAATTTTGGTTGTTGGGTTTGTTGCGTGGGTGTCGGGTAGTGGTAGTGGCCTGTGATAGATTAGGTCAAACTAGGAGATCTGATGGTCGCTTTTGGCTTTAAACTCTGTGGAAAAACATAATGCCAAGAGAATTGATGATGTATCTTTTTTTGAGACACCTGTAAAGCTTAAAGAATGGACTGTTGGGAACAACCCTGCCCTAGTGGAGGAATGTGAATACTGTGGGGGCAGCTGTGGCACTGGTTTCCTGGATGAACTACTAAGACTTCTCTGTATCTAACTTAAGTGGATAATCACTAAAGAATTTGCCAGGTCATCTTGGAATGTAAATTAACACCTGAACTTTAAGAACTGAACAATGGCGAATGTGCAAATTCCCCTTCAACACAGTATGTACATGGACTACATGTGGTTATAGCAGCCTCTTAGGACTTTCTTAACCAGTTTTGTGAACCATGCAGATTGCAGCACAGTCACTCCCTCTGTGTCAGGATGTTCTTCCTTCTGTTCTGATGTTGAGAAGAGCAGCCTCTCTCAGGATCATTTCTTAAAGTACTCAAACTAAAGTGTGCTAGACATGTTGAGGTTATGTATTTTGAAGCTGCTGTATGCATACTGTGTCCATGAAAGGTGCTCATTTGAATCACTGCTGTTTTTCATGATTCTTGGGGCATCAGGACTTGGGAAGGGCATGGAATTGGGATTACTGGCTGTCTACAGGAAATTGAATATGCAACTATGCAAACAGTCAGTTGTAAGCCTGATGTGTTGTACTTACTAGCCACCCCTTATCTATGTCATCCATGCTTTTACAGCGGCAGAAGTTCTCTAGCTCTGCTCCCATCAGCCATTGCTAACTCTCACAAGAGAGAATTCTTAATGATCCTGAGAGCTGGTCTTATTTGTGTCTCACGTACTTCATCATGAAGCTGGGGGGAGAGGTAGATATGCTGGAAGGCAAGAGTGACCTACCCAAATTGGAGGATTGGGACAAAAGAAATCTGATGAGGTTCAACAAGGACAAGTGTTGAGTCCTTCACTTAGGATGGAAGAATCCTATGCACTGCTACAGGCTGGGGACTGATTGGCTAAGTAAGTGGCAATTCTGCAGAAAAGGACCTGGGGATTATAGTGGATGAGAAGCTAGATATGAGTCAACAGTGTGCCCTTGTTGCCAAGAAGGCTAAAGGTATATTGGGCTGCATTAGTAGGAGCATTGCCAGCAGATGGAGGGAAGTGATTATTCCCCTCTATTCAGCACTTGTGAGGCCACATCTGGAGTACTGCATCCATTTTTGGGTCCCCCACTACAGAAAGGATGTGGACAAATTGGAAGGAGTCCAGTGGAGGGCAACGAAAATGATTAGGGGGCTGGAGCACATGATTTGTGAGGAGAGGCTGAGAGAACTGGGATTATTTAGTCAGCAGAAGAGAAGAATGAGGGGGGATTTGATAGCTGCTTTCAAATACCTGAAAGTGGGTTCCAAAGAGGATGGATCTAGACTGTTCTCAGTGGTAACAGATGACAGAACAAAGAGTAATGGTCTCAAGTTGCAGTGGGGGAGGTCTAGGTTGGATAGCAGGAAAAGCTATTTCACTAGGAGGGTGGTGAAACACTGGAATGGGTTACCTAGAGAGATGGTGGAATCTCCATCCTCAGAGCTTTTTAAGGCCCAGCTTGACAAAGTACTGGCTGGGATGATTTAGTTGGTGTTGGTCCTGTTTTGAGCAGGGGGTTGGACTAGATGATCTCCTGAGGTCTCTTCCAACCCATATCTTCTGATCCTAAAATGTAACCTGCCTAGAGCCACTGTCCCAATGGTCTGACTTGCTGAATTGACCCAGGACTCTAAGGTTTGTCTTTAAGTTTCTGGACTGGACTGTCCAGGATTCTTCTGGAGAGGAAGGCTGGTTGTCTGTTAAAAGCCCTGGGCTGGGACTTGGGAGATCTGGGTTTAATTCCTGGTTCTGCCACACGCTTTCTGTGGGTAGGTCATTTAATCTTTGTGCCTCAATTCCCCATCTCTAAAATGGGAATAATAGAACCTGTTGTCTGTCTTTATTTATATTGTAAGGTGTCTCTTACTGTATGTATACATAACATGTAGCACAATGGGAGCCTTGATTTCAGTTGGGGCTCCTATTTGCTGCTACAGTACAATTAATAATATGTATGTATCCTGGAAATGTAACTTGTGTAAAGTGATTTTCAGCATTCTCAATGTGTGGGATTACAGAGTCCCTCTCCCAAGTCACATTGGCACTGCACTTCTGGACAGAAATCACAGCAAAGAAATGGGGCTGCTGGATAGTAATATTTTGAATATGGAAAACAGCAAATGGCAGATGACTCACTCATAATATAACTCCTTGCATTCAACTGATGGCATGTTTCTAAAATCTTGTTTCAAATATCTTTTGATTCTACTTGCTATGTTGCCTGGCCTGTGACTGTAAGAGTTTTAATCTTTTTTGATCCAGTGAGATTCTATTCCTATTAATATAACAGAACTTAAAGGAGAATGTAATCTCAGCAGGTCTGGAGAATTCTTGTTCTCTTGATGCATTACTCAGGAAAGAGAGCAGAGCTAAGCACTCATTGAAGGGATCCAGTCTGGAGACAATGATTCAAACACTGGAGACAGCTGCTGCATCTTTTCAAATGAGAAAATGAGAGATGACCCAAGAATGTTCACTGAAAACATTCTGCCAAGTGAGATAAGAGTGAAACTCAAGTATTGACACTGTTGACTGATGCAACACTTGGCAGCGTGAGAAACTTGCTGACAAGTTCTGTGACTTTGCGACAGTATGATTTTTTGCACCTTCCTAGACTGAGCAAATACTAAAACCACCACATCTTTATGCTAAAACATTCCATGGCCAATATCAACGTACCTTGATTTTTCCTGTGGTTAAATCTGATGCTGACTTAAAGACTATTACATAACTGAAAGAGCATGGTTCCTACCAGGGGAATGTGCCCTGCCTGTGGCTGACTGGAAGATTCGTGTGCTAGTGTGATGCCTTCTTCTAACCCATGAATCATATTCAACCTTGAGGGTTCAAATTAAATTGGTCTGATACCTGAGATCCATGTAGGAAGCAAAGTAAAGGGTTACATCAGTGACCTAATATTGTACCTAAATTGAAGGGAAAGGCATATATTTGGGATAAGAATTGGGAGGGAAATCGGTCACGGCTGAGCCATAGGAAGGGAAAAGATGTGTGGGGTAATATAAGCCACGGGGAGGAGGCTACAATTTTTGCACGTGTGACCTGCTATCAAGTTCCTTTTTCTCTCCCAATAAAAAGAGTTTGGACTGATGTTTTGCCAGTGGTGGGAAGTGGTTGCGGAGGTGGAGCCTGAAATCTAGAGCTGGGGTGATTTATCAGCTTGTGAGTAAAGAGGGTAGTGGTTCCTACTAGGGTGTGCTCTGTCTCTGTGTGTTTGTGTGGTTGAGTGTGTTTGTCTGTTTCTCCCTCTCTCTTGGTGCCTCACTCACAGGCCCTGCCATGAATTTTCTCTGACCCCTTGGGGCCATTCCCACATGCTGCTTTGATGTGTGTGCCCAGAGCTTGAATGACAAGGAAGTTTTAGTGGTGGCAACGGGAAACGAAGAGAAAAGGGCAGGGCTTTGAACTAAGAGGGCTTTGAGCTCTGAGATGTTGTGCTTAGTTATCTCCTTCAGAATGTTAATTATTCACCACTATAATTGGGCGGGAGGGGAAAAAGAGAGAGGGGAGGTTATTAAAAAATTCCAACACTAACACGCTACAAAAACCTCATTTTCCAAGTCACAGCTGCCATGAAAAGGATGTTGTGTGTAAAGGGGCTTGTGTGTGAGGAGGGGCCGGACGGGGGACTCCTTTCTAAGCCACCCCTTCCAAATAGTGGGATCCCTTCAGACGAATGCAGTGGAGACATCAAAGCTCTCACAAGAGTTTTCTCTGGGGTTTCTTAACCATGTCTGGTACTTTTTAATTACAACATTTACGGAGAGCTGCCTTTGTGACTGGAGCAGGCAAGCTTTGGTCTTGCTGATTGGCAAAGGAAATGTTAAAAGGTCTAATAAATAATGTTTCCTGCCGCTAAAATGTCAATTTGAGGATGTACAAATTCCTGGCTGCTAGGAGGGAGCTCAGACTTAGTGGATGGGGGTGTCTCTTTTCCTGGATGTTATATGCTGGCACCAGTACCATCACTGTGTGCTCATGTATCCCAGTCCAGAGAGCTGTAAGATCACATTCTCATTTCAAGTTTGTGGACAGGAAAATAGGTGATGCCATTTCGTTTTCCCAGAAGTTAATAATTGTATTTAATGTTTATACTAAGTAGCATTCAGATGTTCCAGTCAGGATCAGGGGCCCTTTGAGCTCAGTGCTGTATATGCATAGGAATACAGGAATTACCACATTGGATTAGACCCATAGTCCATCTCGCCCACATCTCATCTCTGAAAAGCCTAGCATTTGAGGCTTCAAAGGAAGGTTCAAGAAATCCCACAGCAGGCAGATGTGGGATAATCTTCCTGCTCACTTCTCTTTCCAGATCATTACTAAATATTTTAAACACTACAGTCCTAGTACAGACCCCTAAGGCTCCTGCTGTTAACCTTTTGCCGTGATGGAAACTGACCATTTAATCCTACTCTGTTTCCCGTCTCTTAGCCAGTTTTTGTTCCATGACAATACCTTGCCTCTCACTCTGCAACAACTGGGTTTCTTTATTAGCCTTTTATGATGGACTTTGTCAAAGGTCTTTTGAAAGTTTGACTAAATTACGTCAAACAGTTCTCCTTTATTCACAACAAAGAATTCTAACGGATTAGTAAAGTATGATTTTCTTTTGAAGAATCCATGCTTGTTGACCATATCATGTGATCTTCCAGGTGTTTTATGTTTCTATTTGTAATGAGCATTTTGACCAATTTGCCAGAAACAGAGGTAAGTCTTTACTGATCTGTAATTCCCCAGATGACCCCAGAGCCCTTTTTAAATAGAATCATAGAATCATAGAATATCAGGGTTGGAAGGGACCCCTGAAGGTCATCTAGTCCAACCCCCTGCTCGAAGCAGGACCAATTCCCAGTTAAATCATCCCAGCCAGGGCTTTGTCAAGCCTGACCTTAAAAACCTCTAAGGAAGGAGATTCTACCACCTCCCTAGGCAACGCATTCCAGTGTTTCACCACCCTCTTAGTGAAAAAGTTTTTCCTAATATCCAATCTAAACCTCCCCCACTGCAACTTGAGACCATTACTCCTCGTTCTGTCATCTGCTACCATTGAGAACAGTCTAGAGCCATCCTCTTTGGAACCCCCTTTCAGGTAGTTGAAAGCAGCTATCAAATCCCCCCTCATTCTTCTCTTCTGCAGGCTAAACAATCCCAGCTCCCTCAGCCTCTCCTCATAAGTCATGTGTTCTAGACCCCTAATCATTTTTGTTGCCCTTCGCTGGACTCTCTCCAATTTATCCACATCCTTCTTGTAGTGTGGGGCCCAAAACTGGACACAGTACTCCAGATGAGGCCTCACCAATGTCGAATAGAGGGGAACGATCACGTCCCTCGATCTGCTCGCTATGCCCCTACTTATACATCCCAAAATGCCATTGGCCTTCTTGGCAACAAGGGCACACTGCTGACTCATATCCAGCTTCTCGTCCACTGTCACCCCTAGATCCTTTTCCGCAGAACTGCTGCCGAGCCATTCGGTCCCTAGTCTGTAGCGGTGCATTGGATTCTTCCATCCTAAGTGCAGGACCCTGCACTTATCCTTATTGAACCTCATCAGATTTCTTTTGGCCCAATCCTCCAATTTGTCTAGGTCCTTCTGTATCCTATCCCTCCCCTCCAGCGTATCTACCACTCCTCCCAGTTTAGTATCATCCGCAAATTTGCTGAGAGTGCAATCCACACCATCCTCCAGATCATTTATGAAGATATTGAACAAAACCGGCCCCAGGACCGACCCTTGGGGCACTCCACTTGATACCGGCTGCCAACTAGACATGGAGCCATTGATCACTACCCGTTGAGCCCGACAATCTAGCCAGCTTTCTACCCACCTTATAGTGCATTCATCCAGCCCATACTTCCTTAACTTGCTGACAAGAATACTGTGGGAGACCGTGTCAAAAATAGAGGTTCAACATTGTAATAGTAGCTATATTTAATAGGCCAGTTAATATTTTTGATAGTAGCTCATTCTTCAGAATGAGAACTTGAAAACTTCCTTGAGAACTCTTGGATGGACCATCTGTACCTGGTGATTTATTGCTTTTTAATTTTTCTCCAGCGCCTAGGCTTCTGCTACCTCAGCTCTGAGAGCACTTCATCTGTATTACCAGGAAAGATCAGGTGTCGGATAAGAACTTCCTCAGCACCCTTAGTGGTGAAGACTGATGCAAATAAATTTTGCTTCTCAGCCAATTTCTTTATTTTTCTTAATTGCTCTTTTTAACCCCCGGTGATCCACCAGACCCCCCCACTTCTTTTGGAAGTTTCCTGCTTCTGATATACTTCATGTAATTCCTTGATGTTTATTTTTGTCCCTTTAGCTGTTTGCTCTTTTAATTCAAGTCTAGTCCTTCAAATTTACTTCTCACACATCCCTTTGTTATTGGCTTCACTAAGATTAGTTTTCCAAATCTGAAGGATCACTGTTTGGCTTGAATAACCTCTTACTATTTACCAGGCTGACTGACTGCTTGCCTTTCTGCTTCCCTTTTTGCTCAGTGGTACTTATGCCTTCTGAGACTCCGTTGTTTTCTTAAGTGACATCCATGCCAAATCTAGGGATTTTACTTGCTTTGCTTTTAAGTTTAGGGCCTTTTTGATCAATGCCATGAGTTTGAGATCTTCCTTTCTGAAATTTAGTGTCATTGTTTTAGTTTTTGGTACCTTATTTCCCCCCCCCCCCCAATCTTGAATTTAATTATATTATGGTCACTGTTACTGAGAGCCTCATCCTCTGTTACTAATTGAACCAGATGCTGCATGTTACTTAGGCCTAGGCCTAAGTTGAGAATAGCTTTTCCTCTTGTGTGCTTTAGAACTAGCTGTTCCACTAAGCTTTCCTTTGAGATGTAGAGAAATTGCATCTCTACAGTTTGTCCTCCTGTGACATTTGACCAGGTAGTGGAACATACAGTAAATATAATTCTCGCCCCAAAGAGTTTGCTATCTAAATGACATGACACAAGTTGAGCATTAAAGACCGTGGAAGGAGGGGAGGAGGAAGACGAAGTTGAAGATATTATCTGAATGTATACTTTGCAGGCTACCTAGGTGTGTGTTTTTGTTTAATAAATGAAGAGGTGATGAGTAAATTACTAACAGGTCAGTAATTAATGAAATTCTGGATGGTACAGAGAACCTGAATAGGGAAGTGTTGGTTACCCCTTCACAATACACACAAACCAGGGGTCACTCATTCAAATTAATAGGTGGCAGGTTTAAAACAAACATAAAGAAATTTTCTTCAAACAACGCACAGTCAACCTGTGGAACTCGTTGTCAGGGGATGCTGTGAAGGCCAAAAATATAACTGGATTAAAGAATTACGTAAATTCTTGGAGAATAGGTCCATCAGTGGCTATTAGCCAAGATGGTCAGGGACACGGGGGATTCAGCCTCAGATCTCTGGGCCATTCTCAGAAGAGGTAGTTAGATTCTGACTATCTCCCCATTCCTGTGGCCAGACTTTGTATTGCAGTAGTGTCTTCTATCATGGCTCTTTACACAAAGATATTTCATTATACGATATTACGAATTGATTGGTAAAGGTAACTGCATAGAGGTAGTATACTTAGACTTGTAAGGCATTTGACATACTACCACACAACAGTCTCGTTAAAAAATTAGCAACATACAGTATCAATAAAGCACATGTTAAATGGATTAAGAACTGACTAACTGACAGATATAAAAAAATAGCTCACTGAATGGGGGAGTTTCTAGTGGGGTTCTGCAGGGATCAGTTCTCTGCCCCAGTGCTATTCAACATTTTCATTGATGATCTGAAAATAATTATAAAATCACTGCTGATTAAAATTTGCGGATGACACAAAGATTGACAGAATTATAAATGACAGGCCAGTCATACGAATGTATCTGGATCACTTGGTAAGCTGGGCCTATTCAAGCGAAATGTGTTGAATACAGCTACATGCAAGGTCAGACGTTGTAGGAATAAAGAATGCAGAGCATGCCTACAGAATAGGGGCTGTATCTTGGAAAGCAATGACTCTAAAAAGGATTTAGGAGTCATAGTGGACTAAAAACTGAACATGAACTCCCAATGTGATGCTGTGGCAAAAAGGGACTAATGCAGTCCTTGCGTGTATAAACTGGGGATTAGTGAGTGGGAGTAAGAAGGTGATTTTACCTCTGCTTCTGGCATTGGTGAGACTGATGCTGGAATATTGTATCCAGTTCTAATGTCCACTTTTAAAAAGGACAGAGAAACTTTGGTGAGAGGACAAAAAAGAGCGACAAATAATTTGAGGGCTGGAGAAAATGTCTTACAGGGAGAGACTTGCAGAGCTCAATTGGTTTACCTTATCAAAAAGAAGATTGAGAGGTGACTTGATTAGTATAAGAATACCATCTCAGGGAGAAAATACCAGGTGCTAACTAAAGAGCTCCTTCATGTACCAAAGAAAGGTAGGACAATGGTTGGAAGCTGAAACCAGACTAGATTAGAAGTAAAACAGATTTTTAACAGTGAATGATTAACTACTGGAACAAACTACCAAGGGAAGTGATGGATTCTCCCTCTCTTGCAGTCTTCAAATGAAAACTGGATAAAAAAAGAGATGTTTTAGTCAGACAAGTTATTTGGTTCACTACGGGGTAACTGGGTGAAATTGTCTGGCCTATGATATATAGCATGTCAGACTATATGAGCCAAAGGTCCCGTCTGGCCTTAATATCTATGAATCTGAAAACATTGTTCCTTGTCCATCTGTGGCTAATAGGACAATACTGTAATCACTTGCTCCCCACAGCTTGACCAGGATGCATTATTTTCACATCACACCCAACTTTCTTTAAAAAGAACAAAACAAAAAGCAAAGTCTGTGTTTGTATAGCACTCTGTAGGTAAAATTCACTAAGGCTAAGCATTCTCTAGTATGATTGGCAGCTTCTCCAAATGAGATGCAAACCTAGAAGAGCAGGGTGGAGGACTGTAGGCCTGGCTTGTGGAGCAGGACTAAAATAGCAAGGGAGACTGGAAGGGTGCACTGTGGTGGAACTATATGGTGGTGACTTGCACAGGACTAGCCCCCACACTGATTAGCTAAAGTCAGCACTGCTAGTTCCTCAGTTTCATCGTAGTTGGTCTCTGTAGCAGACTGTAAGACAACTTCTTTAATTGCATTAATGGAACATTGATCCTCAGCCTCTTCAGGCATGCAGTGCCAGTATGACCTGTCCAAAGCAGGGAACTGAAGAACATTTCAGGCTTCCTTCCAGGAGAGGAAAGGGGCAGCTGTTAGCAACAGTGAAACCAGAATCTGAAGCCAGAGATGTTCTAGTGTTCTCAAGGAGGGAAGGAAGAGCTGGTGATCCTAGTAATGCAGACTGGGAGAGAGAGTGGGGCATGATGCAGGCTTGGTGGTGGGGTGATGCCCACAAGATGGCTATTCTGCACATGCCAATGGGATGGTATAAACATGGGGTGGAGCATGGCCCCTGGGGAAACTGCTTCTCACAGGGAGTCAGGAACTCTGAATGAAGCTGAAAATCACTGAGTAGCAGATTCCAGGGGCTGTCACTGAATGCCACCTAGGCTCCTCAAATATGACTGTGTAGATGATACCCAATACCCTGAAAATTGGCTTGCCCATCCTGCTTGCATTTGCTTTTATTTTAAACTGCGCTCCAGAAGATGCAGCCAGGACATAGCTGGCAAAAAAGTGTCCGAGCTGCTGTCATGTTCAGTTTCAGCCCTCCTGCAACTCATACAGTTGCATTTATTTTAAGGGGCTTTGCTGCCCACAGTAGGGATTGGTGCTTTGGGGGTGGAGAGGGTTGATGAGCAAATACCCATGTTTTCATGGCTGCCGTGCCTTTGCCCTGGGTTGGGGAAGAGATTGGACTTCCCTTAGAGATGTATGTAATGTCCGAGGCAGGCTGGCTGTGACAGCCCTGCAGTTTGCCCTGTCCCTTTCTCATCCATCTCTTTTCCTTTTGCTTCAGGCTAACCTCTTCCCAGCGTCTGTCATTCACTTTGGATCTGAGGAGCACAGAGGTGAGTTCTCTCTCTCTCCAGCTGGCTCCTCAGCTGCTGTATTTTAGCCAGATTAATCGTGTCCGTGGCTTCAGAATTGTTCCAACAAGAGATCTCAAACAAAGCTGGGAGTGGAGAAGCTGTAATGAAGGACAGGAGGGTTAGATGGCTCAGGTATTTGGGGGTGGAATATGGAGCCTTGCGTGGGCAGCACTGGTTTGTGTTCAGTGTAAGGTTGGAATGAGTGTAAATCATTAATCTCCTTGGTTGGGTGAAATGAGCTGGGGTGCAGTAGCTCTGTGCTATTCCTAGCAGACAATTCCCCACAATTAGCACTAATTAACTCCTTTTGTTAGCAGAGAGACTTGTGAATTCTGGAGAGAGAACTTCCCAGAGGTGGTACTTCCAGCTCAGGGTTGAGTGGCATTGGTAGGAGAGGGAATGAGGTTTATGTGAATCTTGCGTTGCCATTACCTCTGCCCCTACTGTGAATCACTAAGGGTATGTCTACACTGGAAACTCGCTCCCATGGCAGCACTTTGAAGTGCGAGTATGGTCGCGCTTGAGCGCTGGGAGAGAGCTCTCCCAGCGCTCCTGGTAATCCACCTCCATGAGGGGATTAGCACTGGGAGCCTGTCTACACTAGTGCTTTAAAGCGCTCAGACTTGGTGCATTCCGGGGGATGATTTTTCACACCCCTGAGCCAGCAAGTTAGATTGTTATGAAATGTAACTGTAGACAAGTCCTAAGGCCTTGTCTAGACTAGCTTTGTTCTGTTTCAAAGTTGATTGCCAGTTAATGCAAGTTAACTAACATAATTGTAAATGTAAATCAGGAAGCATTTCTTATGAGATTTTTAGGCTATGGAGTAGGCACAGTAGACAAACATGGAGTGGTGGTCTCTGAAGGAAGTGTGGAAATCCCATTGCTTTAAAATTAAACAAGACAAAGAACAAGAAATTGTACTGTAGGGACCAACCTGTTGTGACTTCCTGTGGAGATGGACAGTCTCTGATTCTCTGGCATAGTTGTAGTGCTGTTAATATTTGTGTTTGCTTCTCTCAGAGGTGTAAAGGGAGTTCTGGGTCCAGAGAACATAACCTCTGAGATGCAGAGATCAAGTGCCTGAAAACCACAAGTTTTGAGGGATGGATTAGAAATGGCAAAGAATAATCAGAACGTTGACGTTCGGTGGGAATCGGCATCCCTTGAGAGGGTCACTGTCACCCAGTGGCTAACAATGTTGGCTATTGTATTGGGAAAAAGCAGAAACTCACTGAAGCACACAAAGGGGGATTAGCTGGAGCTATGTGGTTCTGAGGTGCTGCAGTAACAGTGTCTACAGGCTGGCTGATGATACGATCTTAACAAATGTATGTGTTTGGGTTTGTTTTACAGATTGTTACTTGAGACCAGAACTGCTGGAGTCCACAGTGTCCCTTTCCACAGCTGACTTGCTAGTAGCTAGGTAGGGACTGTGAGCAAAGCTACTTAATGTGAGTGGGCATTTGTGGGAAGGGAAGGGTGGAATCAACACCTCTCCTGCTGGAGAGGAGCAGAACCTACAGGCACCAGAAAAAAACTCCCCTGCTCTCAGGCTCATTTACAACTTTGCAGCTTGGTGAATCCTGCTCAAATGGAGAGGCATGTCTGTTGCTAAATCTGGCAGGAGCTGGAAGATCTGCTTACAGACTGGTATGTGCCCTAAAGCCTTTGCTTCTGGGGTGAAGATTAACCTTTTGAGGCCTGGGCCTGATGAATCACTGGGCTGGGGTATGTGGAGACCAGTGTGAAAATCTTGCTTTCATTCTGCTTTCTTGTTTCTCTTCTCAGAGGCTTGTCCAAATCTCTAGTCCCTTGTGCTCCGCCAGCTTCAGAAACAGCTGTTCCACCCCCAGTTGGGCTAGAGGAGACAGATGGGAAAAGAACTGCAGAGAACCCAGAACCAGCAAGAGCCTCTGAAGCTTCACAGCCAGTGAGAAGCCCCCCTGAAAAAGTACCAAAGTGGCTGAAGCTGCCAGGTATCATCTGGGATCAGAGGGAGAGCTTTCCCTTCCTGCTCTGTGGAAGCTGCCTCTGCAGAGCCTCACTGCAGGAATCAACTGCCATGACTTGTGATCCCAGAACTATTCAGTTTAATTGCTGATGGGCATGATGTGGATCTGATGTCCCAATTGCGATAAGAAAAGGCCCCGAACCTCTGTAAAAGCTATTTGGGTTGTTTCCATGTGCTGGCACAGTTGATCTCAGAACCATCCCCTTTGTCTTGATTGTGCAGTCTTGCTAAAATTCTATCATTAATACTTCATTGTTGGTGCTTATTGCTATGGAGTGGTGGCAATCGCTCTGTAATTAAGATTGCAACTGAGTTTCTATCACAATCCACAGTATCAATCTCTGTGTCAAAATGGTAGGTTAGATCTGGGACATGATATGAATTGGAAGAGAGGTTCTTGAATTATGCTCACACAAAATGGGTCAGCAAAGTTCAAAAAGACCATCTAACATTTTTGTAACCAACCCCCTCCTCTCCTCTCCTTCCAAAAAACCCCAAAGCAGAGCTAAAATCTCTGGCTGAGATCTGATGATAGCTTTTGAAATTAAAATTTTATCATTTGATTCTGGCAGGTGCTCCAGCAAACTTAAAGTAGGGCATCAAGTAACTGGAAATATCAAATCTGTGGTTTAGTCCATTTGCCCCCATATGGCTGAACTGCTTTAGAATGACGCTGGGATTTTGATGCAGGGTACATGGGAGTCTTCAGAAGCAGTATATGCATGATGCATTCCCATGCTGGGTAAAGAACCTTTCTCTGCCCTATGGGGAATATTTGGTTAAAGTCTGTAGTGCAAGAAGTGAAGATGTTAATCACCTGTCCTGCCTGCCAGAGATCTGCAGTGTTGAGAGGGCTGTGAGCAGCCAAGTAGGAGTGGATAGCCGTGTGTCTGGCAGTGGAGGGATAGCCATATCTGCCCTGGAAGTCACACGGTTGTTGTAGGCTCCCCTATTCAGTTCTTACCAAGCTCTGAGCTAAAGTGCTATAATTATACTGCCTGGGTACAGCTGGAGCGGGGAGCCCAGTGTGTTCAGGGCCTCAGCTAGGTCGTTACATGATTGGGCGAGTATGTAGGACAAGCCCCTGTGACCCTGGTAGGGTTTGGAGAAGCAGCCCTCACCCTTTCTCTCTAACAGGATTCCAATAAGAGCTATAAGCCCGTCCTTATGTTTTCTTCTTACAGCTGGGAAGAGATGAAACATCCCAGGTGCTGGGCGTGCAAGACTACTTGGCTGGACTGAGAAGCAGCAGAATCAATTGCACTTCTTTCCATTTGAACTGCTACAAAGTTTGTAATAAACCATTGGTGGTCCTGGAGAGACCTGAACAACATGATTTATTTCTTAAAAAAATAAAATAGAATAGCTGTTTTATGTTGCTACTTCTATCTTGTTGTGAGCAGACAAAGCCCTATGTGTTGTAAGACCATCTGCCTGGCAAGAGAAGCAGGGCCAGAAGGAGAAACTGCATGCATGTAATCTGAAAGGAGCAGGTAGAGAGAATTCTTCCTAGCCATCCCTTGACTGCTGACTTTGCTTCTATAGGTGTTTGACACTCAAGCCTTCTAATTTCTGTCTTCAGAGGTTACCTGAAGCAGCGTGGCTGCTCTGCTGCCTGGAACAAGATCTTAGTGCTGGAATCAGCTTCATAATTTCACCTACAGCTGTAAAGTGTTGCCCAGAACTGGGCTGGTCCCTATGGTGTGGCAGTGGCTACTTGCTGCTGGTAGTCCTGCAGGAGCGTTTAGATAACTCACAATTTACTGAGTGGCTTTTGTTGAAAACTTCCTTGTTCATTGTACTTGTCTGTTTTCCACTGGTGGAGTCTTGTTAATGAAAAATGCAGGTATCTATTAATGACATGCCTTTAGAATATGCCTCTGGACTAAGCTGTTTTATTTCCATTACACATAATTAACTACTCCTCTAATGAGAGCAAAAATCCAGTGAAAGGTCTCTTCATTTGACTCTCCATCTGCTGATTTATTTGGCTTTGATGTTGCCTGCAGTGGACTTGCTGTGTGTTTGCAGTATGGGTACAGTAAGGAACGATGCTCTGCCTCACCCATATGCAGTGTTGGGATGTGAGTTAAGGTTTAGAAATGTGCCTGCCATAGAGATGAGGTCTGTAGTGCCACAATATCCAGGCTGCTGTATTTTATTTGAAGTTTTTTTCATAGTCCAGTAATTCCAGTTGGACAGAGTTACTATGTTATGGTAATAATTCTCACCATTTGTTTTCCCTGAACAGACTTTTTTCCTTGAACTATGTGTGTGTCTGCACAATTTGTAGATGTAATAAAGCAGAGTGGCCACAGGCAGCCTTTTTGTCGGGGTCTTTGATAATGTGTTTCTTCCCCACTGTTCTGTTTCTTTATCAGTTCACAGGAACCTGCTCCCTATTCACTGGGCCTGACATCCCCCCCACCTTTTTTTTTTTTCCCCCAACAAAGCAAAACTGAGTTTTGTACCATCTGAATGAACTTCAAAGTGGCTGAAAGGGGCACCCAGAGTTCCTGGCACTTGTCATTGTCTCCCAGACTGGCCAACATTTCCCTTCAGGTCTAATTACTTCCACATGCTCCCAAATGCTTTGATGAACATCAGAGGGAGGGGGAGCAATGAAAGAAAGGTAGAAGAGGAAAAAGGAAACTCAAAGCTGAGGGAGCAGGCTGTAAGGGAGAGAAGATTGATTTCTTACGTGATACCCAAACATGAACAGATGGGATGTGTGTGCTGCAGCCTCTGGCACTGGGGAATTGACTATTTGCTGCTCTAAATAGTAAATAACCGCTCACCCAGGCATGTGAGTAGTTGCACAAGTGAGACAAACTACAGCAAGATTCCACTGGGATGAAAAGGATTAATCTAAACTTAATTCTAAGATTGTTAACTTTGGGATTAACCCTGGGATGGAAGAGTTTAATAACAGAATCCATCTTTTCTGTCCAGGTGCTTGGTGAGTTTCCTTCCAACTGTGCCCTATCCTAGAGCTGCTTCTGCTTTGCTGTTTCCTCTAGGACTGTGCTGATGGCTGGGAGTTGCTCTTTCACATTTCCTTGTGGAATAGTCCATCTTAATCAATATGCTGTGTGTACTGTGAGATGGGCTGAGGGACAGAGCTGCTTCACATGACACACACATTTGGGACCAGGGAGCTACTGCATGCTATTTCTGTATGGGTAGCATGTATGAGCCAATGTTGCTTGACCCATCCACCAGTAGAATGGATAACAGAAGCTTGGCTGATAGGAGCTCCTCTCACCGCTTGTCCCTTGTGATTTCACTGATCCTCCTTTATCTCTTCTAGATACTACAGTCATGATCAAATGCTACTACAGGGCTTGCATGTAGCAGCAATTCCCTGAGACATGCCTTACTGCTAGTTAGAAAGTGCTTTGATAGGATACTTTGCTCTGTAAGTGTTCTGTATATTCCTATTGAAATACTAAAGGTTTCTCTATTTTCCCCTTCTACCAGCAATAATGAGCTGGTCTTGGGGCAGTGTCTGGGTTAATAACTGATGGGGTGAGAGGCTACAGCTGCTAGCCTAATCTGGGGTATGGTGTGTGTGCTTCAGAGAAGAAGTTTAACTGCTGCTTTACCAAGTGTAGAGACACTAAAGTCCTGGCACAATTTCTGTTTAACTGCAGGTGAGCAACAGCCACAGGAGCAGTGCTGGGTTTAATTGGATTCCCAAAGTGAACTTTCTAATCATTTTAAAATCAAGATAACTCTTGCTTCTCCAATTACACTGTGACTAATGGGCTGTGCCATTGGAAGCAGGTGGCATTCAACTTCTGGGTTGTAGGAGCCAGCCTTCATACTGCTAATTATGCACATTACCTCATTCAGTTAATTCTTCTCTGCCTAAGCTTGTCTGCTGAACAGACTGTGCCCTGTGCAAACTGTACCTCATCAGTGAGATGGTGAAAGGCTGTCCCATTCAACAGTTACCAAATAAACCAACCCTCTGTTCATGGAGCCGTTGGTTAATGCTGACAGCCACCAGTTACACACCTCCACTTCTGCAGTTATCTTTAGCCTCTTTCACCCAAGGAAGTAGACTTATAGAACAGCTGTCTGTTTCTTGCTGGCTCATGGAATTGACATCACAGGGCACCCTTGCTGGATCTTTAACATGCAGTTTCTATAGAAGGGGCAAGAAAAGCAACAGGTGGGCAAGGTAAGTGCTCTCTGGAAAAGAACAGCTTGACCCTGAGACAATCTTACACACTGACAACTGCAGGCTTTCCAGCAGGGCAATCACAATGAGAAGTCCTTGTTCCCAATGCTCAGTACCTGAGTCATGCATGAATTACTTAGCATCTGATGACTTAGATAAGCATCATTTGATCTGACCTCTACTAGTAATCTTTTCATAAAGCCTCAAACTGCCTGGTGCTTGTAGAACTGTGATCTGCAGACCTTGATCAACACACAAACAAGGCAACAAAAGCTTCCCCCTTCATATCACCAGTGGTCATAGCCTGAAAGGGAGAGAGCAGTGCTACCGGCTCATCCACTCCTTGCCTGCTACCCATGGCAGCTGGGAAATCTCTACCACTTTTCACAAAGGACCCCACAAAGAAGAGACAATAAGCAACTGGAAAGCTAGTTCTCAGACATGTTGGTGTCAGCTGCTTCTGCAGCAGCAAGCCTAATATTCCCCAACAAAGCCAGGTTCAGCAGTGTAGGTCCTGCCTACATGTGTAAGGTTTCTTATTTCACAGCTTCCCTCTCCCCTGCTGGCAAAGGGGACATGCTGTCCCATGATGTGGGATTCTCACACATGCTGTTTGTTATTCTGTCCCTTTTTAAGAGTTTTCCTTTCGGCCTGTGAAGATTTAGAGAAGAGGGTGGGGGAAGCTGAGCAAGTCTTTGAAGCAACTTGACTTTCGATGATTAATTGCAGTGAAAAGCCTGAGCCAGGGAGACTTATTTTTGATTTATTGATGTTTCTTTGTGAGAACAAATTTATAGCAGAGGGAAGCAGCTTCTGAGAAGAATATCAAACAGTTAAAAGGTTCTAAGCACTCTTTGATGTCACTGCCCTGGAGGAATGCTGGAAAGTATTGGGGGAGAGGCACTGTTTATTTAGAAAATAAAAATCAGGTACCTGCTTTTGGCACAGCCCTTCAGCTGAGCTCCTGTTTAAACTACTCAGACAGCCATGGAATTGGACTTTAAACTCCTGCCACAGCAGCCTCCTGAGGTGATGAGAACCCACAGCTAGAGGAAGGTTTCCAGCCACTCACTCTTTCCACACAGGCTGGCACCTGTTTCTCTGGCAGAGAAAGTAGCAGTGCTCTGGCCATGCTATTCATTCTGGGCTGTAAACTGCTACTGCAGGAGCAGGATGGGACCCAGCTTTTGAGGGCAAGATGCCCTGCTATAGTCATTTGGTCTACAACAATCAAAATGAGAATGGCATCTTACTCTGCAGTTGCTGAGGGCTTGCTCTGCTCAGATGAGAGGGGTGAGGAAGCAGCAGTTACTGCAGCAAGATGGCAAGGGCATAGTGAAGCAACAACAGTGCCCATCCCCGTAGCTAAACAGGATGCCAGTCCAGACGTTCAGTATCAGATTAACTCCCAGATCAGGACTTTCTCCTCTTAGCAGCTGATGCATCCCTTTCTGCTTGATCAGGCCTCTAAAAATCCAGAAGCTGTAAGAAGAGAGCAGCAGTTGCTTTAGTTCTCATAACAGTAAGAGGCAGTTCCAAGCTAGTCATTAACACATCTGTGGGGTCCCCAGCAGCGGTGTAAGGATATTACTAACTAGTCAAACATCCCCCTGAGGGAAGGGGATTAAGAGGCCTGTGCCCACATCCTTTTCCTGTGAGCCGGGAAAGCGGGACTGCACTTTACATACCAGCTGTGGCAGCACTTTCTCCACGTGTTCGATATCCACCCTGTCCAGGTCCTCTGCCTGAGCCTGCCGTGCTCCGCGGGCTGCAGCTTCTGCGACACACATGCAAGATAAGGCTCACATCACAAGTAGGTGTGGAAAGGGAAGTCCTAAGCTAACAGGGCTGGATTTTAGGGTGCAGTTACAGAACCACAGGGTAAAAGGGAAACACTTTCTCAAGATCCCTCTTGGTTTTAGCATCCCAGTCTTGTGTAAAATGGAGTCTTTCATGGCATTATACAACCACAGCTGAGAAGATAGCTGGCTCCTCTCCATTCACCACTCTTCACTCACACTGGCTTGTGCTGTTGCACTAGGGAGTGGCACCTAACAAGCAGAAAGCCATTCCACAGGCAGAGTAGGTATAATAACCTAGCAGTGAGGTCCCTGCAACTTGACAGAACAGGCTCGTTTCTTTACACTGTCCTGCCACAGAAGCCTAGATATGTTAATCAGACTACCCCAAGGAAGAGCAGCTCTATGGAAGATTGCCTTTCCTGGAGGCAAGTTTTAGAAAAGCTCCATCAAAGCACAAGCAAAGGGCCTTGCCAGAACTGCCACAACTTTTCTAATTGACCCAAATCTATGACCACAAGTATTGAGAATAAAAGGGCTGCTCCTAAGCACTTACCTCGAACAAATACGTTCAGCATTTCTGCCATTAGCAGCAAAGCATCACTGCTGACTAGGGGAAAAAGGAAAGTGGCATTATCAGAAGACGTGCTACAGAAGGAGGCAGGATGGGCACAAGCTTAGGGAATTAGCCTAGAACTTAAGGCCTGGGTTCAAGTCCCTGCTCCACCACAAACTTCCCATCTGCCCCTGGGCAAATCCCTTGAGTGAATTAAACTAAACCACTTTAATTCTGACTGAGTATTCACATATGGTGTGGGTTTGCAGACACTGTGCTTGCATTTCCCACTCCCAGAAAGCCAGGCTGAAGAGGGACTATCCAGTGGGAAAGGTAACTGCTGGTGGTATCTTTCAGGAAGCAAGTAGAGCTACAGAAAGAGGTGGCTAGGCTGAGGAGCATCCGTGCCCATGAGGAATACATTGAGAGTATTCATACAGAGATGTCAAAGGCTGAGGAAACTATCCAGCTAGAGAGGACTAGAGTGTGCCCTTGTTGCCAAGAAGGCGAACGGCATTTTGGGTTGTATAAGTAGGAGCATTGCCAGCAGATCGAGGGACATGATAATTCCCCTCTATTCGGCATTGCTGAGACCTCAGCTGGAGTACTGTGTCCAGTTTTGGGCCCCACACTACAAGGATGTGGAAATATTGGAAAGAGTCCAGCAGAGGGCAATGAAAATGATTAGGGGGCTGGAGCACGACTTATGAGGCTGAGGGAACTGGGATTATTTAGTCTGCAGAAGAGAAGAATATGGGCGGATTTGATAGCTGCTTTCAAGTACCCGAAAGGGGGTTCCAAAGAGGATGGATCTGCACAGTTCTCAGTGGTAGCAGATGACAGAACAAGGAGTAATGGTCTCAAGTTGCAGTGGAGGAGGTTTAGGTTGGATATTTGGAAAAACTTTTTCACTAGGAGGGTGGTGAAGCACTGGAATGGGTTACGTAGGGAGGTGGTGGAATCTCCTTCCTTAGAGGTTTTTAAGGTCAGGCTTGACAAAGCCCTGGCTGGGATGATTTAGTTGGGGTTGGTCCTGCTTTGAGCAGGGGGTGAGACTAGATGACCTCCTGAGGTCCCTTCCAACCTTGATATTTTACGACTGCTGTCATGCCACCAGGGAAGGAGGACATGGCTGTCACAGGGAGCACACTGGCTGCTAGTTATTTCTGGCAGCAGGCCGTGCTCCACCCACCCACCATAGCGATGAAGAACCGTTATGCTGCTCTGCCAAGAGCCATGACGAATCAACCCTGGAGGAGGAGGAGAAGCCGTGCACCCCTAAGGCTGGTAGGATCCCAGCCACCGCTCCCAGGAAGAAATGTAGTTTAGTGGTGGTTGGTGACTCTCTTCTGAGGGGGATAGAGGCGCCAATCTGTTGGCCTGACATGACATCCCAGGAGGCATGCTGCCTGCCAGGGGCCTGTATTGAGACATTATGGAACGATTGTTGAGGATCATCTGGCCCTCTGACTACTACCCCCTCCTACTAATTCATGTGGGCACTAATGATACTGTGAGGTATGACCCTGAGCAGACCAGAAGTGACTACAGGGCTCTGGGAGAAGGGTGAAGGAGTTGGGAGCACAGGTGCTGTTCTCTTCGATCCTTCTGGTCAAGGGTAGGGGCCTAGGCAGAGACAGATCCATCCTAGAAATGAATGCCTGGCTGCGAAGATGGTGTCGCCAGGAGGGCTTCGACTTCCTTGACCACTGGATGCTGTTCTGGAAAGAAGGACTGCTAAACTACATTCTGTCATCTGCTAAGCAGAGAAGGGGTCCATCTAATGAGGAGGGGGAAAAGCATCTTTGGATACAGACTGGCTAACCTCATGAGGAGGGCTTTAAACTAGGTTTGATGGGGGCGGGTGATAAAAGCCCACAGGTAAGTCCAAAACACGAAGACTTGGGAGAAAGGTCAGAATCTGGGGGTCAGCATGGGCTGTCATAACAGGGATAAGAGACAGACAAGAGAACATAAGGGGGAAATCAAATCAGTATCTTAGATGTCTGTATACTAATGTGAGAAGTATGGGAAATAAGCAGGAAGAAATTGAAAGGCTAGTTAATAAACAGAACTATGACATACTTGGCATCACAGTAGTGGGACTATACGCATGGCTGGAATACAGTATGGGTATAGAAGGGTACAGCTTGCTCAGGAAGGACAGGCAGGGGAAAAAAGGGAGGTGGTGTTGCCTTATATATTAAAAATGTACACATTGGACCAAGGTTAAGATGGAAATAGGAGACAGACTTGTTGAAAGTCTCTGGGTAAGGATGAAGGGGGTAAAAAAGAAGGGTGATGTCATAGTAAGGGTCTACTACAGACCACCTAACCAGGAAGAAGAGGTGAATGAGGCTTTATTAAAACACATAAAATCATCCAACGCACAGGACTTGGTGGTGATGGGGGACTTCAGCTACCCAGACATCTGTTGGGAAAATAACACAGCAGGGCACGGATTATCCAACAAGTTCTTGAAATGTATTGGAGACAATCTGTTAGTTCAGAAGATGGAGAAAGCTACTAGGGGAGAGGCTGTTAATTTTGACAAAGAGGGAGGGACTGGTTGAGAATTTTAAAGTAGAAGGCAGCAAAGGTGAAAGTGATCATGAAATGGTAGACTTCATGATTCTAATGAATGGTAGGAGGGAGAACAGCTCAATAAAGATAATGGATTAAGAAGGCAGACTTTAGCAAAGTCAGGGAATTGGTAGGTAAGATCTCATGGGAAGCAAGTCTAAGGGGAAAAACAGTTCAAGAGAGTTGGAAGTTTTCAAAGAGACGTTATTAAGGGCACAAAAGCAAACTATCCCACTGCATAGGAAAGATAGAGTATGGTAAGAGACCACACTGACTTTTTCAGATCATTGAAGATCTGCTTCTCGAATCCAACAAGAAGTGGAAACTAGGTCAAATTACACTGGATGAATATAAACAAACAAACACACAAGCACATAAGGACAAAATTAGAAAGGCCAAGGCACAAAACAAGATTAAACTACAGGAGAACCTCAGAGTTACAAACTGACTAGTCAACCGCACACCGCATTTGGAAGTATCAATCAGGCAGCAGCGGAGAAAAAAAAATAAAAGTACAGTACTGTGTTAAATGTAAACTACTACAAAAATAAGGGAAAGTTTAAAAAAAGATTTGACAAGGTAAGGAAACTATTTCTCTGGTTGTTTCATTTTAAATTAAGATGGCTAAAAGCAGCATTTTTATTCTGCATAGTAAAGTTTCAAAGTTGTATTAAGTCAATGTTCAGTTGTAAAGTTTTGAAAGAGCCACCGTAACCTTTTGTTCAGAGTTACGGTCAATCTCCATTCCTGAGGTGTTTGTAACTCTGAGGTTCTACTATAGCTAGAGACAAAGGTTAACAAGAAAACATTCTATAAATACATTAGAAGCAAGAGGAAGAGCAAGGACAGGGTAGGCCTGTTATTCAATGAGGGGAGAAAAATAACAGAAAATGTGGAAATGGCAGAAGTGTTAAATGACTTTTTGTTTTCACCACAAAGGTTAGTAGCAATTGGATGTCTAACATAGTGAATGCCAGTGAGAATGAGGTAGAATCAAAGGCTAAAATAGGGAAAGAACAAATTACAAATTACTTAGACAACTTAGATGTCTTCAAGTTACAAGGGCCTGATTAAAAACATCCTAGAGAATACTCAAGGAGCTGACTGAGGAGGTATCTGAGCCATTAGCAATTAATCTTTGAAAAGTCATGGAAGACAGGAGA
Organism: Eretmochelys imbricata; assembly: GCF_965152235.1. Classification (NCBI taxonomy): domain Eukaryota; kingdom Metazoa; phylum Chordata; order Testudines; family Cheloniidae; genus Eretmochelys; species Eretmochelys imbricata. Next base: position 516,289 of record NC_135585.1, on the reverse strand, counting down.
GATTCCAGAGGACTGGAAAAGGGAAATAAGGACAACTTGGGGAATTACAGACCAGTCATCTTAACTTCAGTACCTGAAACAATAATAGAGCAAATAATCAAGCAAGCAATTTGCAAACACCTAGAAGATAATAAAGTGATAAGTAACAGTCAGCATGGCTTTGTCAAGAAAAAATCATGTCAAACCAACCTAATAGCTTTCTTTGATGGGTAACAAACTTTGTGGAGGGAGGGGGGAGTGGTAGATGTGGTATATCTTTACTTTAATACCTATGGCTTTGATACTGTCTCATATGACTTTCTCATAAACAAACTAGGGAAATACAACCTAGATGGAGCTACTATAAGGTTGGTGCCATCTTCTGTTGGTGAGAGAGACAATGGTTTGGGAAATCATTCCCAGAGTAGTTATGAGTGGTTCACAGTCAAGCTGGATGGGCATATTGAGTGGGGTCCCGCAGGGATCAGTTCTGGGTCCAGTTCTGTTCAATATCTTCATCAAATTATTTAGATAATGGCATAGAGTACACTTATAAAGTTTGTGGACAATAGCAAGCTGGGAGGGATTGCAAGTGCTTTGGAGGACAGGATTAAAATTCAAAATGATCTGGACAAACTGGAGAAATGGTCTGAAGAAAATAGGATGAAATTCAATAAGAAAAAATGCAAAGTACTCCACTTAGGAAGGAACAATCAGTTGCACACATACAAAATGGAAAATGACTGCCTAGGAAGGAGTACTGCAGAAAGAGCTTGTCATAGTGGATCACAAGCTAAACATGAGTCAAGAGTGTAATACTGTTGCAAAAAAAGCAAACATTATTCTAGGATGTATTAGCAGGAGTGCTGTAAACAAGACACGATAAGTAATTCTTCCATTTTACTCTGCGCAGATTAGGCCTCAACTGGAGTATTGTGTCCAGTTCTGGAAAATATAGACAAAGTCCAAAGAAGAGCAATAAAATTGATTAAAGGTCTAGAAAATATAACCTGTGAGGGAAGATTGAAAAAATTGGGTTTCTTTAGGCTAGAGAAGAGAAGACAGAAGGACATAACAGTTTTCAAGTACATAAAAGATTGTTACAAGGAGGACAGGACAAGAAGTAATGGGTTTAAATTGCAGCACGGGCAGTTTAGGTTGGACATTAGGAAAAAATTCTTAACTGTCAAGGTGGTTAAGCACTGAAATAAGCTGTCCAGGCAGGATGTGGAATCTCTACCATTGGAGATTTTTAAGAGCAGGTTCGACAAACACCTGTCAGGGATGGTCTAGATAATAGATTAGTCCTGCTGTGAGTTCAGTGGACTGGATTAGATGACCTCTTGCGGTCCCTTCCAAGCCTAAGGTTCTATGGCTTTAATCCAGTTTAACTAATGCACTTTAAATTCACACCTTTCATTAGTCAGTCTTAATTTTCCTAAGTGTTCCCATGTAGACAAGCCCTTAGTCTCTCTGGGTCTTAATTCCCTAACAGCACTTCCCTACCTTGAGGATAAATATATTAAAGTTGCTCAGATTCTATGGCAATGGGGGCCAGATTAGTGCCTTCGACCAGTGGTTCTCAAACTTTTTTTTCCTCCCACGGACCACCTGAAAATTGCTGAGGGTCTCGGTGGACCACTTAATGAACTTTCCAAATGTTGTTTGTACTGTTAGCTAACTATTGTAAAGCGCTTTGGATAAAAGTGTTATATAAAAAACTAAATAATAAACGTGTTTTTGTTCTACAAATAAAAGCACGCAACTCATTTTAATATCAGTAATCTCTCCCCCACCACAGCAGCCCCCAAGCTGGGCTGGGAAGGAGGGAATTCTCTCCCCAGCAGCCGCAGCCCTGAAGCTGGAGAAAGTCACCTCTTTCTCTGGCGCCGCAGTCTTGCACGGCCCAAATTCCCCCTACTCCCTCTTTCCCCAAGGCCACCACCTCACCTTACATGTGCATCTTCTCCAGGGTCCAGGCACCTAATTAGTGGAGCCACACCAGTGCGGGCAGCCCTTCATTTTCTCGTAAGTGCACACCTTAGAGACTAGCCAATTTATTTGAGCATAAGCTTTCGTGAGCTACAGCTCACTTCATCGGATGCATCCTGTATAGAAGGAACTATCCGCGGACCACCTGAATGGAGCTCGCGGACCACAGTTGGAGAACTTCTGCCTTAGACAGCATGTACACCTAGGGAACAAGTGTTTGCCTTGCAGAAACTGCCAACACTACAGCATGTACATCCAGGGAACAAGTGTTTGCCCATTTAAACCGAGAACCAACACAGAGCCAGGGTGGCTTCCTGGTCACCTCTGGTATTCCTGAATTTCAGAAGAGCTCTGTGTGGCTCGAAATCTTGTCTCTCTCACCAACAGAAGATGGTCCAATAAAAGATATGACCACACCCACCTTGTGTCTCTAACACCCTACACAGCTACAACTACACTATGTACTATTGGCAGCTAGGTAATTTTCAGTAGGAATCTAGCTCTCTGCAGAGAGAGTACAGGAGAAGCACTTACCTCGAGTTTTGTCATCTTTGAAGTGGAGATGAAGTATTTTGTTCACAGTCTCCTGCATGAAAAGGGAACATGATATAGAACTGGTGAGTGAGAAACAAATTAAGCTCCTTTTCCTGCCTTTCCTGGCCATAAACTGTATAAACAGTCCTGTCCTCCCCTATCCCACAATTGGAGGAAATCCCCCAGCCACTTCTAAGGCAGTACTTGTCTCTATCTGTGTTTTTCTTCCCACCCCTTTGTCTTGTCTACTACTTAGGCTGCAAGCTCAAGTGTAAAAGGGATTGTCTCTCACTAAGCATCTGTACAGTACCAAGCAGATAGGACCCAGGCCTTGTCTGGGCTTCTAGGTGCTACCACAATACAAATAAATAGATATTTAAATCCTTTATTTCTGCACATTATGTTTTTGGAGAGAAGGACTTTCCTTTTCTGATCAGCGCATGAGAATCAGTGGTTGGAAACATTTGCTTATACACACATCCCCTCAAGTGTTTCTATTCCTAACAGAAGGAAAAGGAGTACTTGTGGCACCTTAGAGACTAACAAATTTATTTGAGCATAAGTTTTCGTGAGCTACAGCTCACTTCATCAGATGCATGCAGTGGAAGTGAGCTGTAGCTCACGAAAGCTTATGCTCAAATAAATTTGTTAGTTTCTAAGGTGCCACAAGTACTCCTTTTCTTTTTGCGAATACAGATTAACATGGCTGCTACTCTGAAACCTATTCCTAACAGGCGGCAAGATGTAAAAACTTAAATCGACATGAATGCTTCATGTCTCTGAAATCTGCCATTCTCAGCTTCCAATGACACAAAGCTGTGGTTTCTATCTGTGCGGTTTCATCTTGATAAAAATCTTAAACACTTTTCCCCTTTATCTGCACCTTAGGCTACTTTCATGGAAACAGTTCTGCATTATTCTTCACTGTGAGTCAGTTAAGTCAATGTCAGATTCTCAGTGCTACCATGGTTGGTTTGCACCTACTACAGGGGATTTAGAAATTCCCATGCAACCTTTTCAGTTAGGTTTAAGGTAAATCTTAAAAGTTGTTGTAAAGTCTAAGTTTTGGCTAGGCTGTAGTTATCCATCTCCCTCAAACGATCCCTGCTCTGTCAGATTGCTTTTGGGAGACCAGGCCAGGACTGAACACACCAGGCACCAAACCTTAGGCAATAACTCTGGGTGTAGGGCATCCTATCTGATGACCAGTTTTTGGCACAGAAAGTTAAAGGGATGCAAGAAGTTGATGAGGTTGAGGCAGGGAAAGAGATTTGCATATCATCTGCACAGACACATTAAACAAGATTGAACTCAGAAATGAATTGATCAAAGACAGCAGGAAGGAAGGACCTGCAGAAGCCACAAGGAGGGAGGACTATCACCACCAGTGAAAAGTCAGTGGCTAGGTCAAAACAAAACTACACAGTGCAGCACAAGAAGCCACACCTAGAGCTCAAGGGCCTAGTGCTAGCCTACCAGGCCTCCCACAACCTAGCAGCCTTGACTGGCCGATAGAGCATCGCTGCTGAGAGCACCAAAGGGAGTGAGATGAAGGCAGGGCGGACAGCAGCCCACTGACTGCTGTCAGGAGAACAGAAATGGCTCTTCTGTGAGGCGACGATGGGGGGACAGGGCTAAGCAGGAGACCTCAGGTTTCAGAGTCGCAGCCGTACCTACGGCTTTGTGAAGGGGGCCAGGGTGGGAGCTGGCGGAAGGTGGAGGATCTGGAGCTGCTGGTCACAGGCTGGGGCCCCAGAGAAGCGCTGACCGTCTACTCCGGCCCGTGCCCACCTGGTGCCAGAGCCGGCGGGTGGCGAGCAGGGCGAGCCCGGCAGGGACAGGCGGGAGGGGCAAGGCGGTTGGGGGGAAACCGGCCGCTGCCGTGCGCGGGAGGGCCTGGGGGTCGCCGGCAGCGGGGCGGAGGCGGGACGGGGCTCCCGGGGACGAGGAGACGGAGCCTCCCACGGCAGCGCCCGCCCGCGCGGGGTTTGAGGCGGGGCGGGGTGGCCCCTGCCGCACAGCGCGGGAAGCGCGCGCCAGCTCACAGAGCGCGTGCCCGCTGCGCCACAGGGGGCGGGCGGCGGCGCGCTCCAGGCTGGACCCGAGACCGCCGGGCCGGGCCGCTGGTTAGCGCGGGGCACCTGGTACAGCCCGGGGCGGCCCCCGCCCCGCGCCGCGCACCTTCCTGAAGCCGCTCGCGCTCTCTGCCCGCTTCTCCATCCTGCAGCGACCCCGTGGGGGGGGCGGGCCGCCTACTGCGCGCGGCATCATGGGAGCTGTAGTCCCGCAGCGGAACCCGCCCCCGGACGTGAGTCGCGGGTGTTTCCGGGCTCAGTCCCGTCTGCGGTGCATGCTGGGAGCCGTGGTTCGCGCTGCCTCGCCCTGGGCCGTCGGGCGGGGCCGCAGGGCGGGAACGGGGGCCAATGGGGGAGGCCGTTTCCACGCGCGGGACGAAGCCGTCAGCGGGCGCCTCTTAGCCCCGCCCACAGGATAAGCCCCGCCCACGGGACACCCGGAAAGAGCCCGAGGTCGGTAGCCGCGCCGGGGCGGGGAGCGCGAGGCTGGCGCGGGAAGGCGTTTGCGGGCTGGGCTCCCACGTCCCCGCCCCGGGTGGGCGGCGATACCGCCCGCGGGCCGGGCTGCCCCTCCCCCGGTCTGTTTGTGCCCTGGCGGCACCCGAGCCCCTCCCCCGCCGTGCAGAGCAGTGACCGCAGCAGCGGCGTCGCGGGCGGGAACTGAGGCCGCGCCTCGGAGGTGGACGGGGACCGTTAACGCACCTCAGAGCGGTGGTGTCCGGCTCTCTGCCAACCGCGGCAGGCCTCGTCCACACGCACTCAAGCGACACCGCTTTAATTCTGCCAGTGCCGTTACCGGGATACGGTGCCCTTCGGGCGGCTGCCCTGACAGCGGCGGTGTGCAAGTCCGTAGGCCGGTGTGCTGTGTTCCCATATGTGAAGGGGAATAAACTGTCCGAGTATTAGGTACTTTTATAAGAGTGAGGCGACAGCCACATTAGGGGTTTCACCCGTTTAACTATTTCAGTAAAGAAAAAATGCCGCCCGCCGCCCCCAATCTACATCATTAAAATGGTACGAAATCTGTATGTGTAGACCAGGCCTGAGGCAGCTGTTGCTGCATCAGTTTACGCTCCGTTCACGTTTGACAGAATTTAAAAAAAAAAAAAAAAAGCAGACACTCTGCAGAGTAAAGATGGTGTCTTGGGAGAGGGTTGGCTCAGTTCAAGCCCTGTGTATCTGGATATCAGGATAGTTAGCTTCCAGGAAGTCACTGTCCTGAAGAGTCCAGAAGGTAGGTGTTGGGCATGTGTGGTGCTGTGGTGATAGGCTTTGTTGGGTTCATCTTTCTTGGGGTTTTGCTAAGCACCTGCCTTGCTTTGGGGTTTGTGGCTGTTCTCCTCCTGTGTGAGATTTGCAGGCTAAGGCTTGATGGATGCTCAGCATCAGAAGTTCCCAAGCTGTGGTTCCTCTAACACTTGCTGGTCACTTGGCACTGGTTCTTTATGTTTCTAGCTGAGCAATTGGAACAGCTGCATGGGGAGGTGAATCATAGAATCATAGAATATCAGGGTTGGAAGGGACCCCTGAAGGTCATCTAGTCCAACCCCCTGCTCGAAGCAGGACCAATTCCCAGTTAAATCATCCCAGCCAGGGCTTTGTCAAGCCTGACCTTAAAAACTTCCAGGGAAGGAGATTCCACCACCTCCCTAGGCAACGCATTCCAGTGTTTCACCACCCTCTTAGTGAAAAAGTTTTTCCTAATATCCAATCTAAACCTCCCCCACTGCAACTTGAGGCCATTACTCCTCGTTCTGTCATCTGCTACCATTGAGAACAGTCTAGAGCCATCCTCTTTGGAACCCCCTTTCAGGTAGTTGAAAGCAGCTATCAAATCCCCCCTCATTCTTCTCTTCTGCAGGCTAAACAATCCCAGCTCCCTCAGCCTCTCCTCATAAGTCATGTGTTCTAGACCCCTAATCATTTTTGTTGCTCTTCGCTGGACTCTCTCCAATTTATCCACATCTTTCTTGTAGTGTGGGGCCCAAAACTGGACACAGTACTCCAGATGAGGCCTCACCAATGTCGAATAGAGGGGGACGATCACGTCCCTCGATCTGCTCGCTATGCCCCTACTTATACATCCCAAAATGCCATTGGCCTTCTTGGCAACAAGGGCACACTGCTGACTCATATCCAGCTTCTCGTCCACTGTCACCCCTAGGTCCTTTTCCGCAGAACTGCTGCCTAGCCATTCGGTCCCTAGTCTGTAGCGGTGCATTGGATTCTTCCGTCCTAAGTGCAGGACCCTGCACTTATCCTTATTGAACCTCATCAGATTTCTTTTGGCCCAATCCTCCAATTTGTCTAGATCCTTCTGTATCCTATCCCTCCCCTCCAGCGTATTTACCACTCCTCCCACTTTAGTATCGTCCGCAAATTTGCTGAGAGTGCAATCCACACCATCCTCCAGATCATTTATGAAGATATTGAACAAAACCGGCCCCAGGACCGACCCCTGGGGCACTCCACTTGACACCGGCTGCCAACTGGACATGGAGCCATTGATCACTACCCGTTGAGCCCGACAATCTAGCCAGCTTTCTACCCACCCTATAGTGCATTCATCCAGCCCATACTTCCTTAACTTGCTGACAAGAATACTGTGGGAGACCGTGTCAAAAGCTTTGCTAAAGTCAAGAAACAATACATCCACTGCTTTCCCTTCATCCACAGAACCAGTAATCTCATGATAAAAGGCGATTAGATTAGTCAGGCATGACCTTCCCTTGGTGAATCCATGCTGGCTGTTCCTGATCACTTTCCTCTCATGCAAGTACTTCAAGATTGATTCTTTGAGGACCTGCTCCATGATTTTTCCAGGGACTGAGGTGAGGCTGACTGGCCTGTAGTTCCCAGGATCCTCCTCCTTCCCTTTTTTAAAGATTGGCACTACATTAGCCTTTTTCCAGTCATCCGGGACTTCCCCGGTTCGCCACGAGTTTTCAAAGATAATGGCCAATGGCTCTGCAATCACAGCCGCCAATTCCTTCAGCACTCTCGGATGCAACTCGTCCGGCCCCATGGACTTGTGCACGTCCAGCTTTTCTAAATAGTCCCTAACCACCTCTATCTCCACAGAGGGCTGGCCATCTCTTCCCCATTTTGTGATGCCCAGCGTAGCAGTCTGGGAGCTGACCTTGTTAGTGAAAACAGAGGCAAAAAAAGCATTGAGTACATTAGCTTTTTCCACATCCTCTGTCACTAGGTTGCCTCCCTCATTCAGTAAGGGGCCCACACTTTCCTTGGCTTTCTTCTTGTTGCCAACATACCTGAAGAAACCCTTCTTGTTACTCTTGACATCTCTCGCTAGCTGCAGCTCCAGGTGCGATTTGGCCCTCCTGATTTCATTCCTACATGCCCGAGCAATATTTTTATACTTTTCCCTGGTCATATGTCCAACCTTCCACTTCTTGTAAGCTTCTTTTTTATGTTTAAGATCCGCTAGGATTTCACCGTTAAGCCAAGCTGGTCGCCTGCCATATTTACTATTCTTTCGACTCATTGGGATGGTTTGTCCCTGTAACCTCAACAGGGATTCCTTGAAATACAGCCAGCTCTCCTGGACTCCTTTCCCCTTCAAGTTAGTCCCCCAGGGGATCCTGGCCATCCGTTCCCTGAGGGAGTCGAAGTCTGCTTTCCTGAAGTCCAGGGTCCGTATCCTGCTGCTTACCTTTCTTCCCTGCGTCAGGATCCTGAACTCAACCAACTCATGGTCACTGCCTCCCAGATTCCCATCCACTTTTGCTTCCCCCACTAATTCTACCCGGTTTGTGAGCAGCAGGTCAAGAAAAGCGCCCCCCCTAGTTGGCTCCTCTAGCACTTGCACCAGGAAATTGTCCCCTACGCTTTCCAAAAACTTCCTGGATTGTCTATGCACCGCAGTATTGCTTTCCCAGCAGATATCAGGAAAATTAAAGTCACCCATGAGAATCAGGGCATGCGATCTAGAAGCTTCCGTGAGCTGCCGGAAGAAAGCCTCATCCACCTCATCCCCCTGGTCCGGTGGTCTATAGCAGACTCCCACCACTACATCACTCTTGTTGCACACACTTCTAAACTTAATCCAGAAACACTCAGGTTTTTCTATAGTTTCGTACCGGAGCTCTGAGCAGTCATACTGCTCCCTTACATACAGTGCTACTCCCCCACCTTTTCTGCCCTGCCTGTCCTTCCTGGAATAAGAGCTAAAAGAGACAGGGCAACTAACTTCCTGCCAAAGACCAAAACATGTATTGTGTCAGAGTTAATAATACATAAATTTTTTCTTGCTGGGGCTTCACCATATGAGCAATTGCTGTGGTTGCCACATGAATATAACACTATTGCTAACTCTTGCAAATTAATTGTGAATCACAGGACTGTGGTCCTTGCAGGAGGGACTCTACTAATGGAGTAAGAAGCCCCTCCATTCCCTTGATTTTTCAGGGCTGGAAAAACAGCCAGAGCTCTGTGAAAGATGACACAGATGTAGCTTGCCACTGAGCCCTTCCTTCCTGTATGGATTGGCCCTACAGATGAGGACTGGGTCCTGGGGTAGTGAGAGGGAGGAGCTGGGGAACAGCTGCTGCCTGGCTCAAGCAGGGTCCTGGAGCCTGCAACAGAGCTTCTGGGGCAGTGGTCTTCTCCTTTGCCCCAGACAGAGCTGTTCTCTGACTCCTGCTCCGCCCCTTCAGTACTGCTTTGCCTGGGACCAGCAGCTGCACTTCCTGAGGCAGCAGGAGGTGGGGTGGGGATAGTTGGGGGAAGTGCTTCTGGGTCCCCAGCAGAGGAGAAGTCCTGGTGCAGTGAGAGGGAAGAGTAATTAAAATAAAAATATATTATTTGTAGCTATTTGGACAATTATGAGATTTTAAAAGTAAATAATTTATTGTAATCACTGGATAACATTTCTGTGGTTAAAATTATACAAAGAAAACTATTTAAAATTATTGTTTATATGCTTTGAATGTGAATGAATTAGTTATTTAAAAATAATATTTAAGATTGAAAATATAAACACTGTACTGAGATGTAGAAAGCTCTGCTTGGGTGATCGTTTTCCAACAATTAGCAAGGTGGTTGATGTAAAGACATGCGTTGCAGTTCACATAAATTTTCACTGAAAAATCATTTGAAAACCTGATCCATAGGGAGAATGCTCTGTTTTTCTTTGGTGGTCTTTGTTCGGTTCCATTTTATAGTCCTTGTACAGTGTATTCTAAAATAACAATGATTTTTTGTGTCTGAAGGTGAGGTTACATCAGGATGGCAGGAAAATATGAGAGGGGGCAGAGGAGGGAGGAAGGCTGAAAAGGGAAATATAGGGGGAAGGCAGGAAATGAGTCTGGGGACAATCAAGAATAATATGCAGTGGGGACTGGGGAGTTACCTAGTCTTAAGGGTGAAGAAAGGGCAAGGGGCCTCTACATCAGAGCAACCTGGGAGAGGTGAGCATTTTTGTGTATAATTAAGCATTGACTTTTCAACTTGAAATTCTCACTTACACACTGGAGAGGAGTTGCAGGGAGTTAAATCAAAAGATTTAAAAAATTATTTTTTAGTCTGTGTCATGATTTTTGATCTTTTGAGGTTGGCCATACACTGATGTTATGGGAGGAGCAGTGGGGCCTCTGCAGCAGGAGACAATATCTCTACTGAGATGGGGCTGCACCATGTAACATTCTAAATTTGGCTCTGTACTATATCTCCCAGCATGCCCTCCTCCCCTGGTTACTGGGGCAGGGAGGGAGGGGGAAAAAGAGGGGAAGAGCAGAACTACAATCCCCAGCATGCTCTACTCTTCCTAGTTACAGGGTGTAGAGGGTGGCTGTTGTAAGGGGTTGGGGCTGTATCCCAGTAACAGTCAACAGGTATATGAGAAGAGGCTGTAGTGAGTTTCTCCCTATCCTGGGAGGGTGGAGTTGGGACTGGTGTCTTGCAAGGCTCCAAGTGCGTGTTTATAGGGTGGGGATGGCTCTGGTTCTGGCTCTGAGCACTGTTTGTATCAGTCCTGCTTATGAGAGACCTTAGAACCATGCACGATAGTCCAGAGATAACTGCTTCTTGCCTTTCACAGTAAAGCCTTTCCTGTCCACCAGGTTTTCCTGCATTCCCTGCTCTTCTCTGAGGCCAGCTTGGTCCTTCGTCATGCAGAGGACAGGAAGGGAGTGACATTAGCACCTGCTGTGGCAATGGAAGAATTCCGAAAGGCCTATGTTCAGTTATGTAAGGAGAGTGGTGCTCAGCCACAGGAGACAGTCCTACAGCAGCTACATGAGCTCCGGGAGGGGCCAGGACAAAGCCGCTTGGATTTTGCCACCCAGAGTCTTTCTGTGGACACATGCAGAGTTCTAGGGAAGCTTTTACAGGACGAGATCCTGTTTACGGAGATCATGCTGAGTGACTGCATGCTGAATGAAGAAGGTGGGACTCTCTTTGCCCACACTGAGAGACTTGCATGTGTGCTATGCCTCTGAACCATGAGATCTGGGAGTCAGGCTCACGCTGAAAGTCAAATTCTTAATCTTAAGGGAGTTGCTTTGAAGAGTGAATAAATGTGTGCTTGTGGGCAAAACTGCAGCCCCACGCACAGGGAATTAGATCCAGGATTCTTGCTAATAGGAATTTGTATGTTTGAATCTCCTGGCCTTACATTTACTCCTATGAACTAATCTGTCTCCGAGAGAATATTATCTAAGCCCAGATGAACCCACACGTTCTGTTTGCATTTTTTACTTTTTTACCTCACCAAGTTGTTTGAGCTTTGAAAGCTGATATATATTCTTATTTAACTAATCTTATCACAAAAGCAAAACTCCTTCATATGTTTCAACCAGTGATGCCAAGGTGGGTGGTGGGTCTTGTTCTGTTCAGGACCTGGGCCTGAGACGCTTACTGGGACCACATACAAACTATTTTGTGAGCGTGAATAAAAGATCTGAGCCCCAGAAACTCCTTGCACTGCTTTCATGCTTAGTGAAAGTTAAGTGGACATGCTGAACACAATCAGGATGAAACTTTCAAATCTCAAACAATATTTTTACTCTCCAATCCCTCATTGCAAGGTATATGAATGCATATGCAGGGATTTTAATTTTTGTGGGTGTTGATGTTAGGCAAAGGCTTTATCGGAAAAGTATGTCTTAAATATAGATCTGTACAGTCAGGCTTGGGCTCAGCTTTCTGGTTTCTGCAGAAAGGGGACTCACCACGGAGAATACTCTGCCTCAACCACTTAACAGTCTAAAACTGGGTTTCTGCCACTGCGTTGTCCCTGTAGAGCACAGCATGATCAGAGATCTTCAGGAGCGCACGTTAGTAAGAGGTAGGATTAGGGGGTGGTGGGAGGAAGCTGTTTGCATTTGGAACATGAGGTGTGACTCTAGCTGTGCTGGACTAATGAGGCCACAGGGTTGTTTGAAACTGATTGTGTGCTTTGGTGATTCCCTTGGTGCCCTGCTGCATATGCCAGAAGCACATTCCCTCTGCCTGGGAGGACTTGTCTGTCATACATTTCCACTCATACGACATGTTTACACTGCAGCTGGTGGTGTAATTTCCAGCTCACGTAGACATACATGAGGTAAGTTTGATGGAGCTTGTGTGCTAAAAATAGCACCGTAATTGGGGCCACATGGGTAGCGGCTTGGACTAGCCACCTGAGTTCATACCTAAGTTCTCTGAGAGGGCTGGACTCGGGCAGCTATCCTGCGCTGCCACCAGTGCTGCTGCAGCTTTGCTAATATTTTTAGTATGCTAAGTTGATCAAAGCTAGCAAGTGTACATCTACCCAAGCTGGAAATTAGCCCTATAGCAGCAAGAGGAATTGTTGGCAGCTGCAGATGCTGAATTTACTTTCTGGCGGCTCAGGGGACTGGAAAAGAGACTTGGAGCCTTTACCCTCTCCATAAGAGCATACATAAGAGCGGCCATACTGGATCAGACCAAAGGTCCATCTAGCCCAGTATCCTGTCTTCCAACAGTGGCCAATGCCAGGTGCCCCGGAGGGAATGAACAGATCACTAGTTTCAGTGTGGGCCAAGTCAGTAGCAGCCAAATGCTGTGTGAGATCTCTGTCCAAATCCTAGAGGAGAAGCGTCTACATCACACAAACCACCCTATCAGCAGAGACCAAGGGCTGAATAAGCCATAGAGTCTGAAGTCCCCCCTCACTCCTAGAAGAGGGTTCTCCAGACCAAGGATGTGACCATACTGGCGGGGCTTGTGAGAAGCCTCTACCCAGGCTCTAGTTGGTCTGTGTGTAAAGAGAGGTCTCCAGGTCAGGTTGGCATTTTCCAGCAGCACTCAAGTTACTTGTCAATGAAATAGTTTCTCCCTGTTGCTACCTCTCCTTGACTGGGGGTGCCAGGGTCAAGAGGTGTTTACTGACACCTCATGTTCAGGTCCACGAGAGGGTTGAAGTCCTGTGTGAAATATAAATCACCTTCTTTTTTCTTTCACAGGGGTCAGACATCTGCTGAATGGACTTTGCTCCAACACCGTAGTAAAATCTTTGGACTTGAAGGTGACTTTATTTGACTTTACTTGAGCAACTCTTAGCACAAGACTTGGCCTTCAACACCGAGAAGGCAACTGAGGAGGGCACAGAGGTGCAGATCTCATGGGAATTTAGGATGGAAAGACCCGATGGTCCCATGCTGGCCACCAACAGAAGGGACCAGTGCCAGAGTTGTTCCCTGTCACACATGTCCTAATGCGGTGTCCTGTCCATTATAATTGCCTCACTTGATGGGACTCACAGCTCTCCTCTTAGGGAGACTGCTTGGTAGAACTCACGGGCGGGAAGGTTTTCCTAGTAATCCGTTGCTAAGGCCTTGTCTACATGCAGAAATTGCATACTTTTAATATAAAATTGTTTTTTAAACTAATTCATTTAAACTGGTGCAAACTCCTGTGGACACGTTTATTTTGGTTTAATAATGACTTAGTTCAGTTTACTTTAAAACTATTGCTAATTGACTATGAATGACATCTGTTTTAATCCGAAGTGTGTCCACATAGCCTTTTGCACCAGTTTAACTAAATCTCTTTAAAGTCCCACATTAACTACACTCTGATCTACACTTAAAATTCAGACTAACACGGCTACCACTCTGAAACTTAAAATTTAGATCACCTAGTATGTTGCTCAGGGGAGTGGAAATTCACACCGCTCAGCGCTATAGTTAAATTGACCTAATCCTCAGTGTAGATGCAAATTCTTCTGTTGACCTAGCAACTGCTGCGTGGGAGGTGGATTAACTACACTGACGAAGAAACCCTTCCATCAGTGCAGAAAGTGTGTGCCCTGTGGCACTATAGCTATGGTGCTCATCATGTAGACACTGCCTACAGCTGGTTCAACTTTCTCATAGAGACTAGCCCATCTTTACTTACTCATGGGCAATTGCTGCTGTGTGTCTCCCTCTTAGCTACTGCTTGGTCAAGCTAGACATATTTAGGTCTTTTAATGTTTCAACATCAGTGAGAGAGTCCCCTGGTTATCTGAATTCCTCTTCTGTGAAGTCCCTCCAATTTATCAATATCTTTCTATTAACATGATATGGAGAACTGAACACATTATTATACCAGAATTGCATGTGAAAGGGACTATCTGTCCTGGGTCTATCATATGTTGCCTTTATGTATACAGCCCAAAATTGTGTTTAAAAAATACTAGCAAAGCAGAATCTGGGTTCTGATTGAGTACTACCTACACATACGCATTGCAACACTGACAACCAAGCTTGAGTTATGGGTGTGTGTGTGTGTGTGTGCAGAACAGTGGGATCTGGAGGCCCTGGATAGTTCACACTTCCCACAGGTCCTCAGGGGACAGTGTTAACAAAAGATTTATTTAAAAAAACAAAAACAAAACATAAAGACAGCCTTCTGCTAGGACATGGTATCATTCTGAGTTAGTTCCCAAACCCATCCATCGTGCCTTGCTCTGCTGTCAGATGAGCCCTTCCTGGTGAAAAGTCGAAATGGCCACAAGATGCCAAGAGTCTGAGGCTACCTTCTTATCACAGGTAAATGACTATCATATTTGACACCACAGTTTCCATATGGGAGGTATTTGGCTCCCCCATGTGGAAAGTGTTTCCCAGCACAGTAAGGCCAGGCAGCATTGTTTCTATTTGGCACTGTCACCGGCAGGATTTGTGCATTTCCACACGGGGGCTGGAGAGCCCGGGTTTAGTGGGCAGTGTGCATGGGACCAGTGTTACCCACATGTGATAAATCATAACCACAACTCGGCCTTGGCACCACCCTGTGTATCAGGCGCGATGAAACGGGACACGGTAAGCCACTCACCTGCGGTATTTGTTTCAGGGGAATAACCTGCGAGCTCTGGGTGCTGAGGCTTTGGGGAAACTCCTGAGGCAGAACAAATCCATCAGAAGGTGAGGTGTAAAGTCACTTCCACCCGTCTGTCCACTCTGTACTGGGTGAGTGGGTGCGAGGGTTGGGGGCTTCCTTCTCTGCTGGACCAGAGCTGGGGTGGACACTTGAGAGCCTAGCTCATGAAAGCTTATGCTCAAATAAATTTGTTAGTCTCTAAAGTGCCACAAGTACTCCTTTTCTTTTTCCCTTCTCTTTGGAGTCTGGTCTTTGTTGGCTAGGGTGGGCCTGTGATTGGGTCCCCACAGGAGCTAAGCTGAGGCAGCCCCTTCAGCCTCTTGCTGTTCCTTGTTCCTAGGGATGTAGATTAACCTGTGGCTCCTGTTTAACTTTCCCCTCAGCCTCACCTTGGAGTGGAACAGCCTGGGAATATGGGAGGAGGGCTTTTCCCTCTTCTGCCAGGGACTAGGAGCCAACCGCTTCCTCCAGTGGCTGGATCTGCGCAATAACCAGATTAACCACCAGGGGGCAGGAGAGCTGGCCTTGGCCCTGAAATGCAATTGCAGCCTACGGGAGCTGGGTAAGAGCAACTCCCCTTCCTCAGGACTCGTTACCACTTTCAGGTAGTACCTGTGGCCTAAGCTCCCTCTAAGCTGCGCAGTCTCGCGCAGCTGCCTGTTAAGCCCTGTGCACGGGCTTGGGGCTGAAGCGGGGAGAGATGCAGCATGAACCCCAAACCTCTCATCCCCGGCCCCACCCCAGAGCCCACACCCCCACCCGGAGCCCTCATCCCCCACATCCCAACCCTTTGCCCCAGCCCTGAGCCCCTCACCCCTGGCTCCACCCCAGAGCCCTCACCACCCTCCTGCACTCCATTCCTATGCCCCAGCCAAGAGCCCCCCTCCCACACTCCAAACCCCTTGGCCCCACTGCATGAATTTTGTTATGTGCCCCAATATGGAGGTGATGTGTCACACATCACCTCCATATTGGGGCACATAAAATTCATTCCGCACATGCATGGGAAAAATTAGAGGGAACATTGCCTGTGGCACTGCCTACCCATTTCCAGTCACTCCAGAGCTGTTCAGAGACTCTATGCCAGTGGTAGCCCTGGCAGCTGCTAGAGATTTCATGACTTAGATAAGCAGGGCCTAACCAGAAACTCTGGAGTGAAAGCACAGAGTCTAAATGTGGGTACCTGGTGCAGAAGCACCACCCTTGGGGTTGATGAGAAGAGCCATCCCCTCAGCTTATGACTGTCCCGTTCGTTTGAGACTCATGCATCTCATTCCAGGCCCTGAGGTTTTTTTGTGCAGATGCCCTGCTACCTCAAATAGAAGCCTTGATAGAATTTCCCTTGCCCTCCCTAACTGCGCAGAGGCTGCTGCTGTGTTGTCTCTCTGCAGGGAGTTTCTTTTCTTTCAGACTAGAAGCAAGCTTCTGGGCTGGGCAGCCTCTCTAAGGAAGTTGGGTTTGTTGAGTAATGACGTGATGGGAACATCCTGCAGGCTTGTCTGGCTAGAATGCGCAGACTTGCGCAGATTTAGCAGTGTGTGCAGCGTTTATTGCAGGTCCTCTGCAGGATGCTGAGAGGGTAGATGAAGTTGCATTTGCTATATGTTTGCACTGTCCATCACTTTCTCATTCCATCACTCTCAGATGGGTGAACCACACCCACTGGTGGCTTTATGCTGAGGCTCTTGGAGGGAGCTGACCCACTGTGCAGGGGTGCCATGTGTGAGGAATATATTCAATATGGCCTGATGGTGCTGGTGCAGTTGCCAGGGTGATGGTTTGTTGCCTCTCTAGATTTGCGTTGGAATAACATTGGGCTCCTGGGGGGCCGAGCATTACTGAGCTGTCTGCACAGCAACAAGACCTTGAGGAGGCTGGAGCTGGCTGGGAACAACATCCCCAGTGACATCCTAAAGGCTGTGGGTATGTGGCCAATGTTGTGTGAGCAAGATGTGTGCATTCTTCTTCTCACCACAGGGATATGGATGGTGATGGGGCTGCTGCTATCTCAGAGGAGCCCCATGTCTCCCAGTCCATGACAGGAGCCATTTAGGGCCCTGCCTACTGGTAAGGAAGGAGCTGTGCTGAACTCGGGTACTGCAGGGAGCTGTACTGTGCTAAGGGGAGATATGTTGGAATTTTTCCAGTTCTGCCCTGCAGAGACCAGCTAGGGGAGGAGATGGTTGGGTTTGATTGAGTGCAATCTTGGAGTGTCATGTAAACAGGGAAGGGCTCCCCCTTCAGTGGGGCTTTGTATTGTCCCGTAGTACAGTTTGGAAGTTGCCAAAAGCAGCCTCCACTGAGCTGCATTATTGTGGGTTTTGGAGGCTATTTCTTTAACACAGAACACTTCCTTCATTCTATCCATTGCACCCACATTGTGAGAACAGTCTCCCTAAAGGGGGTCCATGGGGAACCCACAGGGGTCTGGGTATCATCCTGCTGTAGAACCTCTCACTGCTCTATTGCTATGGAAATGTGCATATCTACTCTAGTTCTCTCTGTGTCAGAACAAGCCATGGATCATAACCAGGATCGCCAGACCATTCTCGCTGAGAACCACAGCCGGACACGCGTGCTCAGTAAGGAGGTGTTTAGTCTGAAGGAGGAGAAGGCTAAGCAGGTGAGTGGCCTCCTAATGCTTCAGCAGCTTGAATGTGGCAGCCATGGACGCTGGCTTTTCTGCGAATTGTCTTTGTAAAGTAGCACAGTACCAGGAATCCTGGCCCAAGGAGCCACTTGCACATACTGACGTGCTGTGTTCATACTTGCAGTAGGCACACAGCATCATACAGCAGATTGGGGCTGGGTTGCCCTTGGGAGCAGATCCACCAGTAGGTAGATTAGATGCATTGGAAACATCCTCTGGTTGACACACTTGTCTTTGGGAGCCAAAGAATTTCAGTGGTTTCATTTCCATTCATCCTGTTCTTTCTCTTACTGGGACAGTTCAGTACTTACCAGTTTATGAAATTGTTAATACATGTGATTTCCACATCCTCTCCCTCCCTGTGGTACAAAATCTCTGAGACAGAACACTAGCTTTGATCAATGATCCTAGTCAAGCCAGGTGGTGACACACATCAGATCACCAGTTTGGCTTCTTCCAGTAGATCAGCTGGTGCTGCTCCCCATGCGGTCCCAAAGGGCGGGTAGGGAGAGGCAGGTCTAAATGCCACAAACTTATGCAGTTCACAGTGTCACTGATGTTTCTCTCATTCTCAGTTCCTGGATTTGATGGACACTATTGATAAACAGAGAGAAGAAATAACCAGGAGCAGCAGGTCAGTGAATCTCTTGGCTCCCTCCTTGCATAGAGGGAAAGATCAGGTTCTCAGAGGGAAGTCTGAGATGGAAGTCTTCATTTCGGGATGTTAATGTTTTTCTTTTCCCAATTCAGGACATCAGCAGCACGAGTTGGCCAGTTACAGGAAGCCCTGAATGAGCGGCAGTCTGTCATGAATTCACTAAAAGCCAAGTATGGAGGAAAGAATCTGCCCAGTTATTCCTTGTATGAGAAGTAGGCTGTATTGATCAGAGATATGGAGAGAGGAGGGAGTACCTGGCTCACTATTTCAGTTGGTATTTTGTTAGCATCTAAAGGTCTGAGTAAGGATCAGGGCCCATTGTACTGCGTGCTGCACAAATGTAGTAAACAGTGACTGCCCCAAAGAGCTTGCACGCTAGAAGAAGTAGCAGACAAGCAGGTGGGCTTAGGAGTGGGTCAAGGGGGACAGTGACAAGGCAGCCCATTGTGGGGATGGGCTCCCAGCAGTTTGCAGGCTGGAGAGATAAATGGACACTAATCATGTCAGTTTCCAGGGCACCTGGGAACTTGTTGCATTGGACAGACCTAGATGGAGAGGTCTGTGCCATGTGGCTGTGTCCACTTTTGAGGAGTGGCATGTGAGGTCTCGCAGGAAAAGCGAGCACATTGTAAAGCCTGTGCCTGAAGCCCTCCCCCCAACAACAACTACACTTGCAAATCAGGGATCAGACTTGCTTCCCACGTGAGAAACCATAAAAACAAATAAGCCCAAAACTTAAGTCAATATCAGCTGAACTCTCAGCTATCGAAGTGATGGGGGAATCCAACAATCATGTCAGTGATCCCCACTGGCCACCTGCCTCACTGCTGTCAATTGGCAATTTCCCATCAGCATTGATCCCTGTGGAAGTGGATCTTGTACAGGGTTTTGAGGGAGGGTGGGTTGTGGCCTGACAGATGGATACAATACGGACATTCTGTGCATTTGTGGGAGAAGCTGAGAAACGAGCTGCAAGAGCTGGTATCACTGGAGAGTGGTTAAGTAGATGGGAAGCTCGGCCATGCAGAGCTGGCAGGAGGCAAGAGATGGGCTGTGCAGGGCTGGTATGGAGGAGAGGACATGGGCTAGGCTGTCCAGGGGTTGAGGACAAGCAGTCTGTCTTTGCAGAGTGGGAGGGAGTTGGCCCATTTGCTGTGTGTGTTTAAGGCCAGTTCTATACTACAGACTTCTGCCAGCAGAGCAGGGGTGTGGCGAGGTATGATTGTCACAGACAGTGAAGAGGGACCCAACAACCTAGGTGAGTGGGTACATGAAATTCACTGTTGAGAAATGCAATATATGGTGCAGGACATTGCAGGAATAAGTGGAGCTACTCAGGCCCCTTATTGGTGTATAAATTAACTGTAACAACGGAAGAAAAAGTTCTCTAAGTGTCCTGTAAACAGCTCAGCGATCACAATCAGATGCTTCTATTCAGCCTTTTTTACAAGAGCAAAATTGAAAGGCAACAAATTTATAACTGATGATAAATGTTTTGTTCTTCGAGTGCTGCCCCTGTGGGTGCTCCATTCTAGGTGACAGTGTGTCCCAGCGCCGTTGATTGGAGATCTTCGGTAACAGTTCCTGGTCAGGATGCACGTGCTCAGCTGGTGTCTCGTGGTCTCGTTAGAATCTGCCTGAGCGTGCGCGTCTCACGCCCCCCTCGGTTCCTTCTCAACCGTCCTCTGCTGAAGATGGGACTCGGGGCAGTGCTGATTCTCTTCCCTGGTCTCTCTAAGAAACAGTTGCAAAGAACATAGGAATAGTTGTTAGTAACATCCCAGTTGTTTCCCTTCCTTTAGAATAGTTACATAGTTTAGTTGCTTAGTTTTAAAAAAAAACCAAAAAACTTTTTCGCCTCAGGCTTGTCTCCTGCTGAGACACTCTCCCCTGCCATTTCTAATTCATAATGCCTGGCCTTCAGCATTTAAAAAGTGTGTTTCCTGTCAGGACTCCATGCCAAGGTCTGATGGGCACTCACGCTCGGCAAAGTGCCTCGGCGAAACACACGTCCCCACAACGTGCCTCCACTGTACGAGCCTCAAGACCAGCGCTCGTTGCGACAGGGATCTGCAGCTTAAAATGCTATTAATGGAAAGATCTCTGCAGCTGCCTTTGGAGACTGGGAAACCCTCTCCTTCACATTTCCTGGCCAGATCTGAACCAATTGGGAGCGTGGTTTCACCCTCTCAGGAGCAGACGCAAGAAGCGCAACAGTCTCTGAGGAGAGACTTTAACAAGGGTAAAGGGTGTCCTGCGAGATCCTTGCCCTCTGTATTGACAGCACAGAAGGCAGGTGCCTCAGGCTGTCACAACGCCTCAGCCGCAGCTTCCGCGGAGCACAGAGGCAGGGACCCAATCTCCCGTACCAGGAAAGTCTCCTCGGCACCGGTCCACTTGGCACCAAACACAGACGCGGTGCCGACAGTGCTCTGCCCCGGTGCTGGGAAGAACGTCGGCACCGAGCCTGCCTGCCGCTCCGGCACCAGCAGTGGACCCCCTGCAGGGCACCTCCAAGTGACCCGCGAGACCGGAAAAACTCAGACTCAGTGATGCACCTGAGCACAGATCATGCTCCGCGCAGCCCTGGGAGCAGAAGCAGCAGTTTCTCAGTCAGTGTGACCTCTCAGTGGCACCTGAGCCTAACTCCCCGCTCCTGGATACACAGGGCTCACTCTTCGAACAGCCGCTCTCCCCACCTGACTTGGCTATCTTCACTGATATGCCTGCAGAAGTGGAAACGTTTCTCCTTCTGGTGCTCTGGTGCTCATATAATCACCTAACACCCCCATACAGTAACCCTCCCTAACATCCTAAACTACCTTCTAAAATTGAAACAGGATGGACTCTTGCTCAGCTCCATCAAAGTACACCTGGTGGCACTTACCATCTTCCGTGACTTGTTAGAAGGCTACTCAGTCTTTACCCACCCCATCATAAAGTAGGCCATCACGGGCCTACAAAATCTCTACCCGGAAATTTATCCAACGGCAGCTACGTGGAATCTTAACCTTGTTCTTTGCGGTCTCATGAAACCTCCATTCGAGCCCTTCGCTACCTCCTCTCTTCTTCATATGTCCATGAAGGTGGCTTTCTTAGTTGCAATAACGTCAGCAAGGAGAGTGGGAGAAATAAGCGCCCTGATGGCCTATCCTCCCTACACCATCTTCTCCAAAGACAAAGTCACCCTGACACCACATCCTAAATTTCTCCGTAAGGTGATGTCCACCTTCAACCTTAACCAACCGATATACTTACCTACTTTCTATCCCAAACCTCACAAGACTCCTCACGAGGCAACTCTGCATGCTCTCGACGTCAGGCGAGCAATCGCCTTTTATTTAGACAGGACTATACCATTTTGTAAGTCCCCACAACTCTTTGTCTCCATTACCGAAAGATCGAAAGGTATGGCTATCTCTAGGCAATGCCTGTCCAAGTGGATCTTTGACTGCATCAGATCCTGTTACCGCATCCAAAATATTCAGCCACCCAAAGGCATTCAAACTCATTCCACTCGAGCCATGTCGACATCCGTTGCCTTCCTACATAATATACCCATTCCTGACATCTGTAAAGCAGCTACATGGTCATCTGAACACACGTTTGCCAAACACTATGCTATCACGCAGGATACCACGGCAGACACCATAGTAGGCCATACAGTACTCTCTACAGTACTCACTGCCGCATCTCCAAAGTCCTGCCGACCATAGTGGGTACTGCTACACATTCACCTAGAGTGGAGCACCCACAGGGACAGCACTCGAAGAAGAAGGGGAAGTTACTCACCTTGCAGTAAAGGAAGTTATTCTAGATGTGTGTCCCTCTGGGTGCTCCACTCCCTGCCCTCTCCCCTCTACTTTGGAGTACTAGTATGATTTCTCCATGGTAGAGAAGGAACTGAGGGGGGCGCAGGATGCACACACTCAGGCAGATTCTAACGAGACTGTGAGACACCAGCTGAACACGTGCGTCCCGACCAGGCACTGCTACCAAAGATCTCCAATCAATGCCGCCAGGACTCACCATCACCTAGAGTAGAGCACCCACAGGGACACACATCTCAAAGAACTTCAGTTACTGCAAGGTGAGTAACTTTCTCTTACACAATATAAAATTAGTCTGCTCAAATTCTTGCCACAAGTTTTCATTGCAGCCAGGAGCTTAGTAGGATTCCAAAAAGGATCGAGGTTTTAGAGTAGCAGCCGTGTTAGTCTGTATTCGCAAAAAGAAAAGGAGTACTAGTGGCACCCGATGCATCCGATGAAGTGAGCTGTAGCTCACGAAAGCTTATGCTCAAATAAATTGGTTAATCTCTAAGGTGCCACAAGTACTCCTTTTCTTTTTGCGAAAAAGGATCCAGTATCTCTGGATAATGAGTAACATTAGACGTGATACAGATACATTAGGGGATACAAGTCCTTGTGCTTCAAGATCTGAGCTAACCACTAACTGATGAGGGGTAGGAAGGAACTGCCCCAATGAGCAAGTTATTCTGTAATTGCAAATTCCAGAGTTTCTTGCTCCTTCCTCTGAAGCAGCTGGTGCTGACCATTGTCTGAGACAAGAGATGGAGCTGGGAGGACCCCAAGCTGATCCTCTGGCTCTTCCTATGTTGCTGTGAGGTTGTGTCTTGCTGCATATCCTGTACTGTCCAGTGTAGAGAATTCACTGGGACTATGATATATTTTTGGGAGGACAAAGATTAAAATCTCATCTGTGCCTTCTGTTGTGTAGGCTGCAGATGACTGAAGCTGCATTAGCTCTGTCTGAGCAGAAAGTGCACAACCTGGGAGAGCTTCTGAGTGCCACAAAGCAGGAGCAAGCCAGTATGACCGAGTGCCAATTGAAGGAGCTCCGGCAGCAAAAACAGGTGGGCTGGATGGGGGGCTGGTCAATATTAGATTCTGGGTGGCATTCTGGTTTGGGGTATCAGGGGATGCTGGATGGGATGAGAAGTCAGGTGGTTCCGTAATGAACTGCTGTGAACGGTGAAGGACAGAGTAGTGACTGTGGAGAATGATCTGTACTGTGGGTGGGAGAAAGTGATGGTGTTGGGCACTTGGGTTATTTTGAAGTGGTATTGGATGGCGGTGTGGGGCCTCAGGAGGTCTGGGATGGGCTTTCCTAATCCTGGGCTCCGTTTGCAGGAAGCTTCTGATCGGGAAACAAACCTTCTCCAGCACCTATCTGCTGCCAATGAGAAAAACCTGCTTTTAAGAAACCAGGTAGGAGAGCAAGCCTAGGCTGAAACATGGGATGGGGATAGGGAATTCCCAACATACTTTTCACTTTGCTAAGTGTGTGAAGGTTTCCAGACCCTTTCCTGTGCTCCCACTGCCTAGTGGCCATGCACAGCCAGCCACCCATCCCAGTGCTAGTGGAAGCAGAAGCTCTGTTTGTCTTCACTTCATGGTGGTAATTTCCATTCAGGTGGATGAGCTAGAGAGAAAGTGCAAAGCCCAGCAGGACCAGCTGTTCCAGGTGAAGCAAGATTTGACAAACACAACAGCAGAGCTGAAACTGCGAGTCGCGCAGGCAGAGGGTGAGTGGAGGAGCTGGGCAGCCAGGCCTGGGGGGAATCAGAGAATTGAGTTATTAGGGAGCCAGACCCTGGAGTCCGAGCATAAAGATTTGTAGTGAGACATGTAATGTGAAGGGAAGGTGTGGAGTACCAGGGGGAAACCTTGGTTGATAATCCGCTCCCTTTTAACCTCCAGAACGCCTTGAAATGGAGAAGAAGAGATTTAAACAGGGCCTGGAAGATATGGAATCCCTTCGACTGAAAGAGGTAAGAGCAGCAACTGAACCAAGTCTCCCCACTGGCCTCTGGGCTACTGACCCTTTGGTTTAGTTACTGGGACTGTTTGTTGATGTCAGGTGAGGATCCAGCAGCCTCTGGCTCATCCATGGGAACAAAAGGCCATTTATAAAAATAGAAACTCTTTCCAGTCAGCCTGAGGCCTGAGCCTGGCAGGAGAAATTGCAGGGCACCCTGCTGCTAGGCCATCCAGCAAGGTTCTGCAGCCCTCAGGAGTGTGCTGGGGTGTCAAAGAGATTTGTCCTTTGATCCTGTCTCCAGAGGGCAGTAACTGTGAACTCGTGGTGTCGTCATTTTTATCCTGAAAAAGATATTTTGCTGGAGCAAACAACAAAATGTCTCAAACACCCATTTGTGCAATTCAGGGCCAATGATCAGTACTCGGCTCTTGTCATGTTCTAGGTGCAGTTCACACCAGTGAGAGGTTGTATCACTGTTGCATTATATATAACCTGAGTGCCTCAAAATGTTTCTGCTACTTGTGGCTCCCTGTCTGGGACATGCACATAGCCAGCATGCATTTGGTGTTCTGTGTGCTGTGGAGCTCTGATTCAACCATTTTGAATCGAACAGCCTGCCTGCAGTTATCACAGACATGCTTTTGTCTTTATCAGACTTGTTTAATGTTAGCAGGTGACCCCAACATCACCCCCAGTCCTGAACTTCCCCAGACCTGTGTGCTCTGAAATGTCCACCCCTCTCCTGCAACATTCAGAGGAATAATAAGATCTGTTTGCTCCTTTAAGGAGATCAAACCCACCAGCTTGTCAAATTACCCAAAGTTCACTTTCACTGTAGTACAAACACAGCTGGCTTAGAGTAATCGTAAAACAAGTTTATTAACAAAAGAAGACAGGATTTTAAGTGAGTTCAAGTGTAAGAGATAAAGTTAGAAATGGTTACAAGAAAATAAAAGTGAAAATACACATCTACAAGCCTAAAACTGAATCTAGCAAGGTTTGGTTTGAGGCATTGTTCAAGAAGCTTTTCTCACCCACAGTCTGACCTTCAGTCAGGATCTCTTCCAGAAGGCCAAAGATGCTGATTTCTTTATCTTCTTGGGTGAAAGAGAGAAGAATTTTCTGCCCCTTTCTTTTATAGTCCAGTGAACCTTTGTAATGGATTCTTCTGAAGGTTACTCCTCAAAGTAAAGTTTATTTAAATGGTGAGGAAGTGACATGCAGCTTGCAGTCTGGTGGTGAAGGAGGCCCCATGTTTTGTTGTTGGTTTTGTTTTGTTTTAAAATCCTGCTCGTGTTTGCAGGAAACCAAACAATTCGCATTTTTACCAATCTCTCCTCCCACCCCATGCTGTCTTGAAGGTTCTGTTTACTACCTATATGTAAACTGAGGTAAGCACACCTTGCTTTGTTTAGGGTAGGCCTGTTTAACAACTTTGGCCCTGGCAGGGCTATCTGGTTTTGAACAAGTAACATCATACAGGGGGAATTCATAACTTTATGTATAATGTTGCTACATATATTTTACCATGATATTGACTAGTGAGTTATTTATTTTCAAATGATGCTTCACAAAATATATTTTGGACCAAGATTATTGCAGTAGTGTGTATGGTGCGAATACAGGGTGCTTAGAGTCCCAGCTCTATTAGCAGTTCCTCCCTGGGATTTGGGGACTGATTCTCCACTGGCACAGGCAGTGATGAAGAGGCTGTGATCAGATCTGGATTGGATTTGGGTCTCTCAAAACTAAAACCTTCCAAACTGTTCTTGGGTGTGTGTGGAAATCTCATGAGAGATCTGTTTCAGGAAGACCTCATCCCATATCCCAACTGGAGCCTGGGCCTTTCCCGGTGTTTGGCTCCAGTCCAGGACCAAACTACAGGGTGGTCTGAGCTTCTGGGAATTGACTCTAACTCCCTTTCTCCAGAAATGTGGGGGAATTTGTATGCAAAGCTATGGCTTCCTATTAAAGGCATTGCTGCTCAGTTTTGTTGGAGCCTCACAGAAGAGTGGTGTTGGGAAAGGAGGAAGCTTTGTTTGCTCTTGCCAGTAGCTGGCTAGAGAGGAGTGTGCAATTCTCAGTGCTGGGTGACTGCTGTATCTCAGGAATAACAAGGTGCCAGAAACCCACTGGAATGGCTCCTGCTGCTTTGCAGGTGGATCACATGACACATCACATGGAGGCAAGTGAGCATTCCATGCAGGAGAGAATCCAGAGGCTGGAAGCCACCCGGATTGGGCTGGAAGAGGTGAGAGCGAGTGGTCCGGGCGCATGTGTGTCTGGGAGTCATTGACTGTCGTGGAGTTGCAGTGGCAGGAATGTGCTGCCAATATTTTAACAAGGGGCTTCTACAAAATTTGCCACTGCTGGGCTGTGACAGTCACTGTGTTGTGGGGCGTGGGGGCTGGGGCAGAGATGAGAAGACAAGGGAACTGAGGCATCTGTTCATTTGATATCCCATTTAAACAAAAACTCTTTCTACTGGATAGTGGTGGCGTGAGGTCAAACAGAGTCCTGGATCAGAAACTGGGTAAGATAGCAGGGCTTGGGCACGCAGTCAGGGGAATTAAACGTTGCCTACAGCAGTGATGTATTTGCCTATGGGCTAAGGCCCATGGAGAACAGCACCTCGGGGAAGGGCTGCCTTAGGAGACTGAGAGAGAAGGGACACAGATTTTATATCAAATATTCTATTTTCATTTTGATTTGACTATCAGGTTTTTCAACCCCCGTGCCCCTCCTGGCTGTAGCTCCCTGGCCCTGGAACAATGTGTCTGGTGCATTCCCACCTGCACCTGAAGCTTGATCTGTGAATCAAATGACTGACCCAGGCAGCCTCAGGGTGGGGGATGCCTTTTGCTCCCTGCCCCTAAGGGAAAGGATGTGGCTGCATCACTTTTAGCCCTGTCCCATCTGTGGCCTGAAGCTGCAATATATCACGGCTGGAATGTGTGTGTCGTGTGTGTTTGTGATAGGAGCTGAGCCGAGTCAAAGCAGCGGCATTTGCTGAGCGAGGTCAGGCAGAGGAGGAGTTAATCAAAGTCCGGGGCCAGGCCAGGCTGGAAGAGGTAAGACCGTGACCCAGCTGCTGGGCCTGTCGGTGGAGGTGGGAGCAGATTTATCTTTCCAGCATGTGTCTTTCTCCAATATCTGTTCAGTAACTTGTTCTTCTTGGTCTTGTTATCCTAATTATTGACTGACTCATGAGGGGGAGTAACCCTGAGATGTCTGCATCAAGCTATATCAGCACTTTCCATACCAAGTTGTCTCAAAACCCTCACCCCTGTCCCCAACAGCCCAGCGCCTTCCAACTCGTTACCTACAGAATTAGTGGTTATGGTGTAATAGGGTGTCATTCTAACTGCTTATGCTCAAGGTCCTGGCAGACAAGTGGATCCCTCCGCTGCTATGTTTCTGCAGGCTTCATGTGCTGCTGCAGTTCTCTAGGCTCGGTAGAATTTTTCTTGTATGGCTATTGTTGTTGGACAAGAAATGTTACTTTCTAGACTTGAAACCCGTGGAAACCACAGTGAGACCAGCATGCAGGGTGAGGTGCCCCTTGTGTGGCACAGGAGTCTTCCTCAGGATCCAGACCTCTTCTAGCATCTTACATCCCAAGCTAAAATGCTTTATGAGCTTATAAATACACACACACCCCCTCACACTTCACCACTGCGTAAGTGCTGTGATGTCTGAGGTGGGATGCAGCAGCTGAATAACCAGATACAGCAATGCTGCCCAGCCATTTAGGACAGGAAGTGAAGAAGAATGCTGTGTCAAACTGAAATGAACCCAGGCTATAGGATGTAAATACCAGAACTGGGGCTCGTCCAGGACTCTGGTGTTAACGGTCCTACCCCGTGAAATGCCCATTGGGATCTTCAGTGGGTGGTTAGGGCCTTGCTTTTACAACTCCTCCAAAAGGCAGCCCTTCCACCAGATCATTGTCTCCATCATCAGAAAGAGGCACTGGCCCCTGTTCAATTCAAGAGAGGCGTGTCCCTTGGTGACTCCCTGCCACCACACACTGCATAATTTCTGCTTCCCATCCAAACACTTGCTAGGCCAGTCACTGCTCGTGACCCTGGGCTGGGGAGAATCCTCTTACAGGAGGCCGAGAAGCTACGTGCTTGTGTTTTACAGCAACAGCGCCTGGATCACTTGGAAGAGAAGCTACGGCTGATGACACAGTCACGTGATGAAGCTCAGAACTACTGCCTTCAGCAGAAGCAGGCAGTGGGAGAGGCACAGGCCAAGGTCAGCCAGATGACCCTGCAAACCGAAGGGCTCAAGAGGCGCATGGAGGAACTACAACAGGTACTAGGGCAGTAATTGATGCAGAACTGTATGCTGAGGTTGCTGGTCTCTCATGTCCTGTGTATGCTAGGACCTGAGTGGCAAGGAGCAGGAGAAGGTGGCTGAGGTGAACAAAGTGAGAGTTGAGCTGCAGGAGCAGATTGGACACCTGCAGGCTGAAAGGACAGCACAGGAAGGGCTGAAAGAGAAGATTGCTGCCCTGGAGAGGCAATTGAAAGGTGATGGACGTGGGGGTTGGGGGTTATATACAGCATCTCTCTTACAGACTGCAGGGAGTAGTATGAGGTGTCATGTCATCTCTAGTCCCGCTCCATGGTCTAGAGAGTCTGGGGCCGAATGGTACCTGCTGTTACCCTTGACGATACCACCTCATATTTCTTTCCTGCCTTCCAGTTGCTCTACAGATAGCGATGAATTAAACTGCACAGGAGCCTCTGGAAGTGTCTCAGGATTCTTATCCCCATTTTACAGATGGGAGGCTGAGGCTCAGAAGTGAAATGCCGTGCTCAAGTTCACACAGCGGGGGGGGATAGAACCAAGGTCTCTTGACCCTCAGTCCTATGAGCATGATACCACATCTGCACACAAATGCCCCATCAGTGTCTTGTTGGGCCCACTAGATAAAGCTAGAGGTAAAGGCCTCCAGCAGTCTGTGCTGTGTGTGTCTGTTACCACTCTGCCTCCACAGGCATACTCCCACTACAGCAGGTTATTCCCTGGTACTGACCCCCTGAGCCAAAGGACACACCCACTCCCTATGCTAACATGGTTCTTTCTGCACAGTGTTATCAAGTAACCACCGAGAGGCCCTGCTGGATAAAGAGAGTGAAATCTCTACTCTCCAGGAGAAGCTGAGGATGAAAGAGGCTGAGATCTCCAGGATGAGGGAAGAGGAGGCCCAACGAGCTAGTTTCCTGCAAAACGCCATCATGGCCTATGTGCAGGGCTCTGCCCTTGGAGCCCTCAGCCCTAGGAAATGAGCATGTCCGAAGGAATCCAAGGTGCCTGCTGTCAGGAATAGGGGGGCGTGATCTGTGTGCAGCTCCTTCCGGAGCAGGCCTGGTTTCTCAGGAGAGTGGTGTTACTCCTCTCGGAAGCACAAGGGGGTCACAGACACAGAATCCCTCAGGCCATTCAGAAATTCTGCTGCTGACAGCAATGAGGTCTGAAGAAAGCAACTAGCCAAGGCTGGGGTTAGGGATAGCCAGGACTGAGTTCTCCCACTTCACCGTGTTAGACTTTGTCCACAGTAGAACCTGTAACAGCCTTTGAAAACAGTTTTTATGTCCTGTCACACAACATAAGTCTATCTGTATCTGCCCCACACACTGATACTAACCATGTTGTAGGAGCCTGGGAGAGAGGTGTCCGCCTGCAGCACTAATTTGGATGCTATGGCTGTTCACAAAGAAAGTCTTGTCAACACTCGACAGGGGAACTGTCAAAAACAGATCCCATGCTTGGGAGCCATCTGTGTCACTCTAGGCAAAGTACAGTGAGCACAGATACTACGGTAATGGGTGACACAGACATACTTGTAATAAATAAAATCAGCTATGCTGGCAGGTGACTGCAGAACCAGGCTGGATAATGAATTGTTAGCTATGGCTGAAGCCCCTACAGTCCTAGTTGATACTGAAAAGTAGGGAAGATCCTGTCCTTGCTCAGTATAAACCACTGTCCTAAACTGGGGCCTCTTGAACAAGACCGTGGCAGAGAACAGCATTTAGTTCCACATGGTGGGGGAGTCACAGTGGATCCTACTAAAGTGACAAGCTGCAAAGAATGAACTCCTGGCTCCAGAAGGTCCCTGAGCTGTGCAGTGCCTATTTCCTTGGCTTTGAACTGGTGAAGAGGGTGTGAGTTGTTCTTTCCATTGCTATAGTATTTCAGAAAATAATGTGTAGGAGATGGTGAATGATTTTATATTAATTTTAATGCACATTTTTAAAACGAAGATGAAAGTGAAGTATGTGTCCTTCTCTCTGGGTCTAGGGGTTGATTTGTTTTCATGCTTTGTTTTGCAGGGTTTATTTTAAAATAAAGAGCTTTTGCATTTTGTTATAATACTGAGCAATCATTGGTTGCATGCTTTAACAAATTTGGGAACTCTAATGTTTGTTCTTAACTGTTGTGTTGATCTCTGTAATGTGCTTCCTGCAGGGAGACCCTCTGGGGCTGGCCAATAAACAGGGGGCAGCTGTATGGAGAACTAGCTGAGGGCATCTAGAGGTTAGAGATTTTGAGCACAGCTAAAAACAGAAGGGGCCTGGAATTAAACCCCCAGGGTGGTTGCTCAGCTCCAAGTCTCTCCTTGAGACCCAGGAGAGGCCCATGGACAGCAGCTGTACAGTAGCTGTAATTGACTGAGAGGCCAGAGCCTCAGCTGCTCAAAATGGAAAAACTGGTTTCTGAGAGTTTTCGTAGATGGGCAGATTAAAGGAGAAGCCCTTTGTATTGGGGGTGGCCTCCCCACATGATGCTTCTCAAGGTCTGTCTACTCTGTAATAAAAGATCCATGGCCATGGCTGGCCCAGCTCAGCTGACTTGGGCTCATGGGACTCCGGCTGCGAGGTTAAACATTTCAGTGCAGATGCTCAGGTTCAGGCTGCCACCTGGGTTGTGAAACCCTGTGATGGGGGTGGGTGTCAGAGCTCAGGCTCCAGCTTGAACCTGGATGTCTAAAACTGTAAGTTTTAGCCTCACAGCCCAAGCCTTGTGAGCCCAAGTCAATTGACCTGGGTTCTGAAACTTGATGCCGTGGGTTTTTTATTGAAGTGCAGATGTACCCTAAGTTCTTGGCAGAATATTGTTGGATTTAGAGGAATCTAAAAGTCTCATCTCTGGCGGATTCTCACTCCTGCATCTTTGCAGCTGAGCACAAGATGGCTGGAACTTCTCCAGCCAAACACATTAGGGGGAAACTGCAATAGCAGTTCCATAGTGGAGGTTGCATTGTTACTACCTTTTAAAGCTTCCTGACCCTGGAGGCCATTAGTAACAAAACAGAATTAACCAGACCAGCTGCGGTGCAACACCCCTACACTGTCCTCCCAAGCAGAATTAGAGGTAACTTTCTTTTCATTATCTGTTTGTCCTAAATTACTAGAAGTGACTGGTGAGCGATGGAAACCTTGAGGGGATTGGTGTATTGGAGAGGACTGGAGTGTTGGGGGTATGGGGCAAGGCAAAACTAATCCAGCCTCTATGTTCTGACTTTCTCTTTCAAAATCCTGTGTGAATGGTTCTCGTATCCTGGCCTCAGGCCACTAGCATCCTAACAAAGTGATCTCTTGTTTGCTCTCTCATAGAATCATAGAATATCAGGGTTGGAAGGGACCTCAGGAGGTCATCTAGTCCAACCCCCTGCTCAAAGCAGGACCGATCCCCAATTAAATCATCCCAGCCAGGGCTTTGTCAAGCCTGACCTTAAAGATATCTAAGGAAGGAGATTCCACCACCTCCCTAGGCAACACATTCCAGTGTTTCACCACCCTCCTAGTGAAAAAGTTTTTCCTAATATCCAACCTAAATCTCCCCCACTACAACTTGAGACCATTACTCCTTGTTCTGTCATCTGCTACCACTGAGAACAGTCTAGAGCCATCCTCTTTGGAACCCCCTTTCAGGTAGTTGAAAGCAGCTATCAAATCCCCCCTCATTCTTCTCTTCTGCAGACTAAACGTCCCCAGTTCCCCCAGCCTCTCCTCATAAGTCATGTGTTCCAGTCCCCTAATCATTTTTGTTGCACTCCGCTGGACTCTTTCCAATTTTTCCACATCCTTCTTGTAGTGTGGGGCCCAAAACTGGACACAGTACTCCAGATGAGGCCTCACCAATGTCAAATAGAGGGGAACTATCACGTCCCTTGATCTGCTGGCAATGCCCCTACTTATACATCCCAAAATGCCATTGGCCTTCCTGGCAACAACGGCACACTGTTGACTCATATCTAGCTTCTCGTCCACTGTAATCCCTAGGTTCTTTTCTGCAGAACTGCTGCCGAGCCATTCGGTCTCTAGTCTGTAGCGGTGCATTGGATTCTTCCGTCCTAAGTGCAGGACTCTGCACTTGTCCTTGTTGAACCTCATCAGATTTCTTTTGGCCCAATCCTCCAATTTGTCTAGGGCCCTCTGTATCCTATCCCTACCCTCCAGCGTATTTACCTCTCCTCCCAGTTTAGTGTCATCTGCAACCTTGCTGGGGGTGCAATCCACACCATCCTCCAGATCATTAATGAAGATATTGAACAAAACCGGCCCCAGGACCGATGCTTGGGGCACTCCACTTGATACCGGCTGCCAACTAGACATGGAGCCATTGATCACTACCCATTGAGCCCGACAATCTAGCCAGCTTTCTATCCACCTTATAGTCCATTCGTCCAGCCCATACTTCTTTAACTTGCTGGCAAGAATACTGTGGGAGACCGTGTCAAAAGCTTTGCTAAAGTCAAGGAACAAGACGTCCACTGCTTTCCCTTCATCCACAGAACCAGTTATCTCATCATAGAAGGCAATTAGATTAGTCAGGCATGACTTGCCCTTGGTGAATCCATGCTGACTGTTCCTGATCACTTTCCTCTCCTCTAAGTTGTTCAGAATTGATTCCTTGAGGACCTGCTCCATGATTTTTCCAGGGACTGAGGTGTGGCTGACTGGCCTGTAGTTCCCAGGATCATCCTCCTTCCCTTTTTTAAAGATGGGCACTACATTAGCCTTTTTCCAGTCGTCCGGGACCTCCCCCGATTGCCATGAGTTTTCAAAGATAATGGCCAATGGCTCTGCAATCACATCTGCCAACTCCTTTAGCACTCTTGGATGCAACACATCCGGCCCCATGGACTTGTGCATGTCCAGCTTTTCTAAATAGTCCTGAACCACTTCTTTCTCCACAGAAGGCTGGTCACCTCCTCCCCATGCTGTGCTGCCCAGTGCAGCAGTCTGGGAGCTGACCTTGTTCGTGAAGACAGAGGCAAAAAAAGCATTGAGTATATTAGCTTTTTCCACATCCTCTGTCACTAGGTTGCCTCCCTCATTCAGTAAGGGGCCCACACTTTCCTTGACTTTCTTGTTGCTAACATACCTGAAGAAACCCTTCTTGTTACTCTTAACATCTCTCGCTAGCTGCAACTCCAAGTGTGATTTGGCCTTCCTGATTTCACTCCTGCATGCCCGAGCAATATTTTTATGCTCATCCCTGGTCATTTGTCCGATCTTCCACTTCTTGTAAGCTTCTTTTTTGTATTTAAGATCAGCAAGGATTTCACTGTTAAGCCAAGCCAGTCGCCTGCCATACTTACTATTCTTTCTACACATCGGGATGGTTTGTCCCTGTGACCTCAATAAGGATTCTTTAAAATACAGCCAGCTCTCCTGGACTCCTTTTCCCCTCATGTTATTCTCCCATGTTATTCTGCCTGTCTAGAGTAGTGATTCTCAAACTTATTTGATCAAGCCCCCCTTCTTTGTGTCTGTAGTAGTTTATTTCCCCCTCCTTGCCTTCAGAGCTGGGCAGCTGGAGAGCAGCAGCTGCCAGCCAGGTGCTGAGCTCTGAAGGCAGCACTGTCACCAGCAGCAGTGCAGAAAGGTGGCAATACCATACCATGCCATCCTTAATTCTCCGCTGCTGCAGGCAGCAGCGCTGGCTTCAGAGCTGGGCGCCTGGCCAGCAGCCACGGCGCTCCAACCACGCAGCTCTAAATGCACAATATGTCTTTTCCCCCAAAGTTTCTCAAGCTGCCCCTAGAATACACTGTGTGCCCCCCATTTTGAGAACCTCTGGTCTACAATGATCAGTGCCCTGTAAACAGTCACCCTGTGGCAAAAACAGTTACACATATGAAGGTAGTGCCCTTGGGCTTCAGAGTGCCAGCCTGCGAAAACTCCTGATGTTTAATGGGGTTTGACTGAGTCTGTGGAAAGAAGAAAACAAAATCTACTTTTTTTTAATGCCTGTATAATTACTTACAAAAACTACACTAAAAGACCCCTAGTGCAACCTGAATACAACCCCTTTGGCATATCCCTGACGATACAGTCTTTAATTACACGATCACATCCTGTTTTTTCCAAAGGACCCCTGCCTCCTTCAGTGCACAGGACAAAGGGAACTTCACCACCCTCTGTCTCTTCCCAGGTGAATGTTGTGGGGAAAGGCAAAGGAGCTGTCCCATTTCTCACAGAAGGGGAAGGAGGGAGCAGAGCCACCCTGAATTGCTAGGCTTTGTCTGCTCCCTGTCCCACCTGTGAGAATGGCTCTGGGTTGCTGAGGGGAGCAGGAGAGAGAGAGAGAGAGAGAACTCCTACAGCAGCTCTGATTGGTTGCTCTGCTGCAAGAAGCAGACAGGTGGGGCGAGCAGCCAATCAGAGGGTTTTTTTCCCCCTAGGCGTGGCTCAAATTCACTGTAGAGGCTGGAGCTTCTTGAGTCTTTCCTGGGCTCTTCCAAAACACTGAATGTACTTATACCTCAATCTCTGTAAGCCAGGAAACACAGTTAAGGTACATACCAGCCCTGGCCCACAACCGTAAGCCTTGCCCCTGGAGCTGGCAAGAGCCACTGGGACTAATTTTACCCTAAATTAGTTTTTAAATGTTCTTCTTTGAGTGATTGCTCATATCAATTCCAATTAGGGGTGTGTGCACAGTCATTGAAAAGTTTTTCCCCTAGCAGCACCCATCAGGTTGGCTGTGGAGCCCCCTGGAGTAGCGCCTTCATGGTGCTGGATATATACCCCAGCCAACCCGTCGCCTCCTCAGTTCCTTCTTACCGCCCGTGATGGCCGTGGGAACTGTGGCATCTTGCTTTGCAAGCTCTCCATGTTACCGTAACTTCTATTCGGGCTCTTTGTATTTTGTAGTTGTTTAGTTCTTAGTTATTGTAATTCTAGTCAGTAGTTAGTTAGCTGTTGGACTGGGGCGTTTACTTTCCACCCCGACTGCGTTCTCCTTGGGGGACTTACATGCCTAAGTCCATGCCTGCAAGTCCTGCAACGAGCCTATGCCAATGGGTGAACCCCATGGCACTTGCTTAAAGTGTCTGGGGGAAGCACGCCAAGCGGACAAGTGCAGGATTTGTAAAGGGTTCTGCCCCAGAACAAAAGAGGGGCGAGACTTTCACCTCAAGCAGCTCCTTACGGAGGTGGCACCTAGACCACAACCAGCACCAAGCTCAGCGGGGCGCAGCGCCCTGGTGGCAGTGGTAGAAGTGGCACCATGAGAGGACTCTGGGAGAGACCTGCTGCCCCGCCAGCCCCCAGCACCAGAATCGTCGGGATCGACCTGGCACTGGTCCGACTCCCTGGTGCAGAAGCGGCACCAGAAGCAGGGGAGGAGTGGATCTCCGACTCAGAGACCCACCCCTTTAGAGCTGGCCCATGGGGCACGGCCCAGAGAGGAGCACCGAGGGCCGAAAACCGTGGGGCTGGCCCTGTTGACTTCGGCCCCACAAGGGGGACCGTCCAGTCCGGTGCGGTTGGACTCTCCAAGCTAGATCATTGAGGTGGTGGAATTGCCATCCACCCTGGACACCACTGAGGCTGAGAGGGACCTCATCGCCATGACAGCACCCCGGTCCTTCGAGCCAAGCCTCCGGTACTGCAACGCGTGGCACGGTCTCGAGGCAAACCGGCGACGTTCTATCACTCAGCGCTGTCGGTGGAATGAGGGCACTGCTCCAGGTTGCGCCAGTGCTCCCAATTACACCGCCGATCCTCACGCCAATCCCCATCACGCAGCAGGTCCTGCTCCCGGCACCAGTCAGCCGAAAGTTCCCCTTCGGCGACCTCCGAACCGTGGGCGCCGGAGGCGTCAGCCAGTCGCCCCACCCCTAGGGTGCTGAGGAGGTACCGGTTGCTCTACCTCCCTGGGAACCAACCCCAGCTCCGGAGCCTGATCCAGGAAGTCACAGAGGTAGAGTTTGCACTAGCTTCGGAAAGGATCCACTTTCACTGGGCGACTGAGGCCTGGTTCTGTGCTTGCACCTCAACTCCCCTGATGGGCTTGAGTTTCTCCTCAGCCTCTTTGCACGTCCCCACCCCTCCACTATCCCTAGGGGCCAGTGCCTGTCCCTCCTCCCCGCCTAGGCCTTGACTCCCTGCCCTTCGCCCTGCGCCGTGTCCGGCTCACTGCGGCGGGGGGCGGGGGGCGGGGGGCGGTGTGGGTGACGTCCAACCTCTGTCCCGCTTGCAGATTTCTCGTATGTGCACACAGGAGAGGTGGCCTGCGGAACTCCCTGCCCCATGAGGGCAGGGTGCTGGGCCCGGGGCCGGGCGTTCCCCCACCCTGGGACCAGGGAGCCCTGCCTGCCAGCGGAGCAGCGCTGGCTCCCCCGGCCCGGGGGCGGGGGCGGGCGCGGGGCTCGGGGGGCGGAGGCTGCCGCGGCCCCGGCTTCGGCTCCCCCCGCCGGGGGCTCGGCTGCGCTCGGCTCCTCGGCCCCGCCCGGCTCCGGTCTCACTGCGGCGGAATCGCGGAGGCGCCGCCATCCCGGGGCAGATGCAGGCGATCAAATGTGTGGTGGTGGGAGACGGGTGAGCGCCGGGGGCCGGGCGGGCCGGGGCCGGGGAGCGGGGCCCGGGGACCGGGGCCCGGGCGCAGGGGGCGAGGCGGGCCCGAGAGACCAGAAAGCCCCGGGTGGGTCCCAGCCGCCGGCAGCGCCGCGCCGCGCCCCAGACGCCCCCTGAACGGCCCCTTCCCCCCGCGCATCGCCCCCCCGGCTGACCCCCGGCCCTTTGTCTCCTTCCCCCCCCGGCCCTGTGTCTCCTCCCCCCCCCGCATCGCCCCCCGGCTTCCCCCCCCCCCCGGCCCTGTGTCTCCTTCCCCCCGCGCATCGCCCCCCTGGCTGCCCCCCCGGCCCTTTGTCTCCTTCCCCCCCCGCATCGCCCCCCGGCTCCCCCCCGGCCCTGTGTCTCCCTCCCCCACATCGCCCCCCCGGCTTCCCCCCCGGCCCTGTGTCTCCTCCCCCCCCCCGCATCGCCCCCCGGCTTCCCCCCCGCCCTGTGTCTCCTTCCCCCACATCGCCCCCCCGGCTTCCCCCCCGGCCCTGTGTCTCCTCCCCCCCCCGCATCGCCCCCCGGCTTCCCCCCCCGGCCCTGTGTCTTCTTTCCTCCCCCCGTATCGCCCCCCGGCTTCCCCCCCCCGGCCCTGTGTCTCCTTCCCCCCCACGCATCGCCCCCCGGCTTCTCCCAATGGCCCTGTGTCTCCCTCCCCCCCCCCCCGCATCACCCCTCCCCGGCTTCCCCCCCGCCCTGTGTCTCCTCTCCCCAGCCTTTCCCTCCCACCCCTGCCTCACCGTCTGGTCCTATATCTCCCTCCCCTGCAGCGCTCCTCCGGCCCTCTGTTCCCCCCCCCTTGCAGCACCCCCCTGCTCTGTCCCTCCCCTCCCCAGCCTTCCCCCTCTCTCCAGGCCTGTGTTCCCCCTGCAGTGCCCCCTGGTCCTGTATCTCCCATTCCCGGCCTTCCCCTACTGCATTGCTGCCCCAAACAACAAGATCTGAATTATGTGGGAGACCTGGCATCTGAGCATATCATGCCACAGTGTGAAATGCAAAATGCAGGAAGACTGGCCAAATTCACATGTGGCTGTGAACAATGGAAGAGATCTGGGGCGGACAAAGTGCTAGGCAGGCCTGAAGAAGAACATTTGCCGTCAGTTGTGGGCACTCTAACTCCGTAGAAATTGGGGTGAGATGGTCTGAGAAAGGCCATAATAATGAGCGGCTGAGGTCTTTGGGGTTGTCATTTACTTCATGTCCCTACTCCCCAGCAGCCGTTAGTCAAGATAATATGATTTAGCACCTTCCTCTGAAGCAACTGGTACTGGCCGCTGCTGGAGACAGGAGATGGAGCTGGATTCTTATTGTTGGGATTTGTAATACAATAACTCCCAAGGGCCCCAGCCATTGTACAAATACAGAGTAGGTGGGAAGCTGTGCCCCAGAGAGTTGACGGTCTAAATAGACAAGACATACAGAGCGTTGGCAGGGAAACAGGCCTAGAGAGGGGAAGTGACTTGTCCACAGCAGGTCAGTGGCAGAGCCAAGACGAGAACCAGGTCTCCTTACTTCCTGTTCAGGTCTTTGTCCCCTGGATCTGATGCAATAATGCCTGTATTTCATCCCTATGATGGGGAAAGCTGTTCTGCTTCAGTGTTCAAATCACTGAGTGGGACGAGAAGGCAATTCCCTTGACTCATCGGTGCTGGAACTAGGGGTGCTGGGCATGCTGCCACATCCCCTGGCTGGAAGTGGTTTCCATTATATGCAGGATTTGCACTTTGGTTCAGTGGCTCTCAGCACCTCCATTATACCAGAGGTGGGCACACTACAGACTGCGGGCCACATCCGGCCCACAGGACTGTCCTACCTGGCCCCTAAGCTCCCAGCTAGGGAGGCTAGCCCCGGCCACTCCCCCGCTGTCCCCCTCCCCCCCAGCCATGTGGGCAGAGCTCTGGGCGGTGGGGCTGCACGCTCCTGCAGGGCAGCGTGGGTAGCTCTGGCTGGGCGGCATGGCTCCCAGACATGCTGCTCTGAGCAGCATGATAAGGGGGCCAGGGCCGGGGGGTTGGATAAGGGGCAGGAGGTCCGGGGGGAAGTCAGGGACAGGGAGCAGGTGGCGGTTGGATGGGGTGGAGGTTTGGGGGGGGGCAGGGAAGAGGGGGGAGGAGTAGATAGGAGGTGGAGTCCCAGGGGGCGGTTAGGGGCGGGGGTCCCAGGCGGGGGCGGTCAGGGGACAAGGAGCGGGGGGGTTGGATGGGTCAGGGGTTCTGAAGGGGGCGGATAGGGGGCGGGGGCCAGGCTGTTTAGGGAGGCACAGCCTTCCTTACCTCGCGCTTCGTACATTTTGACACCCCGATGTGGCCCTTGGGCCAAAAAGTTTGCCCATCCCTGCATTATACACATTGTTCCAGCGTGCCTGCCTTGACTTATCAGAAATGCTTTCCATAAAGGAGCAACAAGGAAAAGTTGACCCTTGGCCAGCGCGAAGTGTTTTGTTGAGGAAGGCAGTAATGGGAAGTCACATGATTTAAAGCCCCATTCTGGTTGGGGCCTGGATGCTGTAGCTGCTTGGGCCAGAGCCTTGGAGGCTGGTGCCTTTGCAGCATGTCACCACATGTCCCTGGTTATGCCAATAAACACGTTTGAGCGTGAGGTAGCAATCTTTGAAAGTGGTGCTCTAGTCAGGAATAGCTCCCTGTTGGAACATGGTCAGATGTATGCAAGGACACAGCACTTGGTATGTTCAGGCCTGGTCCTGGACCCCGAGAGTGCTGGAGATTCTGGGCAGCACACTTCTGCCTTTTCACTGACTAAAGCTCCAACTTGCTGCTTGTACCCTTTTCTCCCGTGGACTCTCCCATTCATCCGCATCATGCTCTGCCCTTTCCCCCTCTGCAGGGCTGTGGGGAAGACCTGCCTGCTGATCAGTTACACCACTAATGCCTTCCCTGGAGAGTATATCCCCACTGTGTGAGTATTGGCACTGTGCTCTTTGCACAGTTGTTAAGAGGGGGGTGGGGGTGCAAATTATTATCATGTGATGATTCCAGGGCTTATTTTGTGCCAGGGCTTGCCGGGGCTGAGCCCCAGCACCTCTGGGCTTGGCAGTTCAGAGCCCTGGCACCTCTGGGCTTGCTGAATCAATTACGAATGTAAAAAAATTACTTGAGCCCCAGCATCTTATTCCCTGAGCCCCCACACCTTTCATTACAAATTAAGCCCTGGACAACTCCCTTCTACTCCACCCTGGGATTGTGTTCTTGTAATGGGTTCCCTTGTTGTCAGTAACAGGGATTCTTCCTGTGGCAGGTTTGATAATTACTCTGCCAATGTCATGGTGGATGGGAAGCCAGTGAACCTGGGTCTCTGGGATACAGCAGGGCAAGAGGACTATGACCGACTGCGGCCCCTCTCCTACCCTCAGACGGTGAGTGAACAGCCTGGGCTGGCCTCGTTCTGCTCCCTGCATTGTGGGCGGGGTGGTCTCTGGGTACACCCTTTGCTTCTCTTTGACAGGTTCCCAGTTTCTGAAGCTGGGAGTTTGTGTTTGCATTACTGGAGATGCTACCTTGAGGTCCTGTATGATAAGGAGAACAGGTGTCTCTTTCCCCCTGCAGACCATCCAGGTGATTCCTGCTGCTTTCTGGGGGCCATTTGAAGTGCAAAAGCCTACAGTTTGTTTTGGGGCATTTGCAGACCACTAATGTGCTGGGGGGCATGTGGAGGAGAGAGGGAAATTAAGTACAGCAGGGGTCGGCAACTTTTCAGAAGTGGTGTGCCGAGTCTTCATTTATTCACTGTAATTTAAGGTTTCGCGTGCCAGTCATACATATTAACGTTTTTTAGAAGGTCTCTCTCGATAAGTCTGTATATTATATAACTAAACTATTGTCGTATGTAAAGTAAACAAGGTTTTCAGAATGTTTAAGAAGCTTCATTTAAAATTAAATTAAAATGCTGATCTTACGCCGCCGGCCCACTGAGCCTGCTGCCAGCCTGGGGTTCCATTCACCTAGGCTGGCAGCAGGCTGAGCGGGGCCTGCGGCCAGGACCCCAGCTGGCAAGGGGCCGGCAGCCAGAACCCCAGACTGGCAGTGGGCAGAGCGGCTCAGCCCGCTGCCGGTCTGGGGTCCCAGCCCTGCCCACATAGGGTGGGTACCTACCTTCTCCCTGGTTCTAGGCCATTCTCTTCCTCTCTCTCTGCACTGAGCTGAGGGTGGGAGTGCACTGAGCACAGGGCTGGGGGTGAAGGAGCAGGTTGGGATGTAGGGTCTGGCCAGGAGCTAGCATGAGGGAGGGGGTCAGGGTTGGGGCAGGAGGTTTGGGTGTGGAGTGCTTACCTGGGCAGCTCCCATTTGGTGCGAGGGGTGCAGGTGCTCCTGTTTGGTGCGAGGGATGGGGGTGGGAATGTGGGGGGTGCAAGAGTCAGAGCCATAGGTTGTGGGGGGCTGGGTATATGTGGGGGGTGCAGGAGTCAGGGCAGCGGCTGGGTATCTGTGGGGGGTGCTGGAGTCAGGGCTGGGATCGTGGTGGGGTGCAGGGGTCAGGGCAGAGGGCTGGGGTGTGGGCTAGGGTCGTGGGCGTGCTCCCAGCCCCCTGCCTAGAGTGGCTCACGGCAGGGGGCTGGAGGGGATATGCCCTGATTCCACCCCCCTTCCCCAAGTCCCCGTCCCCACCTCTTCTCTGCCTCTGCCCTGGAGCGTGCTGCGGCTCCGCTTCTCCCCCTCCCTCGCAAGGGCCATCAGCTGATCGGTGGCAGGGAGGGAGAGGAGGAGGGGCAGGAATCCAGCACGCTGGGGGAAGAGGCGGGGGGAGGGGGGAGCTTGCCTGCCCTGCAGCAGTAGCCGGCAGGACCAAGCTTCTTCACCCTGCCCCCGTGGGGGCGGGGGGCGGAGAAGAGCGGGTCGGGGCAGGCAAGATTTTTAATGGCACACTGCTGCCTGCCAGGGTCCTGGCCGCCGGCCCTGCTCAGCCCGCTGCCAGCCAGGGTTCAGCAGCGGGCTGAGCGGGGCCGGCGGCCGGGACCCGGCAGGCAGCAGCGTGCCATTAAAAATCGGCTCGCATGCCGTCTTTGGCATGTGTGTCATAGGTAGCCAACCCCTGGAGTACAGCATGGTGGTCTGATTGGTAGCTGAGGAGCTGCCCCCACAGAAATGTCATCTATTTTTGGTCTTTCAATGGAGCGCTTTCCTTACCCCTCTCCAGTGCTCTGCGGGGGGAGGGGCTAACTGTCCCTGACTGATGCCCTACTAGTCCTTGGCTGTTGCTGCTGGATCCTTTGCTAGTGGTTAATGCTGTTGTCCCCTCACAGGATGTCTTCTTGATCTGCTTCTCCCTGGTGAGTCCAGCCTCATTTGAGAATGTCCGAGCCAAGGTAACTCGCTTTCTTCTTTTTGGGGGGGAGGAGGAATGGCAAGGTCCCTTGCCCTCATGAGGGGCAGACAGACCCACTGCTGTACCATGTAATCTTGTCATTGGCAGCACTGGGTCTTGGCACAAGCATAGCCCAAGGTCAATATAGTTGGATGAGCATAAGCAACAGTCCCTGCCCCTCGGAGACAAAGCCGAAATCTCTTGAATGGAGTTTTGTCAAGCCCTCCTATGAAAACCAGAGGAGAGGAGGCAGCTGCAGAGTGGAGGAGGTGCCTGAGCCGCATCAGCCACACTTCCTTTGGCTATGTCCCGGCCTTCTGAGATTTAGATAAAGCAGAGAGCGTCCTAGAAACAAACATGTGGCAAAGGGAGGCAGCATGGGATAGCAAATGGGGCAGGAGACCTGTCTACTATCCCCAGCTGTGCCACCGACTTGCTGTGCAGCATTCCCTCTGTGCCTCAGTTTCCCCAGTTGTATTGACTTCTCTTTATAAAATGGTTTAAGAGCTACGTATAAAACTGTCTTCTGTGCTGACTGTTACTAGTATTTCAGTATAGTGCATTGGGGCACTATATACCTAATTAATGAGCAACTGATTAATTATGCTGCAAGATTCTTTCCCCTACTGTCTCTGACAGTTCTCAGTGAACTACTCTGTTTTAGTGGTACCCAGAGGTCCGGCACCACTGTCCTAATACTCCCATCATCCTGGTGGGCACCAAGCTGGACTTGAGGGATGACAAGGACACCATTGAAAGGTTGCGTGATAAGAAACTGGCCCCCATAACCTATCCCCAGGGCCTGGCCATGGCACGGGAGATTGGTAAGTCTTGGATACCTATTCTGACGAGAGCTGGAGCTCCTCACTGGGTCTGGCTTGTCATTTCCAAGGGGAGACTTTTTATCGTAACACCTGGGAGCCCTAGTTGTGGACCAGGTCACTACTGTGGTAGGCAGTGAAGAAATATGGAACAAAAAGACAGTCCCCACTCCAAAGAGTTTACAGTCTAAGCCAGGTCTTTCTAGGCTTGGAATGGTTGAGACAGATCTCTCTTCCCACAGGATCAGTGAAGTATCTTGAGTGCTCAGCCCTGACACAGCGGGGCTTGAAGACAGTGTTTGACGAAGCTATCCGTGCTGTGTTGTGCCCCCCACCTGTGAAGAAGCCTTGCAAGAAGTGCACTGTGTTCTGAGGATGTTGGCGAGGTGCTGACTCAGCATGTCCTTGTCATCCTCCTCCAACAGATTGAGTGTTCACTGGGTGCTTCTGGAGGGGGCTGTGATGTGTGGGGCCCTTCATCATGTACGAAGTCAGTGTTTTTTAAATGTCTCTTTGATTTAACGTCAGTGTTGATGTGAAGGGGCAGTGGGGGCGGGAGGTTAGGTGGATGCTGTGCAGCCCCTAGGGGAGGAGCAGGGGGCGTGGTGCAGGGTAGCTCCCTGAGATAGTGAGGTGCAGCTCTCCTTAACTTCAAGTTGAAGAGGCTAAGACACCCATTCTGTGATGGAAGCACCTCTGCTTGCAACGCACAGGGGGAGACAGGTGGGAAGAATCCCTAAGGGGGGGGGTAGGGACCATTGTGTGATAGTTTGTGAATGACAAAACCAGCTGGAAGGGTAGCGGGGCCTCCTCACCCCAGCACATTGCTGGTGATACTTAACTAACCGGTGCTCTAAGGAGATGTGCCAGAGGCTTATGGGAGCCAAATAACTAACTCCAGGAGTGGTGAAAATAAGCAGAAGACAGAGGCTGAAGGAATTACTATTAGCTTTATTGAGTACTAATCACTAGTCAAGCTCAGTGAGTGCAACAGTCCTGTGCACTTAGTGCCTTTTAGGGCACTACCTTG
The DNA here is from genome assembly GCF_965152235.1 of Eretmochelys imbricata. Taxonomy (NCBI): domain Eukaryota; kingdom Metazoa; phylum Chordata; order Testudines; family Cheloniidae; genus Eretmochelys; species Eretmochelys imbricata. The sequence goes on along the minus strand of NC_135585.1, from coordinate 472,234 downwards.
GGCGCTGTTCCCTGCCCATCAGTCATGGCAGAAGGATGTTTTGCAGGGGGCCTCTCCTCCCTCATCCAGTCTCTGCAGAGCAGGGCTGAGGTTGTTGCCTCTTTTTTCTATCAAAACCCATAAAAGAGGGAGTGAGGAGTCTGGTAGCTACTCCCTCCCTTTCCCGCTGGGAGTATGGTGCTGGGCTTTATCGGTTTGGATGGAGCAGGGAGAGCTTCTGAAGGTTTTGGGGGGAGAGGGTCAGAACAAAGACAGGTCCTGTTTCTAATCATCATGTAGAGTGACAAGATAAACACCTCTTATTTTGGTACAATAAACATTCTCCATGAAGGAGTGTGGTGGCTTTGTTCGGAGCAGAGAGCACAGCTTTTTGGAGGGAACAGCTATGCTTTCAACAGTGGAATGACCTGCCACACTTTTCTGACAGGTCCCAACCCTGTTAATATCCGTCTACCCCTCCCCTCTTGTGGTCTGAGTCACTCACTGTCTCTCCATCATGTTTAGAATCACTTAGTAACAATAGGTTTCAGAGTAGCAGCTGGGTTAGTCTGTATCTGCAAAAAGAACAGGAGGACTTGTGGCACCTTAGAGACTAACAAATTTATTTGAGCATAAGCTTTCGTGAGCTACAGCTCATTTAAGGAATGATTCTCTCCTTGGGATGCCAATGCAGATGTATCATCCTAGGAGACGAGAAAACCCCCATCAACCAGCAGCGAGACACCTGTTGTCATAGCGCTCTTGTCACTCAGCAGGAAGAGGATGCTGTTCACCACATCATCTACCTCTGGAATAGGACAGAGAGAGCGCAACAGCTGAGGCACCCCACAAATTGCACTAGCAGCTGGAAAAGAAACCTACACACTTTCAAGAGCCTGCCATCATTCTGCCTTCCAGTTGTGTCCTCTTGGCCAATAAGGAGACATAACTGAGAGGGGAGAGATTTCTCCCTCCCTGCACTGGGCTGTGTCTGGTGCAGTGAATGAGACAGTGTGGCCGGTCCCTTGGCATTCAGAAGCCCTTGCTGTGTTCCCAGGATGGATGGTTAGCTGATGACAGGGTCATAGCATCGAGTGTTGTTATCCTCCAGCGCTCAATCCTATTGCTGGTGAGGAGGGTAAAAATGTCTCCCGCCCACCCTAAAACAAACCCACGTTGGGAAGTTTTTGGAGGAGGGGAGAACCTTGACTGGTTCTTGCTTGCTCCAAGTGGAAACACTACAGCTGCTTCAAGGACTCTGACACAAACTTTAAGCAGAGCTGTATCATTGCTCTTCCTGGGCCTGGAGGGCATTAGCCAGAGAGAGGCAGATACACGTGGCTGAGCAGCCAATTAGAAGGAAGCACTAAGGGTGCAGATGAGCTGAATATGGAGCCAGCCCCAGTAACAAATCCCCACCACTGACCTGCAAACTTCCCCAGAGGAATTCGACTGATCATGGCAGCAGCTTTCTGAGGCTCACTCCAGTTAATTTGCCCCATGTCAGTCATGACCACAGTGGGGTTCACGCTGTTCACCCGGATCTGTCACCAACAACAGTACATTAGGTAACTGAACTACCGTGAGAGAAACTGTCTCCACTTGCTCACTCCCACCCCATCTCAGAGATTGCACCTTCCCTGCTCTCTTGCATAGACTAGGTCTTACCTTGTGGGGTCCCAGCTCCAGAGCCATCACCTTGGTCAGCATATCTAAGGCACTTTTTGTAGAACCTTCAATAAAACCCAACAGAAGGAAGAAGCTGAGTGCACAGCACCTGGGCTGGGTCACACATGTTTGTGGCACCCATTCCTGGGCTTGAACTAGGTCAACATATTCACTGCATCCAAACCCAGGTCCCTGTGCTTGTGGCTTCCCGCTACTATAGGTCATGCATGGATTAATGGGCAGGTGTGGAGTGTGCTGAAGCTGAGACACTCACAGTAGACAGCATGCTCCCGTAGAGCCCGCTGAGATGCCTGGCTCGAGACGTTCACTATCGCTCCTTGCACCCCTCGTGCAATCATCTGCCGGGAAATGATCTGAAACACAGCACCAGAGAACAAGTGGTGGGGACTCATCCAACCCAGACTGTTGGTGCCTTCTTGGGGGATTAGAAGATCCTGCCAGAGCAGTTACCCAAATCGCCTCCCAGCTCTGAACTAAGAGACATGGTCAGAACTAGGGGGTGTAGCAGGATCAGCTACACCAAGCACAGCCTGTTCAACATACACAAACAAGGTCAGGCTCTTGTGGATCCTCACAAGGAGCGGAGACGCAGGCAAGGCTCCTAATGAAGACTTTTATTTCCATTGTACACATGGCTTCAGGGAAGCTGAAATGTCAGCTTATCTCTGGCTGCACCCCACTCCAGTTCACAGTCCCTTCTCACCTGGGAAACATGAAACACGGCCCGAAGATTCACATCGAAAGACCTATAAAAAAAAATTGTCCAAGTCAGAGAAAAAGAAAATCACAACATCACGGCAGCCCTGGAGGGGGGCGGAAAAGGGAGGCTGGGTGCTGCCAGGGCCTCAGAAACACTGATCAGCTGTGAAAGGAACTGGGTATAAACTCCAGTCCAACTGGCTAGAGAAGTTCACCCCCTTGGAACTAGTCTTATCTAAACACAACCCATTAGCATTACAGAGCACCTAGGTGCAATACACCCAGCAATGACCATTCACAGGAGATGAAATAAGCTGTTTAGTTAGCACCTCCCCCGTGTAGCAGAGAAAAGAACATAACCAGGACTTCCTTGAGTTGTTTCCTATGGGACCCTCTTCTAACCGAGTACATTTATTAAAATTTAAACAGAAATGTCTCGGCCAGTGGCCCCTCCTAGATCAGTCAAACCTTTACCTTGTCCAGTCGATTCATCAGCTCTTACAGAGAGAGTACTGATCACAACACGCTGCTTGTGTTGTTTTAGCCATTCCTTCAGCCACCTGCTGGCCAGGCGTAGCGCACTGCAGCCCAGAACCCTAGCGATCCCCCAGCCTCTGCCTCCCACGAAGCTGGGATTACAGGCATGCGACACCACACCTGCAAACCTTTACAAGGCTTCAAAATACTAAAGAAACCTACAAAATATTTCACAGCATTTCCTTGTATTTGCTTCAATGAGATGCTGCTCCTTCCTCAGTCCAGAATTTCACCTTCTTTGCCCGCAGATGGTGTAACTGAACTAGCAAGTGACCAGCTGTTTCGTACCCCAGCTACTAGCCATCAGTTAATCATTTGGGGTGCTACATTTGCACAACCTTTTCTTCTTTACTTTGGGAATAAGGTACTACCCACCAAAGTGTTTCCTCCAAGAAGGGAGGAAATGTACCTCTACATCTGCGAGAGCTCACACCCAGTTTGAAAGAGGGATGACAGAGAGAATCATCTGAAGAACAATTTTTTGCTGTTGGAATGCACTGAAGAATAAGCAGTTTGTTTCCCACCCAGGTAAGATCTTGAATTCCCCTATCCTCTTTCCTCTCCATACCTTGGCCATCAAGTGAAGCCAGGCTGATGTCTGAATGGGAGACCTAGGGATAGAGGCTGTAGGGAATAGTGTGGTTGAACAGTAGGGGGCACTCTCCCCTCTGGGTTGGTTCTGACTATACTGCCCTAGCCTAGTGGAAAGAGGCAGTCTGGGTGACTCAGTAGGGTTTTTTCCCCTTGTGTCAGTACTGACCCTTGTGCCCAATGCATTTTCCCAGTGGAGATATACCCAGTGTGCCAAAACGAGAAAAGTACTTTGGGTGCTGCCAGAAAGAATTATTTCTCTCCCAGCCTGCCAAAGGGAGGAGTGAACATCACCTAGTTTCCTACAGTCAGATGAGCAAGCTCTGCCCCGGCAAAGGGTAGAAGTGTCCTGATAGTTGCCTTGACTTTCAGTTCTGCAGAACAGCTGGGGCATAAGTGTGCCCTGGCACTCCCCAGAATGTCCCTGACATACTCCCTGGGGTGGGGGCAGTGGCTCTGCAGGTCCGCTACACCAGGGAGAGAGAGGGCTATTGTGTGACATGGCCACATCCCCACTGTGTGCTGACCCCAGGCTGCAGGGACTGGAGAGCCAGAGAGAACCACAGGCTCTGTCTCCAGCAGCCCTTGTGTTTATTAGAGCAGAACCCAGTCTCTCCCTTAGTACTGCCCTGCCTCCCTCCATTCCCTACCATACGCTCAGGCTCCTGGAGCTGCTATTAGCTTTGTGCCAGTCCTTACCTGTCGAAGGCCTCCTTGGTCACCTCCAGGAAGGGCTGGAGCACAGCCACAGCTGCATTATTTACCAGCAGGTCAACGGCGCCCACCTTGCTCAGCGCTGCCTCGGTGGCATCCCAATCACCCAGGTCCACACAGAGTGTCTCAATCCCGGTACGCTGGAGGACACAGCAGAGGGGCCAAAGATGATAGTGCACCAGGGAGGGTAGGAGGCTCCCCTGGGGTGTGAGACTGCCCTCAGGGAGATCTGGGCCCCTGTCACTGAGGCAGGGTGGGTTGGTTAGGCCTCCGGAGGCTGTGTCGTTGGAGCAGGACAGTTGGGGCCCGGGGGACCCTTGAGGGAATGGTGGGTGTCTGGGTCATGGGGGGGTTGGAGGCCCCCCAAGGGAAGGGTGTGTATGGACTGACCCCCCTGGGAGGAGGGGGTTGAAGGCCCACCTGACTGGAGGGGGGGTGTCCGGGTCGGGTGGGTCCCCTGAGGGTGGAAGGTATCTGGGCTGCTGGGGGGATCCTGAGGGGGTGTCCAGGCCAGTGGGGGGACCCCGGGGGATGTCTGGGCTGCTGGGGGGACGAGACCTGGAGGAGTGTCCGGGCCAGTGAGGGGGTGTCTGGGCTGCTGGGGGGGGGGGGAACGGGACACTTGGAGGGGGAACCCTAGGGGGGTGTCCGGGCTGCTGGGGGGGACGGACCTGGAGGGGTGTCCGGGCTGCTGGGGGACCCTAGAGGGGTGTCCGGGCCAGTGGGGGAGTGTCTGGCCGCTGGGGGGGGGAATGACACCTGGAGGGGTATCCGGGCTGCTGCGGGGACCCTAGGAGGGTGTCCGGGCCAGTGTGGGGGGGTGTCCGGGCCAGTGTGGGGGGGTGTCCGGGCCACTGGGGGGACCCTAGGGGGGTGTCTGGGCCGCTGGGGGACCCTAGGGGGGTGTCCGGGCCAGTGTGGGGGGGTGTCCAGGCCGCTGGGAGGGGGTGTCCGGGCTGCTGGGGGGACCCTAGGGGGGTGTCCGGGCCACTATGGGGGGGGTTTCTGGGCCGCTGGGGGGGGGACACCTGGAGGGGTGTCCGGGCCAGTGAGGGGGTGGGGAACGGGACACTTGGAGGGGGAACCCTAGGAGGGTGTCCGGGCTGCTGGGGGACCCTAGAGGGGTGTCCGGGCCAGTGGGGGAGTGTCTGGCCGCTGGGGGGGGGGAATGACACCTGGAGGGGTATCCGGGCTGCTGCGGGGACCCTAGGAGGGTGTCCGGGCCAGTGGGGGGGGGGTGTCCAGGCCACTGGGGGAACCCTAGGGGGGTGTCCGGGCCGCTGGGGGGACCCTAGGGGGGTGTCCGGGCCACTATGGGGGGGGGTTTCTGGGCCGCTGGGGGGGGGACACCTGGAGGGGTGTCCGGGCCAGTGAGGGGGTGGGGAACGGGACACTTGGAGGGGGAACCCTAGGAGGGTGTCCGGGCTGCTGGGGGACCCTAGGGGGGTGTCCGGGCCAGTGGGGGGGTGTCCGGGCCGCTGGGGGGGGATGAAACCTGGAGGGGTGTCCGGGCTGCTGGGGAGACCCTAGGGGGGTGTCTGGGCCAGTGGGGGGGTGTCCGGGCCGCTGGGGGGACCCTACGGGGGTGTCTGGGCCAGTGGGGGAGTGTCTGGCTACTGGGGGGGGGAATGACACCTGGAGGGGTGTCCGGGCTGCTGGGGGGACCCTAGAAGGGTGTCTGGGCCAGTGTGGGGGGGTGTCCGGGCCACTGGGGGGACCCTAGGGGTGTGTCCGGGCCAGTGGGGGGGGTGTCCGGGCCGCTGGGGGGATTCTGAGAGAGTGCCCAGGCCAGTGCGGGGACCCTGGGGGATGTCTGGGCTGCTGGGGGGGACGGGACCTGGAGGGGTGTCCGTGCTGCTGGGGGGGCAGGGGGGGGACAGGGACCTGGAGGGGTGTCTGGGCCGCTGGGGGGGGGGGGGACGGGACACCTGGAGGGGGAACCCTAAGGGGGTGTCTGGGCTCCTGGGGGAACCGTAGGGGGGTGTGCGGGCCGCTGGGGGAACTCTAAGGGGGGTATCCATACCAAGGTGGGGGGAAGACACCTGGAGGGGTGTCCAGGCTGCTGGGGTGACTCTAGGGGGGTGTCCGGGCCGCTGGGGGAAGGATGGCACCTGGGGGGGGTGTCTGGGTTGCTGGGGGGGACTCTAAGGGGTGTCCGGGCCAGTGGGGGGTGTCCGGGCCGCTGGAGAGAGGATGGCACCTGGGGGGGGTTTCCGGGCTGCTGGGGGGACCCTAGGGGGGTTTCCGGGCCGCTGGGGGGACTCTAGGGGGTGTCCGGGCCAGTGGGGGGTGTCCGGGCCGCTGGGGAGAGGATGGCATCTGGGGGGGTGTCCGGGCTGCTGGGGGGACCCTAGGGGGGTTTCCGAGCCGCTGGGGGGACTCTCGGGGGTGTCCGGGCCAGTGGGGGGTGTCCGGGCCGCTGGGGAGAGGGTGGCACCTGGGGGGGTGTCCGGGCTGCTGGGGGGACCCTAGGGGGGTTTCCGAGCCGCTGGGGGGACTCTCGGGGGTGTCCGGGCCGGTGGGGGGTGTCCGGGCCGCTGGGGGGACTCTCGGGGGTGTCCGGGCCAGTGGGGGGTGTCCGGGCCGCTGGGGGGAGGATGGCACCGGGGGGGGTGTGTGTCCGGGCTGCTGGGGGGACCCTAGGGGGGTTTCCGGGCCGCTGGGGGGACTCTCGGGGGTGTCCGGGCCGCTGGGGGGACTCTCGGGGGTGTCCGGGCCGCTGGGGGGAGGATGGCACCTTGGGGGGTGTCCGGGCTGCTGGGGGGACCCTAGGGGGGTTTCCGGGCCGCTGGGGGGACTCTCGGGGGTGTCCGGGCCGCTGGGGGGTGTCCGGGCCGCTGGGGGGACTCTCGGGGGTGTCCGGGCCAGTGGGGGGTGTCCGGGCCGCTGGGGAGAGGATGGCATCTGGGGGGGTGTCCGGGCTGCTGGGGGGACCCTAGGGGGGTTTCCGGGCCGCTGGGGGGACTCTCGGGGGTGTCCGCGCCAGTGGGGGGTGTCCGGGCCGCTGGGGAGAGGATGGCACCTGGGGGGGTGTCCGGGCCGCTGGGGGGACTCTCGGGGGGTCCGGGCCAGTGGGGGGGTCCGGGCCCCCGGGGGAAGCGCGGTTGGAGGCGGGAGCGCCGGGCCGGGGGCAGTCGCTCGGCGGGGCCCGGCCCGGCCCGGCCCGTTACCTCCCGCTCCAGGCTCTCCAGGTCCGCCTGCGTCCGGCTCAGCGCGACCACCTGGGCCCCGGCTCCGCTCAGCGCCAGGGCCGCGGCCCGGCCGATTCCTGCGGGGCGAGAGGCGGTCAGAGCCGGGCCGATCCGAGCCGGGCCTCCAGCCCAGCCAGGGCCCGTCTTACCTTTGCCCGCCCCGGTCACCAGGGCCCGGCGGCCCGAGAAGCTCGGATCTGGCTCCATACCCGGCGGGCGGCGAGCGCGGGTCCCACCCCGGACACGGGACATCCCGGGGCGACGCCCCGCCCATCGCCCCACGCAGCCGGCCCGGGGCGAGACCCCGCCATGGGGGGTTGGGGGGGGGGAGCGGCAGAGCGAGGGGGGCGAGACCCCGCCATGGGGGGGGGGAGCGGCAGAGCGAGGGGCGCAGCCGGCCCGGGGCGAGACCCCGCCATGGGGGGGTTGGGGGGGGAGCGGCAGAGCGAGGGGGGCGAGACCCCGCCATGGGGGGAGCGGCAGAGCGAGGGGGGCGAGACCCCGCCATGGGGGAGTTGTGGGGGGGAGCGGCAGAGCAAGGGGCGAGACCCCGCCATGGGGGGGGAGCGGCAGAGCGAGGGGCGCAGCCGGCCCGGGGCGAGACCCCGCCATGGGGGGGTTGGGGGGGGAGCGGCAGAGCGAGGGGCGAGACCCCGCCATGGGGGGGTTGGGGGGGAGCGGCAGAGCGAGGGGCGAGACCCCGCCATGGGGGGGGTTGGGGGGGAACGGCAGAGCGAGGGGCGCAGCTGGCCCGGGGCGAGACCCCGCCATGGGCGGGTTGGGGGGGGAGCGGCAGAGCGAGGGGCGAGACCCCGCCCTGGGGGGATTGGGGGGGGAGTGGCAGAGCGAGGGGCGCAGCCGGCCCAGGGCGAGACCCCGCCATGGGGGGGTTGGGGGGGAGCGGCAGAGCGAGGGGCGAGACCCCGCCATGTGGGGGTTGGGGGGGGGAGCGGCAGAGCGAGGGGCGAGACCCCGCCATGTGGGGGTTGGGGGGGGGGAGCGGCAGAGCGAGGGGCGAGACCCCGCCATGGGGGGGTTGGGGGGGGAGCGGCAGAGCGAGGGGCGAGACCCCGCCATGGGGGGGTTGGGGGGGGAGCGGCAGAGCGAGGGGCGCAGCTGGCCCGGGGTGCGACCCCGCCATGGGGGGTTGGGGGGGGAGCGGCAGAGCGAGGGGCGAGACCCCGCCATGGGGGGGTTGGGGGGGAGCGGCAGAGCGAGGGGCGAGACCCCGCCATGGGGGGGGTTGGGGGGGTACGGCAGAGCGAGGGGCGCAGCTGGCCCGGGGCGAGACCCCGCCATGGGGGGTTGGGGGGGGGAGCGGCAGAGCGAGGGGCGAGACCCCGCCCTGGGGGGATTGGGGGGGGAGCGGCAGAGTGAGGGGCGCAGCCGGCCCAGGGCGAGACCCCGCCATGGGGGGGTTGGGGGGGAGCGGCAGAGCGAGGGGCGCAGCCGGACCGGGGCGAGACCCCGCCATGGGGGGGTTGGGGGGGGAGCGGCAGAGCGAGGGGTGAGACCCCGCCATGGGGGGGTTGGGGGGGGAGCGGCAGAGCGAGGGGCGAGACCCCGCCATGGGGGGGTTGGGGGGGAGCGGCAGAGCGAGGGGCGAGACCCCGCCATGGGGGGGTTGGGGGGGGAGCGGCAGAGCGAGGGGCGCAGCTGGCCCGGGGTGCGACCCCGCCATGGGGGGTTGGGGGGGGAGCGGCAGAGCGAGGTGCGCAGCCGGCCCGGGGCGAGACCCCGCCATGGGGGGGTTGGGGGGGAGTGGCAGAGCGAGGGGCGCGACCCCATCATGGGGGGGTTGGGGGGGAAGTGGCAGAGCGAGGGGCGCAGCTGGCCCCGGGCGAGACCCTGCCAAGGGGGGGGGGGAGAGCGGCAGAGCGAGGGGCGCAGCCGGCCCGGGGCGAGACCCCGCCATGGGGGGTTTTGGGGGGGGGGGAGCGGCAGAGCGAGGGGTGCAGCTGGCCTGGGGCTAGACCCCGTCATGCGGCGGGGGGAGGGGCAGCAGAGGGAGGGGTGCAGGTATGTTGCTTTGAGATAACTTGACCTGTGGGGAATGCAGAAAGTAGGCCTTACAGGCCACTGCTGTCCTGACCAGGACACTGGGACTGGAACAGGAGGCCCATTTCCATCTTTGGGGTTTCCTTCCACTGCCATACTCAGGCAGGGCTTTCTGTAGGCCCAAGGTCCAGGCCATTGCTCCTGCCGGACCCTTTCCTTTGCTGTAGCTGGGGAGGTGTAAGCGGGTGGTGCAGGCAGCAATGGAGCAATGTGGCAGACAGAAGGACACGGCTGCTGGTGATAGAATGGAAGGAGCCACTCTCCCACAGCCTTGGTCCACACTAGGAGTTGAGGTCAAATTTAGCAGCCTTAAATCGATTTAACCCTGCACCTGTCCACACAATGAAGCCCTTTTTTTCGACTTAAAGGGCTCTTAAAATCGATTTCCTTACTCCACCCCCGACAAGGGGATTAGCGCTGAAATCGGCCTTGCTGGGTTGAATTTGGGGTATTGTGGACGCAATTAGACGGTATTGACCTCCAGGAGCTATCCCAGAGTGCTCCATTGTGACCGCTCTGGACAGCATTCTCAACACAGATGCACTGGCCAGGTAGACAGGAAAAGGCCCGCGAACTTTTGAATTTCAATTTCCTGTTTGGCCAGCATGGCAAGCTGCAGGTGAGTGCGGAGCTCATCAGCAGAGCTGACCATGATGGAGTCCCAGAATCACAAAAGAGCTCCAGCATGGACTGAACGGGAGGTACGGGATCTGATCGCTGTATGGGGAGAGGAATCCGTGTTATTAGAACTCCGTTCCAGTTTTCGAAATGCCAAAACATTTGTCAAAATCTCCCAGGGCATGAAGGACAGAGGCCATAACAGGGACCCGAAGCAGTGCCGCGTGAAACTGAAGGAGCTGAGGCAAGCCTAACAGAAAACCAGAGAGGCAAACGGCTGCTCCGGGTCAGAGCCCCAAACATGCTGCTTCTATGATGAGCTGCATGCCATTTTAGGGGGTTCAGCTACCACTACCCCAACTGTGTTGTTTGATTCCTTCAATGGAGATTGAGGCAACACGGAAGCAGGTTTTGGGGACGAGGAAGATGATGAGGAGGTTGTAGATAGCTCACAGCAAGCACGCGGAGAAACTGGTTTTCCCGACAGCCAGGAACTGTTTCTCACCCTGGACCTGGAGCCAGTACCCCCCGAACCCACCCAAGGCTGCCTCCCGGACCTGCCAGGCAGAGAAGGGACCTCTGGTGAGTGTACCGTTTAAAATAGTATCCATGGTTTAAAAGCAAGCATGTTTAATGATTAATTTGCCCTGGCATTCGCGGCTCTCCTGGATGTACTCCCAAAGCCTTTGCAAAAGGTTTCTGGGGAGGGCAGCCTTATTCCATCTACCATGGTAGGACACTTTACCACTCCGGACCAGTAACACACACTTGGGAATCATTGTAGAACAAAGCATTGCAGTGTATGTTTCCTGGCGTTCTTTATTCCTCTGTGTTATCCTCAGGAGAGTGACATCATTCATGGTCACCTGGTGGAAATAGGTACTTTTCTTAAGGGGACATTCAGAGGAGCCCGTTCCTGCTGGGCTGTTTGCCTGTGGCTGAACAGAAATATTCCCTGCTGTTAGCCACGGGGAGGGGGGAGGGGCTAGCCACGTGGTGGGGGGAGGCAAATGCGACTTTGGAACGAAAGCACATGTGCTATGTATGTAATGTTAACAGCAAGGTTTACCGTGAAAGAGTGTACCCATTGTTCTATAAAATGTCTTTTTAAATCTCACTGTCCCTTTTTTTTTCTCCACCAGCTGCATGTGTTTCAAGGATCACAGGATCTTCTCCTTCCCAGAGGCTGGTGAAGATAAGAAGGTGAAAAAAATGCACTCGTGATGAAATGTTCTCTGAGCTTATGCTGTCCTCCCACACTGACAGAGCACAGACGAATGCGTGGAGGCAGACAATGTCAGAGTGCAGGAAAGCACAAAATGACTGGGAGGAGAGGTGGCGGGCTGAAGAGAGTAAGTGGCAGGCTGAAGCTAAAAGGTGGCTGCAGTGTGATGAGAGGAGGCAGGATTCAATGCTGAGGCTGCTGGAGGATCAAACTAATATGCTCCAGCGTATGGCTGAGCTGCAGGAAAGGCAGCAGGAGCACAGACTGCTGCTACAGCCCCTGTGTAACCAACCACCCTCCTCGCCAAGTTCCATAGCCTCCTCACCCAGACGCCCAAGAACACAGTGGGGGGGCCTCCGGCCTCCCAGCCACTCCACCCCAGAGGATTGCCCAAGCAACAGAAAGCTGGCATTCAATAAGTTTTAAACTTTTAAAGTGCTGTGTGGCCTTGTCCTTCCCTCCTCCGCCACTCCTCCCGGGCTACCTTGGCAGTTATCCCCCTATTTGTGTGATGAATTAATAAAGAATGCATGAATGTGAAGCAACAATAACTTTATTGCCTCTGCAAGCGGTGATCGAAGGGAGGAGGGGAGGGTGGTTAGCTTACAGGGAAGTAGAGTGAACCAAGAGGTGGGGGGTTTCATCAAGGAGAAACAAACAGAACTTTCACACCGTAGCCTGGTTTTCAAAGCTTCTCTGATGCGCACCGCGCCCTCCTGTGCTCTTCTAACCGCCCTGGTGTCTGGCTGCGCATAACCAGCAGCCAGGCGATTTGCCTCAACTGCCCACCCCGCCATAAACATCTTCCCCTTACTCTCACAGATATTGTGGAGTGCACAGCAAGCAGTAATAACAGTGGGAATATTGGTTTTGCTGAGGTCTAACTGAGTCAGTAAACATCCAAATGCACATTCTACCACCATTCCGCACTTGCTGAGCCTGCAGTTGAACAGCTCCTGACTACTGTCCAGGCTGCCTGTATACGGCTTCATGAGCCAGGACATTAAGGGGTAGGCTGAGTCTCCAAGGATAAGTATAGGCATTTCAACATCCCCAACGGTTATTTTCTGGTCTGGGAATAAAGTCCCTTCCCGCAGCTTTTGAAACAGACCAGAGTTCCTGAAAATGCGAGCATCACATATCTTTCCCGGCCATCCCACATTGATGTTGGTGAAACGTCCCTTGTGATCCACCAGTGCTTGCAGCACTATTGAAAAGTACCCCTTGTGGTTTATGTACTCACCGGCTTGGTGCTCCGGTGCCAAGATAGGGATATGGGTTCCGTCTATGGCCCCACCACAGTTAGGGAATCCCATTGCAGCAAAGCCATCCAGTATGACCTGCACATTTCCCAGGGTCACTACCCTTGATATCAGCAGATCTTTGATAGCGTTGGCTACTTGCATCACAGCAGCCCCCACAGTAGATTTGCCCACTCCAAATTGATTCCCAACTGACCGGTAGCTGTCTGGCGTTGCAAGCTTCCACAGGGCTATTGCCACTCGCTTCTCAACTGTGAGGGCTGCTCTCATCTTGGTATTCTTGCGCCTCAGGGCAGGGGAAAGCAAGTCACAAAGTTCCATGAAAGTGCCCTTACGCATGCAAAAGTTTTGCAGTCACTGGGAATCGTCCCAGACCTGCAACACTATGTGGTCCCACCAGTGTGCATGTTTCCCGAGTCCAGAATCGGCGTTCCACCGCATGAACCTGCCCCATTAGCACCATGATGCCCGCATTGCCAGGGCCCATGCTTTGAGAGAAGTCTGTGTCCATGTCCTCACCACTCTCGTCACCGCGCTGACGTTGCCTACTCGCCCGGTTTCGCTTTGCCAGGTTCTGGTGCTGCATATACTGCTGGAGAATGCGCATAGCATTTAACGTGCTCCTAATTCCCAAAGTGATCTGAGCGGGCTCCATGCTTGCCGTGGTATGGCGTCTGCACAGAAAAAAGGCGCGGAACGATTGTCTGCCATTGCTCTGATGGAGGAAGGGGCGACTGATGACATGGCTTACAGGGAATTAAAATCAACAAAGGGGGTGGCTTTACATCAAGGAGAAACAAAAACAACTATCATGCAGAATGGCTCCCTCAAGGATTGAACTCAAAACCGTGGGTTTAGCAGGCCAATGCTCAACCGACTAAGCTATCCCTCCCTCTGGTATTTCAAGCAGGACTGAATCTCCATTAAAGTTTTCAAGGTGCCCCTGACAGACCTCACCAAAACGATTGTCGGCCATTGATTTCATGGAGGGAGGGAGGAGCAAATGAATACAAAACAAATCTGGTCTATTTCTTGTTTTGATCCACTCCATCTATCTTTTACATCTTTGGCTGGCAGCAGACGGTGCAGTAGGACTGCAAGCCATCCACATCTCCTGGCTGCTCGGCAGAAGATGGTACAATAGGACTGCCTGCAGGACTAAAGAGAATGACCTGGTCGAGTCACTCCTAATTTAGTCCCTGCGCCCATGTCTGCCCAGGGGCTCCTGACCAACCTTACCGAGGCGGCCAGGAGCATCTTGGACACCATGAGGATGGTTTTCAGGCCTATTGCACCGTCTGCTGCCACAAGGCAATGGGTTGCTGCTGCTGTGTAGCAATGCAGTACCGCATCTGCCCGCACCCAGGAGACATAAGGTGACAGTGAGTTGAGCGGGGTCCATGCTTGCCATGGAATGGCATCTGCACAGGTAACTCATGAAAAAAGGCGCAAAACGATTGTCTGCCGTTGCTTTCACAGAGGAAGGGAGGGAGGGAGGGTAGGGGGGCCTGATGATATGTACCCAGAACCACCCGCGACAATGTTTTTTTCCCCATCAGCACTGGGATCTCAACCCAGAATTCCAATGGGCAGCGGAGACTGCAGGAATTGTGGGATAGCTACCCACAGTGCAACACTCCGGAAGTCGACGCTAGCCTTGGTACTGTGGAAGCACTCCGCCGAGTTAATGCACTTAATGCACTTAGAGCATTTTCTGTGGGGACACACACACTCGAATATATAAAAACAATTTCTAAAAAAACGACTTCTATAAATTCGACCTAATTTCGTAGTGTAGACAAACCCATAGAGAGAGACTACTGCTGGCTGAAGCCTACAACCTCATGCTAAGGGATCTGCGCTCTGCCTCGTGGCAGCTGAAGAACTCACAGCACAGGGTGAAGGGAAGCAGAGAGCAAGCACAGGCCCACTATGAGGCCATAAAGCAGGAGCTGGCAGCTCCAGTGTGGGCAGGGTGGAGGCTGCAGGCTGCTGACAACCCCCTGCTGAAGCACTGCAGTGAGTAAGATCCCAATGGTGTGGACTTTTATCTGAAAATGAAGGGAGACAACTATTCCTACCGGGCTAAGGTGGCCAATCCCAACTACAGGGCAGCACTGGTGTGGGCTGCAGAGACAGCTATGATGAAGTCCAGGAAATCAGCCAGAAGTATCTAGAAACTACTTAACTCTCAGCAAGTGTCCAAGCTGGCCCCAAGTGCCTCCTGGCAGCCATTGTGGGGGTGGAGCCCCTCAGCCCAGTGTCTTACAAGGACTCAACAGGCATCATGCAGCACCTACAGGACAATATAATACACTGGACCAATGGTCAACAGCCTCAGCAAGCAGAGCTCATGGGGAGAAGGTAACAGAACCACAGCCTGTCAGCTGCTGCACCGTGAACTGCTTCATGCGATATGGTGAGGGGTAACCATTTCAGGGAGGAGTCCAGCATCTGCCTCTGGCACAAACTGTGGCATAGGGACTGTTCGGTCACTGATTAATGCACATGCATCTAGCTTTACTTTAACTTATTGCTAGAAACAAAGGGCCATTTCTGATGATTTCTAACTCAGCTATTGGCTCCTGAGGGGCATCAAAGCTGTTCTACGTTTTGGTCAATGCTTCAAACAGGTGTTTGGCAATACTGCACAAACTAAATGGGAAGGCAAGAGGATGCTCTAATATTTCTAAGCCCCTCCGCTCACTCAGGTTTATTTTTATCTAGTAGTGCAGGTCTGGCAACACCATTTAGTGCACTGCTTCTCAACCCTATTTCTCCCTCCCAGGACCCCAAAACTGCCTAAATCCCACAATTCTTTGCAGCCCTTTGGGGGCTGAAGCAAGAAATCATAGGTGGCTTTTGATTTGGCAGAAGTTTGGGGGCTGGTGGATGTTGGGTAGGGACTAAGTTTGACGCAAGGCAATAGTTGCAGGGTGTGTGAGGCTCAGGGCAGGTTGCTGGTGTAGAGTGTTAGAGATTTACTTCATATATTGCTACTGATGTCAGGGAACTTAACAGAGGACACTGAAAACCTGGCCCACCTTTAAATATTTATTTAATTAAAAGAAAACACTTTAGATGAGACATACCAGATAGTCTGGAACACTCCCATCTTATGGCAGCAGCGGCTACCTTAGTAGAAACATTTATGAAAAACCTTAAAAGGAGCCCAAACAACAACTTGTTAAAGGTCAGTGCTCTGCACTGCCATATAGGAGGCATGCATTTCTTTTCGAAGTCCAGCCTATAGGCCTTTCCGTTGTGGGCATGCCAAAGAGGTAGCATGCTCAGCCCTGGGAATCAGGAAGAGTATTGGACCAAACTTTTAAAACTCCGTCCTGGTGCTACTGAAATCAATATAAGTTTTGCCATTGATTTCAATAGTAGTAGGATCAGGCCTTAGTCTTAACTGATCTGTCACATGTGGTATATCTGGCAATTCCAGGGCAGTCCATGGACCAAGAACAGATGCTGCAGTAAAGAAGCAGTTAATCAGCATTTGGAGGCACAGAGTCCCATTAATGACTCGTTAATTTATGGAATTCTTTGCCACAGGAAGACAGGCATTGTGGCCAACTACTTAAGATTCAAAAAGGACTGGATATTTATATGGCTATCAAGAATATCCACTTGTAATTAATGACAAAATTTTTGGAAGGGATATTATTCAGGCTTAAGGGATCAGGAGGAGACCTAAGGTGCAGACCGATTATTCCGCATTATGGCATCTCCTGTAGCATTTGGTTCTGGCCACTGTCTGAGAAAGGAGGCTGGGCTAGATGGACCACTGAGCCGATGCAGTCTGGCAATTCCAGTGTTCCCAGCCTGGCCTCTTGGCCAAAGAATGGAGTTAGTGCCACATCAGGAAGCATGAAGGAGGGCAAAGAAGGGTCACAACATCTGAGAAGTCAGAGAGACAGATTCAGGATTGTGACAGCTAGAAGGCTGGGACCTTATCCCTCAGTAGAATTAGTCTCTCTAGAAAGCAGCAAAACACGCATGGCTAAACCCTAAAGGGTCTTTGTTAGGGAGAGATGTGAATAATCCTCTTCAGAAAGAGTTACACGACTCCATGAAGCCTCATGACTGCATACCTGAGAGGTGTGCCTATACACTCTACCCACTTTACAAATGAGAGAGGTCACATGACTCAACCACGGCCACACAGTGCATTGGTGGCAGAGACAGAATTAGAAACCAAGAGTTCCTTCCTGACAGCTCCATGCTCAGGTCACAGTGCTTGGAATTACAATTTGCCAATATGTAATTCTGCTGCTTTCCCCCCCCCATTTCAGTGTTAGTCATTAGGACCAGGAACCAGTGAAGAGCTTGTGAAAGGCCCATTAGACTAAGGGAGGGTCTTGCAAAGTAATTTTTGACACTGCTCTTCCTAACCATGCCAGCAATGGAGTGTGCAAGCCTCAGTGTGGACTAAGAGAAAAACAACAGACTTTTGGAGTCCCTTCTTTCCCCACGCCAAAACCAAACTCCTTTTCCTTTGCAGAGCACTGGTAAATCCTACAGCAGAAGCTCTGCAGACAAGGGGCTGAGCCCCGCATTTGGAGGGAGTGTGCAAGCCTTTCTTCTAGCGCACCTCTTCCTGGCTGGCTTGCGGAGGAAAAGTGAACACAGATCTTCCCCAGGCCTGGAGCTCAAAGGTCCATTTATGTAACTGGCCTGGGTGATCACACGTCCAGTCAAAGGCCGCAAATGACAGCACCTGAGGGCACTGCAGCTAACCCAGGTTTCTCCTCCCACATAGGCTTTGGGATCCAGCAAGACTGCAGAAGCAGGAAGGAGGCTGCAGGCTGTTTTAGCGACCCAGGATCAGATGCCAACCAGGCACCATGCTGTGGATTACACTGGGAGGAAGGACCTAATAGTATTCCCACAAACATCTCTCTCAGTATCAAACTGCCAGGAAATAGTATGAGCCAAGACCAAGCACCTTTGGATCTGTAGCCCATCATGGAAAACCACCACCATCTTCCAACCAGAAAGAGATCCAAGTGTGCTCTCCTCATGGAAGCCAGACTCAAGAGACCAGGGGGCTAAAGGAGAGAACATATGCTTAAGAGGTTCTGATGTGGTCCTCAGCCTGTCATGCAGGGCAGACTGGCATAATTTTGTTCTTGGTAAACACATCTCTGCCTCACTGGAAGTGCAGATGTTTCAGCTAAATTCCCACACAGCTCAGACATTGGGAGAAGAAAAAATAACAAGTTGTTCCTGAACCATTCTGCTTCCAAGGGAGCCAAATTAAAAATCCCTCGCTCCCCACCATGGGCTCTACATTCTGCCCTGGCATCTCAGCAGCACAAAGACTGATCCCTAGAAGCCCTATTCAGAACACTAGTTCCAGTGCTATGATTCCAGGCACTGCATTCCACTCTAATTTTAAGGTACAAACATACATGTGATAGCCACAGGGCTTTTAACTAGCAAAGCATGGATAAAACCAGACAGGAAGTAGGAGGGGGCGCTTAACCTTCGAGACATTATAAGAAAAGCTGCAAGATCAGAGAGCAAAGCGTAAGAGAGTTTCTTCCTTGGGATATTTCAGACAGCAGCTGATGAGGCTCACACTCCTGCCATGGGAATGAAGTGATCGGGGGATCTTACTTTTGTAGATTTTTCTTGTTCATCTCCAAGAAAAGCATCCTGTCCAATCTTGTGCAGGTAAGATACCAAATGTCAAGGTTAGGTCTGAGGTCACAGTATATTTTTAGTGGGACACCAGGTAGTGTCAGGGTAGAGAAGACAATGGACAGATCTGAATCTGTGAAAAGAGAAAGATGAGACGACAACATGAGATATGAGTTCATCAGTTTGGGGACACATCAGCTAAAACTCTTGGAACGTTCATGCGTCCCAAAACTGCAGGGAAATTGGCCATAACCCAATTGGAGTGTGGAGGCAATACAAGAAATGCTGACCCAGCCTGTGTGCTTGAGTTTTCTGGAGTCTGTAGGTATGGACAGGGCAAGCGGAATTTGTTTTGGAAGCAGGTACTCACCGGGTTGGATCTTGCTGCAAGCCAAACACTCCTGCCACACTCACAACATTGTGTTTGTTCTCAGGGCCCCCATAACTCAGGGTGACCTGAAAAAGCAAATGTAAAGTCAGAACCTGAAACATAATGGAGAGTGACTGAATGGAAGAGGTCTTAATGAGGGATAAGGAGGAGGATCTAAAGGGAAAGAGATGTCCTAGGTGCTCTGGGTGTCAGAAGTTACACATAAAAGGTGATTGTCATAATGGTTCACTTAGGATAGAAGCCTTTTGAGAGAACCTGCTGACCATCCAAAGCAGAACAGGAAGAAGAAATCAGAGTGAGGGAGACAAGAAAAGCTTAGATAAGCAGCCTTGGAGGAGAAGATACCACCTAACCAACTATATGTGTAAGCTTTAGAGTGGCATCCATTACCATAATGTCTGAATGCTTAAAAAAACAGTAATAAATTCATCCTCACAGACACTCCTGTTAGATCAGTCATATTATCCTCATTTTACACAGTGGGAAAATGGAGGCACAGAGAAGTTAAATGACTTGTGCAGGATCACACTGTGAGTATGGCAGAGCTGGCAACAAATCTCTGAAGCCTGAGTCCAGTGTCTTAACAATAAAACCATTCTTCCATACTGAGGCTGCATTACACATTTCCTAAGTCTAAAACCTAAGAGTTCAGTTTTCTGATAATCTTTAGGAACAACAAGATTTTCTGATTAGCTGTTAAAGTTAGTCTCAGGAGAAAGGGCAATCACAAAGGGAGGGGAAGATTCATCACTGCTTACTTCTGGTGTGATTACACCAGATCTGAATGTGGCCCTGACTGTGTTTGCCTAATAAAACTGTTAGAACAATTCGAATAAGTGTTCTGTGGGTGGGCAACTGTGTTTTTGTTTAGGGCGTACGTAGATAAGTAGAGGAGGAATTTTAGTTTGAGGCACTTTACAGCACCACCTATTGTCCATCAAAGAAGATGCTGTAGAAGTAATTATTTCAATACTCACAACCAATACTGAAGAAACCTCTTTAGCAACTTAACACTTGATATGCAGACAAGTCACTCTCTTAAGAGAGTCCATATAATTTAATATATGATCAGACAGACATTTAATGATGTCCCCATTACTGGTATGAATTAAAGCTGAGGCTGAATCACTTTGCCAGAAAAAAATGCAGATCTCTTGCTTTCATAGGTGTAGTGTACATTCGTGTGCCTCAGGAATGGAAAGGAAGAAGACAGAGGTGGTAAGGTAACAGCATGGTTGGGGCTGGAAGGGACAGTCAGAGAAGGGGAGAACTAAAGGTGACCCAGCTGGCCAGGATGGAAATGTGCCTGTTATCCAAATGCAGGTGGTGGACATGGGACTGCCCTGGTCAACTACATAAGCAGCTTGGAGTAACGGTGAGATTACAGGCCTGATACCATCTGCCTTTCCTGAAAACCAGGGAGAAGGTAGCTGCACCTGCAGAGATGGTTTCTTTTGATCAGACTGAGGAGCATCTCAAAGGCCAGGGCCTGCTTTGAGCAAGGCATGAGGCTTACCCTTACCTGCTGCAGCACTGTCTCGCCTTGTAGTCGCTGCAGATTCTCCAGATGGGAATGGAACAAGGGGCTGTGCAGCAGCTTCACTTCTAGCAGCCCCTCGATGATGTAACCGATGGTGCAGTCATCAGGAAGACGGACCCTCTCTGCAGTGCTGATGAAGTTACCCAAGCTGTCAGGAGAGAGGATGGAGATGGAGAGTCAAATGCAACCTTAATCCTCTCAAAGCCATGGGGTCTCTGCTACAGAGGTGCATTTACCTGGCCCAGGGACTCATCTTCAGGGCAAGGCCCCTGCTGACACAGAACCCTGCTCCACCTGTGGCAAACCAGAACTTCACAGTTGTCTAGTGAACAGCAAAAGCAACAAGAAAAAAAGAGACTTGTTAATGATACTCAGCTTTTCCCATCTGCCTGGGTAGGGAAAAAGATCTTCTGCTCTGCACCACATTGGACACATGCTCTGAGCAAATATCTGGACTTTGGGCTACCCCTGCCTCTTTGAACTCCTGGAAGCTAGACATTCTCTCATCAAGCAACTCTTATCACCTTGCAGCTGCCCAAGATAGAGATGCTCATGTATCTTGTGACTGAGACACACTGGGGCTCCAGGGAAATGACTGCTCAATACTGGAAGTGACCATTCCCAGCCAAGTCACAGAGCGATGGTATAATCCCCGGAGGTTAGCTCAGGATGGCAGCAGACGAAGTACTGGGATGTTACTTTCTAGAAGAGAAAGCCTGACATTCAGAGGACTCTACAGTTTTGACTGGACTTTTCCTGCCTATACTGATTGGCTGTCTGCTCCGGCCCTCTCCCTCCTCGCTTCTCCCTTAATCTCCTCACATTAGCTTCATACCACACTTGTCCCTCTTACCCTCTTCTCCCGTGACTTGTTCCCTTCCTCTTCCTTGCCCTTCAGTGTCCCCTTTCCCTTCAGCTTTATTTCAATTTCACAGATCCCCTCCTAACTACCTCCCTCCACCAAAAGCTATGGAACTAACATGATGTTTGCTGCCATCACATTGTTCACTCTACTTCTGTGTTCTACTCCTTCCCCTTCCCTCTGTCTGTCTTGTCTGTTTTGATTGTAAGGTCTTTGGGGGCAGGGACTGGCTACTACTGCTGTGTTTGTACAGTGCCTAATACAATGGAGTCCTATTCTTGGTTAAAAGAAAAGGAGTACTTGTGGCACCTTAGAGACTAACAAATTTATTTGAGCATAAGCTTTCGTGAGCTACAGCTCACTTCATTGGATGCATTCAGTGGAAATTCAGTTTTTCCACTGAATGCATCCGATGAAGTGAGCTGTAGTTCACGAAAGCTTATGCTCAAATAAATGTTAGTCTCTAAGGTGCCACAAGTACTCCTTTTCTTTTTGCGAATACAGACTAACACGGCTGCTACTCTGAAACCTATTCTTGGTTGGTATTTAGGCATTACTGTAAAAACATGATTAATAATCATAAGTAAAGGAGGATCAAGATGGTAGCTCCCAGAACTGAGTGGAGATACCTGAAGAAACTGACCTGGCTGAGGGGTGCTAAGGGAGCATTCCTCACGCCCAAAGGTTGAAGTAGGGAGAGCCTGTTCTCCCCCAGCTACCCGTAAAGGGAGAAGAATCCCTGTTCAGCTCACAAGACCATTTGTAAATTGCAAATTAACTCAGAGGTTTTGTACATGGGATGTTGTGAACTGTTCGCCTTCTTAAAAGCTCGGAGGCGGGGGGAGGGGGATAGAATGGACAGTTACAGAGCATGCTTACTGATCCATCACTCCGGACATGGTCAGCTGCCTCAATGGGGTGGTCCAGGCTTGGCCTCCCCACATATACATCCTGGCTGTGTGAGAAGGCAGACAAGAGACGCAGGAGATTCTGTGGATTCACATAGTTGTCATCATCCACATGGCAAAACCATCTGCGGACAAAGCAGGGCAGACACAGTCACTCAGCCGAGGCACTGAGGAAGCGATGTAAAGTTTCTATGTACTGAGTTCTCTCCAGTGAAGATCTTAGTCTCTCAGATTTGGGATAAAGCGACTGGAAAAAAGAAGCCCTCAGACTGAAAACGCAGAAGTTAGAAGCCAAAGTTGCCATTACTTCCCAACTCTAGGAGAGAGGTTGAAGTCAGTAGCCCGTTTGTGAGCTCTTCTTCCCTATAGCCTTTCACCTGACTCTTGTGTATAAGTGCTTCTCTTCCTGCTGCTACCCCTTCCCTATGCTCATCACCACCACCCTCTGGGATCACAGCCTGGATCATGCTCACTCACTACTGGAATTAGAAAGGAGAATGTTGGGACTTCCCTTGAACTCCGCATTGGAGTGAACAAAGCTATAGTTGGAACAATGAGTCTCACATACTTTCTCCCAGATTCGAGGAATTTATCGTATTCCACAGACATCTTGCAGCAGAGTGCCTGGCGGGTGTGAACAGCAGAGCAGTTGGTGTTGATCATGTGATCTCCTAAGAAAATGAAGGTCAAAATGGTCAAGATTGGGGTGAATGCATAATCTGGGAGAGAGAGCATGTGCACATCTTGAGCACAAACCTGAAACATGGACATGGTGCACATGCAATACACATGTAGAGAGCTGCATGTAGGGTGTGTGGTGCTTAGAGAGTGAGCATGTAGCACATAGGGTGAAGAGCACGTGAATATGGAGCCAGACCGCAGGGAAAGTGAATCATGTACAGGGACAGTGCACAAGGGGGATTGTGAACATTAACAGTCAAACAGTTACACTGAAACTTACAAACAGAAAGGAAAAGAGTGAATGTGAAGATTAACCCAGTGAATGATGAAGTTCCTACAAATCCAAATTAGGAAAGAAGAAAACATCAATCACACGCACAGCACAGAATGAGGTCCCTCGAGGGAGAGGATGGCAGCAAGACAGCATCCATAGTCAAAAGACCAAGTGTGCATTTGAACTACATGGCTTACCTGCTCTTAGGCGCAGTTCACGGTCCTCCCAATCTGTGAATATAAACGTCTGTGGGAGACATAAAGACATTAGGAAAAAAGGGGCTTCCCTTTCCAAAGATTTCAGAAATGGACAGATTAATTTTAGCTTCACCCAGTCCCCAGTTAGAACTGCCAGTAATTTATCTAGTTATTTTTCAGTGGCCATTGTGAAAAGAACTGGCGTTAACTTGGTCCGTTGCCTACTGGATTGGTTTCTACATCACAAAAACCACCAGTATATTCGGTATTGACTGATCCCTCACTGGCAATTTCAGCAGAGAATCCAAGACAGAAGTACCCTCCTGTCTCAGGGCAGGGCTGAGGCATCCCAAGTTCAGGAATAAGCTGTTTTTCAGAAGTTTCTTCCTCTGCAATCTCCTCTTCCACCCCATCCTAAAAGATAGCACACCCGCTTGACTGGATATTTCCCCAGATAGTCAGTGGGCCTAGAGAAATCAACAGAATTCTGGGGAAGAATTAAAGTAAGGGTGAAAAGATCCAGTTGGTAACAATATCCTGTCCCAGACAGATGGAGAAGACTCATAACATCTGGATAGGATTTTATTAATCTCCACAAATGCATTGAAACTTCTACGTTAAGGGACAGATTCTGTGCTACATCTCATACGAAGACCCAGTCACTGTACTGAGGAGCGTATAGTCTGAAACTATTGGCTCAGACACATCAGCACTAGCATCAGGAATTGTGGATGACTATGCAATGGCTCCCTCCAAGCTTGGCACATTTTCTCCAGCTGCAGCTTCTCTCTGGACCTGTGACCTGTAGCCTTTTATTTTAAGTGAATTTAGGGATGCTATCTTACACCACTGTGGATTCCGCTCTGGTTGCTAGTTTCAAGCTCAACAGAGTCTGCCTTGAAAGTTTTATTAGTCACACGCAAGGTTATAATAATCCAAGCATATATCAATCCCAAGAACACTCCTGTACAAGTTACAGACCCCAGGCTGCAAGAAGACAGATTGTGCATCCAGACTAATGTTCTACCATCCAGTAGCAGCTCATTTTAGGCTTTTGGTCCGATGGACTATTTACAGAAACTCAGTTCCTAATCCTGCAGGAAGAACAGGTTTAATGAACTGGTAGGGAATACACAGAGTGAAATTGCAGCATGACCATGGAGGGCAGTGGGATTATGGCAGATCTTGAACCTGCAGTCACAGAGAGGGGGGCTCCCACTATAACTGTCCTATCCCTGTGAGGAAGCTCTCTCACCTGTCTTTTGGCCTGCGAAATCCAGGTTTGGAAGAGCAAGTCCAGCCTAGTTTTGTGATACTTTCTTGTCGTTTTCACAGCAATAAAAATATCCTTCAGCTCCAAATTCTCCTTAATGGAATCACCTGAAGGTCCATGGTGGTCCTTCAACATAGTGTGAAGAGAACTGGTAGGGCTCCCATCCTGCTCCTCAAGTTTCAGGCTGGCTCCCCCAGCACGTAGGCTGTAATCCCCCCATTTTTCTACAGTTTCATCTTTCACACTGTGTGCATTATCAGTTCCCTCACTGTCCAAATTGTCTGTTGAGCTGGGATCTGCCTGATGGTGGTGGAACTCACTTTTGCAGGAAGCATTAAAAGGAGATGGTGGACGGGGTTGTGGATATCCCCTATGTTTCCAGTTAGTCTGGAATTTGGGGATTAGCAGGAGAAGGAAAGCACAGAAGGTCACGGACAGCAGGAAGCAGATCTTATTGAGTCCAATGCAGGAAAGTGTCATTCTTCAGCCCCCAGGGCCCCTGCCATGTTGCACAGTTGGGACATTACGTCACATAGAATGGATCACAGCTCTGCAGGAGAGAATAAGAGAGGTTGAGGGATCTGTGAGACAGACTTGCAACACAGTCTTGGTATAATTTTGTTTACAAACCACTGAACCAACAGAGCTAGGTGTGTTCTATGCCTGGAACATCTACTTGCCTCTGCCCCATGAAACCTCACTTTCCTCTTTTACATCCTACCTCAAGACACTTCTTTTTCTCTAGCCACCCTTTCCCCAGTGCACATACATTGCTGTCCCTAGTCAACATAGCCTCAGCACCACCCCAGTCATACCAACACCAATTCTCAGTTATAGGTACTGCTGTATTGATAATTGTATCTCTGTCGCTCCCTGACCTTGTTTCAAATCCCTTGCTTGTTGCTACAACAGTAGACCATTAATTGTGTTTTGGGGGCTTTTATCAAGTTATTATTCACTTCCACTGTAACAGCTGCCATTAAAAACTTAACTTTTTATTAAACACACAGAAAAAGGAAAAACAGTTAAAGCATTTGAAATTTAAGGAGTTAAGTAAAATCTGTATTTAAAGAACTTCCCTTATTCTCTTTCTTTGTATAGTTTAAAAGGGGGAAGTCCCTTGTTTGACCTTCTTTTTAAGTGGTATTAAAGATGATTTTAACTGTCCACACTGGGGACAAGTGAAAAAAATAGTTTAGACTGTCTTGACTTGTTCCCAGAAGGAACCATGATAAGGCCAGAAGGAACCATGATAATCCTCTGCGTCTAGTCTGATCTGCACACAGGCACAAGAACCACACCTACTAATCTCTGCATCAAGATCATAGCTTTTATTTGAGCCATAGCACATCTTTCAGAAAGACATCCAGTCTTCACTTAAAGCTGTTGCTGTTTCCTTCAAGACAAAACACAGATGAAGGGAGAAAGAAAAACTAGCAAAGGTAGAAAGAGCACCTTCTATTCAGTGGAGTTTTCTGTGTGTAAATCAGTTGCTGCAAAGTTATAGTCATGCGGTCTTATTAGACGCTCAGATTTAGCAAACTTTTACTAGTTGGGCTAAAACCATTGTTTACAGCTTGCCTTTTCATTACAACAGTGTTGCAAAAGATGGATTTGTCTTGGCTGGCTAAACCAGACTGTGATTAGATAGAAGACCAGTAGGAAATGATAGGAAAGAAAAAAGAAGAAGAAGGAAGACGTCACCCAAGAAATGGTGTGGTCATAGGCAGTTCTGTTTCACATCCCATGTGGAGTTCAGGATTCAGCAGAACCAGATGTAGGTGCTGAGGTCACCGATTTCCTCTTTTTCAGGGTCTATGTTAGAGCTCCAAGCAGGTGGCAACAGCCATGACTGTAAACCTTGTTCTTCACCAGCAAACTGTTCTGTCCACAGGTTCCTAAACAAGTTGTCGAGTGACCCTGGAAAAGCACCATCCAGAAAGGTGCAGCAACCTTTCCTCATTAAAATTACTCAATTAAAACACACATACAGTGATTCCAACTAGAAACTGTTTTCCTCCACTTTTCTTCTATTTCTATAATACTTCAGCTTGTTGTTATGCCAACCTGGGACTTGCCCAAAAGTGTCAACCCCCATATTAAACACATTCAGGTTGTGTCAATCTTTTTGTTTCACTTTTTGCTTGATCTATAAATATTACAGAAGAGGCTGAGCTGGATGCATTTTACCTTTCATCTGTTTGGGTGGCTTGGGACATTTGCCTTGGCACAAGTGTCCTCTTCTGTCGGGTCAGATCTGTGTCCCTGAGAACCCATGGGCTCCTCGGGGCTGGAGCTGTGGCGCTGGCCTGTGCATTGCAGGGTGCTCCCCGTGCTCTCGCTGTCCAGGATGGGCACAGCAAGCACCCAGACAGACAGACAGAACATGGAACAGTAATGCGGGTCACCCTCAGCGTCCTGGAGAAGGCGCTGCGGGCTCAGGTGGACGTGGGGGTGGGGGGCACTGCACGTTGGGTGGGGGATGTCCCGGGGGCACCGCGCGTGGGGGATGACGCGGGGCGGGGGTCACCCTCAGCGTCCTGGAGAAGACGCTGCGGGCTCAGGTGGACGTGGGGGTGGGGGGCACTGCACGTTGGGTGGGGGATGTCCCGGGGGGCACCGCGGGTGGGGGATCACACGGGGTGGGGGAATATCCTGGGCGGGGGGGCACTTCACATTGGGCGGGGGACGGCCCGGGGGGCACCGCGCTCGGTGGGTCTCGTGGGTACCCAGGGGGGCACTGCAGGCTTCGGGACACCCCGGTGGTCACTCCGGCCAGACCGTGGCTTCTCCCAGCAGCTGCCCGCCGCGCTCTCCGCAGGGAGGGGTGTCCCCCCCGCCCTTCCTCCCCCCGTCGGCCGGCTCGGAGTCCGAAAGCTCCCGAGCGGCAGAGGGGCCGCGGGCCCTTTAAGGGCTTCACCTGCCGGAGCCCAGGCTGGGCTGTGTGACCCGGAAGTGAACGTTAACCGGAAGGCCGGAGCAGGCGTGACCCGGAAGTGAAGGCTCTGAGGGGAGGATGCCGCTGCCCGTCCAGGTCTTTAATTTACAGGTAAAAAGGCCCTCGAGGGCTGGGTCGGGGTTGCGGGGGCCACGCTGCTGCTCGCTGTCCTGTGGCGCGGGCCCAGCCCGGCCCCCCGGGATCCGCTCCGAGCCCCCCGGCCTGGGACGCTCTGGGGCGGCGGCGAGGGGTAAACATTGGTGCCGGCGGCGTGGCCCCTTGCCCGGCTCGGGCGGGCCCGCGGTGTCTGTCCGCCGACGCGGCGGCCGCTGTGGCCCGCGGCGGGGAGCGCTCGCTCCCGGGGCTCTGTGCGAGAGGCGCCTGCAGGCCTCGGGCTGGCGCAGCCCCTGGGCCGCCGCCTGTTCCGTCCTCAGGGGCCCGCGGCGCGGCCTGGCCTGGGGCGGCTCTCCGGCGGGGGAGCGCGGGGCCGCCGCCCGGAGCTGTTCGGCTTGGCCGGTGGGCGTGGCGGGCTGCTCGCGGCTGTGTTTCACCGTGGCCCTTGAGTGCAGGCGCCTTCGCAGCCCTGCCTCGGGATGCATTGGCTCGGCCTGTTGAAAACTGTGTCTTCTAATATTTCCTGGAGCTGTTTCGCCTCCTGCCGTCTCCCTTCAGGATGTGTAGCTGCTGGCTTCTACGGTCCCCAAATGAAAGTAGTTGCAGAATATTCTGGTCCCATTCTAGTGACTTTCTATACGGGCGGGGGGCAAACTTACTGACCTTCCCAGTCCCATATGACAATCCCCCGAAGTTCGAGAGCTGGGGCTCCTCTGCTGGAGCTTGGGGCTTCATTTCTGTGGGAGCCGCTTGCCCCGGCAGCTTCAGCCCTACTCCTGTTGAAGCCCCTTGCCCTAGCAGGTGCACCATATCGGGCAAAACCCCTGAGACTCCCCTCCCCGCTGGGCAGAAGCTCCTACCCCACCACTCTGCTGCAAGGCAGAGGTCCCGAGCTCCCCCTTCCGCCAGTCTGGTTGGTGGAGAACACGGGAGGGGGGAACTGTGCTTTAATGGTAAAAGCCACAAGTGGCTCCTACAGTTTGGCCACCCCTGTTATATACTACAATAGTTCTTGCTAGCTCCGCTCTGCAATATAGCATGTACGTTACAGTAGCTGCTGGTTACTTTATTCTACTTTCTGAGAACTATGCTTTAGCTATCTTTTATTTTATTGGACTATGATGCTAAACTTCTCCTGACTGCTGATCTTTCTATAGGAGTTGAACATACCTGCCAACAGAGCTGGACCTGGTCTTTTGAAACATCTGGTTAGCAGAAAATTCAGGGAGATTAATCTAGCTTGCTTATACCACTCATTACATGAACAACATGCAAACAAGTATGTTGAAGGAAGGGACAATATTCCCAGTAATTATAGCAGCTTTGCTGGGCTTCTTTCAAGTCTATTTATTTCTAAAGCAATATTCATTGTGTGCCAGTTACATGTAAGTTCCTGAGGTAAGGGAATGTGGCCCAGTAAATCAGCAGGTAGAGAGGAAGTGAAGGCTTGCAGTGAAGAGGTAAGAATGTAAGAACCCATAAGCCACTGTTCAAACCCCAAAGGGAGTAGGAATGCTAATCATAGGACTGTCTAGGGACTGCCCAGTGGATCCCTCTGCAAGTTAACTGTCTTTCTTCCCTTTAGCAGCCGGCAAGTTCTGTGTCAGGGAGAGGGGGTGCAGAGAGTCAGGACAGGATGAGGGATAGCTCAGCTCCCAGCTCAGCTTCTTCATCAGTGACAGATCTATACTGCACTCCCCACAGCAGTAGGTCAGACCTCTTCCTTCCGAGTACAGCAGGAGACTTCAGCTTGAGTGCCAGCTTGTCAGCTTGTACACTGCTTTATGAGGTACCTTAAAAAAGAGGGCACTCATGTGGGTTCAGAAAAACTTGGGGAGTGAGTGAGAGTGAATTGAGTTTTGACTACTCTGTGATGGTGAATGTTTGTACAAAAACTATGACTCTCTGAAAAATGAATAACCAATTTTAGAACAACAACCGATTGTGTGCATTCTCTTCAGAATCCTAATGCAAAGTTACTGTGGTAAAGGCACTTCTCCCTGTCTCGGAGTAGCAGGGGAAAGAGGAATCTCATGGGTGGGGGTGATGCAGGGTATTGCCCCTTATAGTGATGGAAGAGGACTGTTTCGGTTCTGTACATAGGCTTTTCCCAGCTTGATTTGTACATTATTGTTGTCCTGAGCACTGGTGTATATAATCCCTGGCAGTCTCTCTCTCTTCTATGGCAACTGAAAAACACTCCTCTGTATACTTATCTTGGCTTGCTTTTACTTTGGGCCTTGGGAGAGTTCACTTCAATCTTCTTGTCACTCAAATCATGTCAGCGTTGTGTACTTTGGAGTTGTGCAGTATGTCAGAGCAAATGGGGGGAAAACCAATGGGTTTTTTAGAACTAGGAATTCTGGAACGTCCCTGACCCCCTTTAAAATTTTTTCACTTTTTACCCTTGATTCCTGGGGAAGAGGAGAGTCTATGAAAATATGGGATAAATTTCTAGTCAGGTCAGATTGGTGGGAAGAAAAGTTGGTGGTACGCTAGGCTCTGCCCATGTGAATCGTCAAAATCAGACCTTGCTTGCAGTAGATTGTGCACCTGTTTGTTTGTTTGCCAGAAACTGGGAACTGGCGACGGGATGGATCACTTGATGATTATTTGTTCTGTTCATTGCCTCTGGGGCACCTGGCATTGGCCACTGTTGGAAGACAGGTTTCAGAGTAGCAGCCGTGTTAGTCTGTATCCGCAAAAAGAAAAGGACTTGTGGCACATTAGAGACTAACAAATGTATTTGAGCATAAGCTTTTGATGCATCCGATGGAGTGAGCTGTAGCTCACAAAAGCTTATGCTCAAATAAATTTGTTAGTCTCTAAGATACCACAAGTCCTCCTTTTCTTTTTGTTGGAAGACAGGACACTGGGATAGATGGACTTTTGGTCAGACCCAGTGTGGCCGTTTTTATGTAAAATACGATTCTCGGTGCTTTTTGCTTTTGCTGGCATCCTTCAGTTTGGGTCCCCTGGGTGAGGCTTGAATATGACCATGGGGTGGGGGGAATATGGTGGTTATCTCCAAAGCACTACTGATTTATGGCATCAAAAAGGGTCGTTGCTTGCAATTCCTTCTGTGCATCTTTTGACTCTTTCCAGTCCAAGGGCTTGTCTACACAGGGAAATTGACAAGTAGAACTACAGCAGTATAATTATACCACTGTATAGTTACATCAGTATAACACCTCAGCTGGACACGCTTATTCTGGAATAAGTATGCCTTTTTCCAGTATAGTTTATGTTGCTTTCAAAGTGACATGCTATGCTGGAAAAAGGCACTCTTATTCCAGAATAAATTTGCACACAGGGCATTGTAACTATATAGCAATAAATTTCCGTGCGTAGACAAAACTTTACCTGAAGCATGTGTTAATTCTTCATAGAGATGAATGGGGCAGTTCACACCTCTGACAGCTACTGTTCCAGGTTTTCTGCAGACCCTGTCTGCAGCTCTTACTTTGTTCATGGTATTTATGGTTCACCCCGCCCCCACCCCCGAATCAGAACAGCTAGAAACTTTTTAAAAAAAAAACCAAACAAGATCCCAGAGAGAAAGGTATTAGTTTCAGAGAGTTGCTGGTGTGGTGTATGGGTGCGCATTGGGTATTTCCAAGCCCCACTTGTAGTGCTGTCCCTCAGTGGATGACCTGCCTGACCCTGCTCAGAAGAGAGCAGCAGGATGTCTTTTGGAATATGCCATGCATCTGTGTGATGCTGCAACATGTTTAGAAAATATTCTCATGCTCTTGCATTTTCTTGCTTGAAAAGCTACTGAAAGAGGAAAAGTGTTGTGTGTGAATGGTAGTGAGCAGTTCTCACTCTGGAGGAGCCTTTAATTCTGAGGAATGGGATTGTTTGTGGGGTAGGATCCTAAAGAGAAGATTTTTCAAGAACAATGTCTTGATTTCTCCATTACATGTGTGTTTAAGTGGAATCTGTCTTGATTATGAACCCATCTTTGAGCAAGCTGTTTCCTGTGGGGATGTGAATGAACCATATTTGACCCCATATTTTCTGTCGCAGGGCGCAGTGGAGCCTATGCAGATTGACGTAGACCCACAAGAGGATCAGCAGAATGCACCTGATATCAACTATGTGGTGGAAAACCCAACTCTGGTATGTACTAATTGGGGGGCAGAGAGATGTTTGTGCTTGGCCTCTCCTCTTGAAGGCTCTATAGAATACTCTACTCTCATTTCTCTCCTGTAAATCTTTAAACAGCAGTCTGACAGCAACCCCTGTGTGGGAGGTGATAGAGTAACAATGAGCTCTCCCATAGCCTCTTTTCCTATGCTAATCTTTCTTGCATCTCCTGGGTCATATTGGTGGTGCACTGTATATTAGCCTTGATGTAACTTCTATTCTGAAATGGCTTAGTGCACGTGTTCTCACAACAAATTTTTTGGTGGCCTCGGAGTGCAGCCACCAACTCTTGCTGGTGGCCATTCTGACAAACTTTCCTGAAAGACCTAGTTAACTTTAGGAAAAACAAATAAATATGTACATATACATGTCCAAATCATTGTAATTTACTAATGTAGGTTTTTTTCAGACTCAGTCATAAAAATAATGTAGAGTTGTATTTTGGTGCCTTTGGCCGCTGCTGCCTCCCCCCCTCCCATGGATCCCCATTGCCCCAAGTGCCTATCCATAGCCTCGTACCCTGCTCCTTGCCTCTTGACCACTGCACCCTGTAAGGCTGGCCCTACGGAAGCCCCACTGCTCTGGGCTGAAGCCAAGAGCCAGAGCCCTACAGCTGGATTCAGGGTGTGTGTGTGTGGGGTGGGGGGCGGCAAAGCCCCACAGCTGAAGCTTGGGGGGAGGCTGAAGCAAGAGCCCCACAGCTGGGGGAGGAGAGTTAAGCCCACCCCCAGACCCTGTGGCTGAGGGGTGTGTGTGTGGCTGAAGTGGGGGAGGGAGGGAGAAGCCTGCTTCTGAGCACTGCAGGGAGGGGGTGCTGCTTTGCCCTCTTCCCCATCTCTGCCCAGGAGACTGTTGTGGCCGCAGGAAAACCCCTGATAGCCGTGAATGGCCACAGTGGCTTCATTTGAGGAACGCTGGCTTAGTGAATCCCTCTGATACCAGTAGGTGAATCTGCCTTTCTTCTCAGGCTTACTCTTTGCTGTGAGGTGGTGTTAGCCATGTTTCTTTAAGGGTATAATTATAATGGGGTTTTTATTCTTGGGTCTCAAGCCTTCCAGCTGAAACTGGCTGGAATTGTCAAAGCTAAAGAGTTTGGAAGGGCTGCATTCGCCGCATGTCAGAAGGCAGAACATTCTGATCCTGTACCATTTCCGGTACAGCCTTCAACAGCCACTCCTCTTTTTTTTCTGAGATATTGACCAACTTCAGTTTATTTTATTAACTTTGCAAGGATGGTGGATAAGGCCCAGCCTCTGAAGAGGATACAAATAAACAGTCAAAATATAATATTACAAAAAATGAAGATTGTAAAGTCAAGCACTCCAAAGTTAGAAAATGGCATCAAGCACTCTAAACAAAAATGGCATTAAAAGAACACTATTAAGGTTGCGAAGTCAAGCACTCAAACATCTGGAAATGCCAAAATTAAGGTTGCCCTTGTGAGTGTGCATTATGATAGTCTTTAATTACATGATCACATCCATTTTTTCCCTACAGGCCCCCCCAGCCTCATTCAAGGCACAAAATGGATAGTGCTCACTTAATGAACAGCTATTCAATATTTTGTTTGTTCCTCATTCTTCAGTGTGTGGCCCTTGCCCTTATTGTCTGCACACTGTTCAAACCCTGCTCCGAAGACAAAATTATTAATTTCCTCATGAATTTGATATTATCACTCCAATACCTCAATGCTTCACAAATGTTTTTTTCAACACCTCTGTGAGATGAGGGGGAAGTATTATCCTCATTTTATAGGGAACGAGACAGAGAGATTAAGGTCAAACATGTCCACTAACTTTGAGTGCCCAATTTGAGAGATCTAGGACCTGATTTTTCAGTGTATGTAGCATTATATAGTACTTCATATGTTCAGAGCACATCTCCCATTGGTTTCAGTTGCAAATGTGAGTGCTCAGCTCTTCTGCAAAATCAGACCAAGACTGGCATCTGTAAAATGAAGAACACACAATAACTAGCCAGCTGTGAAAAGTTTGCTTTAAGTGACCTGTCTGGCATCACATAGGCTCTCTGGTGAAGAGGCACTGATAGAATGCAATTCTCCAGGGCAGTATTCTGCTGCCTTTACCGTGAGACCATCCTTTTCTTCCTGCAGTCCTCTGACTTATTCGCTGTGCTTCTTCCGTTAGCTATGGGCAGGCTTAGGTCTGCTGTTTTCCCAGAACTGCACTAGGTACAGGTCTTCCAATGTGGCCTGGGTCCACTGGCCCCTCCCACTCAGTTGAGGGAGAGGGCTTTTAGCTCTCCTGGCAACCACAAGTACTACTTCCAACTTATGCAGAAAATGAAGTGGGAGTCATCTTACACAACCTAGAGCAGATTCATCCTGTGCATTTATTAGGCAAGGGTCCTGTGGGGGAAAAAAATAGATGTGATCATGTAATTAAGCCTGTATCATAACACATAAACACAAGGGAAACCTTAACTTTGTTCAGGATGTTTGAGTGCTTCACTTCGCAACCTTAATAGTGTTCTTTTAATGCCATTTTGGTTTGTGTAATTTCCTAGATTTGAGAAAAAGCAAACCCTATCTGTGATAACATATTGACACACCCACACAGGTAATCAGATGGATTTGAACCTTTGGAGAGCCACTGCACAAATGTCTACCACTCGAGCTAATGGAGTAACAGGTAGCAGTAGTAGGTTGTCCTGTTCTGTATGTATTGGCACTAGAAGGCAGTGAGGCGCACTTTGGCAATGGGTTTCACAGGTAATTGCAGATGGCAACAGAATGATGCGTTCAATTCCAGGCTCTGGAGGGGAGTGTGTTTCAGGAGTCAAAGACCTTTCCGTTTGTTCTGTTGCTGGCTTGACTCTTTCAGCCCTGTCCCAGTCTTGTTTCTTCCCAAGTCCCATTCTCTTCACTGGTCCTAGGCAATGTCCGTCTTTAGTACTCCAGCTTCTCCTCTCTGTCCCAGTTCTCCTCTGCATACTGATTCCATGTTAAATCTCTCTCCACTGATTCCCAGTTCCTTAGCGCTGCCATCCCTAGCCATCTACTCATTTCCCTCCTTGGCTCCCAGGCCTCCTCCCCTCCCCTGGCCTCTCTTCCTCTCCTCATTTTTTGGTTCAGGCAGCTTTCAACTGCCTGGGTGTCAGCAGTGGGAGCACTGAAAGCGTAAGGAGAGACAGTTTCTCTTCCGGTGCCTGAACCCAGACGTGAAGCGTACCTGCCCTGCAGTATCCCAGAGCTGCAACTGTTTCAGGGAAAGTGTGACACTGGACCCCGTATTCTTCATAAAAATATTGTTTATAATATGAATGCATAACCAAGATATTTCACAAGACCTATCTTGCATAAAACATATCATTGGAAAGGTTGATTTACTGAATATGATTATCCTATTTGTATGCATGTATCATTGAAGGATACATGCATACATTGAAGGATACCTACAAGAAGGATGTGGATAAATTGGGGAGAGTCCAGCGAAGGGCAACAAAAATGATTAGGGGTCTAGAACACATGACTTATGAGGAGAGGCTGAGGGAGCTGGGATTGTTTAGCCTGCAGAAGAGAAGAATGAGGGGGGATTTGATAGCTGCTTTCAACTACCTGAAAGGGGGTTCCAAAGAGGATGGCTCTAGACTGTTCTCAATGGTAGCAGATGACAGAACGAGGAGTAATGGCCTCAAGTTGCAGTGGGGGAGGTTTAGATTGGATATTAGGAAAAACTTTTTCACTAAGAGGGTGGTGAAACACTGGAATGCGTTGCCTAGGGAGGTGGTGGAATCTCCTTCCTTGAAAGTTTTTAAGGTCAGGCTTGACAAAGCCCTGGCTGGGATGATTTAACTGGGAATTGGTCCTGCTTCAAGCAGGGGTTTGGACTAGATGACCTTCAGGGGTCCCTTCCAACCCTGATATTCTATGATTGCTGTATCTGAAGTTAGGAATATAAGCTGTGTATCAATTGCAAAAGTGTTTGCATCTGGGAAATGCCGACCAGACAGTAGGCAATCAGGCTGAATGGGCCATTAGGAAAGACAATGGAATGGGTCTCTGAAGATGCTGATCTCCCATCTTCCTGGGATTCTTTCCTGTGGACATTACAAATAAATCTTGTCTCATGGTTGCTTTGACACTGCAAGGTCATGTGACCATGTCACCTGGTACAGGACATCTTGAGCTGATGATTTTCCACTGAATGGGGGATGGGGAGCAGACTAGGAAACAAGAGTTTCCCACCATATGTAAATCCTATTTATGGCTGGGAAATGAGTCAATCAAGGTTGCCGATTCTTCACTGAATCCCTGCCCAGGATGACTGCTGGAAACACCTAAGACTGATCTGGGGAGCAGTACTGGGACCCAGGCTGAGAGAGGTCAGCCTGGGAAGGGTATACCTGGAGATTTAAGCTGCAAGCAATGCAGTTTGAGAAACTCTGCAACCTGCATAAAACATTTAGGGTGAGAAATTACTATTTGTAGTCAATTTCTTTAATGTACTAAGTCTAGTTTGTGTGTTTTTGTTTCGTTTGCTCAGTAATCTGCTTTGATCTGTTTGCTATCCCTTATCACTTAAAATACGTATTTTGTAGTTAATAAACTTGTCTTTGTTTTCTGTAAACCGGTTTGTACAATTCATATCGGGGGTGGGGTGGGGGTGGGAGGATGTGCAAAAACATGTGCATATCTCCCTCCACATTGAGAGGGGGTGATTTTTTTTATGAGCTTGTGCTGTACAGTGCAAGACAATATTATTTTGGGTTTGCACCCCAAAGGAGGTGTACACGTGAGTGCTGGGTAAATCCCTGAGCTGAATCCTCCCCCAGAGAGCTGATTTCAGTCTGTGTCTGCAGCTGGGTGTGGCCTTCCCTGTGTGTGTGCGCTAGAGAAGACTTGAGGGCCTGGCCCACCAAAGACAGGGTGAGGAAGCCTAGGCTGGTGGAACAGGCGGGCTTAGTGGGACCCCAGTATATCAGGTGGCATCATGAACTGGGGGTCCAACCTGTCACAGAAAGTCCTGCTCAGTCTTGGCTAGAGTATACTCAGTGCAGACAGAATTTTTTGGGACAATAGCTGTGAAGTTCTGGCAAGTCTTCTGAGCATGTGCAAACTGCAACTCTGCTCTCCCTCTCCCCCCATTCCCCCCAAAGGTTCAAATCTTAGCCAAATTTGGGCAGATTTTCACAAGTATACAAAAGTCATCTTCCTGCCATATATAAATTCCCTCCTCCAAAGCATGGGGGCGCTGGAGATTCTCAATTGAAGAGCCCCAAGAATTGTTTTGCCCATGTTAAAGAATGTCCTTTCCCTTACCTTTGTTTTCAGAAATGGCTGAAATTTAAAATAATAATTCAGCCTGAGGCAAACGTCTTGGAAGTTTGAATGGTTAAAATCAACAAAGTAATTAGTAATTGAAAACAGGGTATGTCTACACTGCAGTTAAACACCCATGGGTGGCCCATGTCAGTTGACTTGGACTTTCAGGGGTTGGGCTATGGAGCTCTTTAATTGCAGTGTAGATGTTCAAGCTCAGCATGGAGCCCAGGCTCTGGGACCTGAAGAAGAGCTCTGTTCAAGCTCAAAAGCTTCTGTCTGTCTCACCAACAGAAGTTGGTCCAATAAAAGATATGACCTCACCCCCCACACTTGTCTCTCTAAAACCTGGAGGGAGGCAGAAATGGAGAATGAGTAATTTTCATGTTCTGCTGAGTGGTTTAATGTTTTCAAGTGGGGTTGGGCTGCAGGAACAGACTCTGCAGGACAAGGGGAGGTTGGGGGCTTGTGGGCCACTCTGGTATTTGTATTAGTGATGCTCTCTCTGGGCCTGGGTTTTGTTTGCAGGATTTGGAGCAGTATGCATCTAGTTACAGCGGCTTGATGCGGATTGAGCGGTTGCAGTTCATTGCTGACCACTGTCCGCAGCTGCGGGTGGAGGCCCTCAAGATGGCGCTGTCATTCGTCCAAAGAACTTTCAATGTTGATGTGTATGAGGAAATCCACCGAAAACTGTCTGAGGCCACCAGGTACCAGGAGGTGGTGGGAATCTGGAGTGCTTCTTTGACCATATCAGGGCAAATGCAGCACAGGAAAACCTCTGTGAAAGAGGAGATTGTGTGTAACAGCAAAATACTCCTCGTGGAGATTAGATGGGAATCTGACATCACATTCCAGTGAACTGACCCTGCCTACACCTTGGGCTTAGTGCTTTCTTAGAGATGAAATACACAGAAGGGTCTGTTCTCTCTCTGATCTTTCACATTAGTAAAGGTTAAACATGGATGTTGAAGACAGGCTAGAACTTGTAGCTGATCTCAAATGCCTTATGTACATAAATGCCTTCTGTAAAAACAGAGTTAAATTCAGAGTTTAATATCTGGCAGACTGCTTACACCCCTTCCCCACTGCAGCCATGCATTCAGCGGCATGCAAAGCCACCTCTGGCTGGGAAGAAAGGGATAGGGTTGCTTTTGCTCTGACACACAGAGAGATCTGTGCCTTGGGGAGGTTTGGAAATTCAGCTTCTATTGGGTGTTCTGCATTCTCTACATCAAAAACCGTGTTTAAATGTTCACTTCTCTGACTTAGCCTTTCACAAATTGCAGCCTGGCTGATGAGCTTTGGTTGTTAGTGATTAGCCTTGATACTTTCCTTATTTATCCACAGTTCCAATCTTGATCTTTACAGTGCAGTTATGATGCACATGACATGATTTCTTGATTGATCTGCATTGGATGGGACCCTTCTATTGTGTGTAGAATCTTACTACCTTGCATGGCAATGTATTGATGCTTATTGGTTTCTTGTGGGATTGGGAGGAAATGTCAGTGGAACAGAATGGGTTTTAAACTGGTTAAGTTGTGTGTCTACCTCAGTTAACATAAATCTTGGGAGAGGGGAATTCAATTCAAGCAGGAAGCACTGATCTGAGAGAGGTGGAATTAGGCCATTCTCTGGAGCTGCTTTTCCATTTGTGGCTGACCTATGGGCACTTCATTTAAAGACTGGGGGTATTGTGGCCTTCCTTCTTTAGCCTGGTCCTGAAGTCATTTGCATGTTGCTGTCTAACTGGTTGAAACCAATTAGGAAGAGAGCAAAGTGTAGGAAAGTGTGCACGCTTTGTATCTTGTATGGAGGTGCTTGAAGTAGGTTTGGTGACTCTTGATGCTTGCGAAGTGGGTTAGTGGCTCACAGCACCATTACTGACTCGCTAGAATCGGATTTATGGAATAGGCTCACTCTATTTTTCAATTAGTCAGGAACCCGCTTGTTCAGAGCATATCTGTAAAAGGAACTTTTTTTTTGGAGGAAGAGGGTTTTTTAACTGGCTGTGACAAAAAACAAGGCAACTTTTAAAATCCAATTAGAATGCAGATTTTCACTACTGATTATGGGCTTTCCGTTTCCTCTTGCCTACTTATTGTTTAGATGGTTTCTCTTGTAATGCATGGTGCTGTATGCCAGGGGAACTGTGCCACATAAATAGCAGGTCCCTGCATTGGAGAGGTTATAGTTTAACAGCCCAATTCAGACTCTTATTGGCTTGACTTTCAGAGAGCTGCAGAACACCCCTGATGCTGTCCCTGATGGTGGGATTGAGCCCCCTCCTCTTGATACAGCATGGGTTGAGGCCACACGGAAGAAAGCCCTTCTCAAACTGGAAAAGCTGGATACGGATCTGAAAAACTACAAAGGAAATTCAATCAAGGAGAGCATCAGGTGAGGAGGGAAAGGCTCGACTGGAGTGGGAAAGAGCATTCTGCTTCTCTGGGAGAATATAGCTCAGGGCCTGGGCTGCATTAGATGGGGCTGGGTGCAATGTCCGTTTGAGTGGCACAGACAAGCTTTGTGCCTCTCTTTCCCACAGTCAAACGGAACCCTGCACTTTTTTGAGATTTTCTGCCTGAGTATGCAGCTCACTGCTCTTCTCATCCTTCTATCCAGGAGAGGCCACGATGACCTGGGTGATCACTACCTTGACTGTGGGGACCTCAGCAATGCCCTCAAGTGTTACTCACGAGCCCGTGATTACTGTACCAGCGCTAAGCACGTCATTAACATGTGCCTCAATGTCATCAAGGTAGGGAGCCATGCAGCGAGGGAATCGTACAATCCACAGAGGAGTCCCTCTCACATAGATGAGTTACACCTTTCTATCTCTGAAATGACATTGGTCAGCCAGCAGGTAGCACTATTTGCTTGTGCTCTGATTTGTTTCCATTGCACTGTTGTTTGTCTGATTGCCTCCTTGCAGGTTAGCGTTTACCTTCAGAATTGGTCCCACGTTCTGAGCTACGTAAGCAAGGCGGAGTCCACCCCAGAAATTGCAGAGGTAAGAGGTTTCTTTCCCTTACAGTTCTCAGATGTTTCCTCTGTCTGCTCTGTACCTCTTCAGTCAGGGTTGGCCAGACCTCCCCTCTTCCTTTCCTCACTCTCTATTGGACTTGCTCCATGCATGTTTCCTTCCCTCATTGCTCAAATTCACACACAAGCCAGTGTTCTCCAGCTAATCAGACTGTCAGTCCCATCCCGCTGCTTGGTATACTCTCCTCTCTGGGCTCCACCGCCCCTTTTATCTCCACAATGACTTGTGCCTGGAGCACTTTACCTCTCATTTGACCACCTCTGTCCCGTGTTTGCCATTAGCCAAAGGCTGGGCACTGTGTGAATGGTGTCCTTGTGGCCTTCCCTAAGGGAGTGGGGTGAAACTACCTTCATATTGAGAATGCTGCCTACCTTCCCAAATGGGTTCCTGGGTTTTAATATCCCTAGGGCTATCTGGGGATCCTGCTGCTGAGATGAAAGGGAGCTCCCAAAGCAGATCGGCTTCCCCCAGTATGGTTAAGGGATCTGTATAAGTCACTCACTCCTGCTCCTTTCACCCTCTAGCAAAGAGGAGAGAGGGACAGCCAGACACAGGCGATTCTCACCAAGCTGAAGTGTGCAGCAGGTGAGTGAGCTCCTCTGCTTCCTGGATGCCACCGGGCAGTCTTCTCGCCCGTTTGCCATTCCTGGGGCTTTAGTGAAGTCGAGAATGCCTCTCACCCAGCCAAGGAGTGCTCAGAATGTTCTCACTGGTCTCTGTACTTCATGTTCTCTTGGCAGGACGCAAACACAGTTGACAAGTTTTGAGCAGGGAACCATCCTGGAGTTCCCATCCCTGACTGGTTCCTGCCCCTCCCCAAACTTTCCAAGCCCAGGGTCCTTAGGGCAGTTCATTTCAGTCTCTAGAATGTCACTTACTTAACTGACAGTGTCTGCTTCCCTGAAACTGTGGGGCTCTAGCAACTCCTCGGGATCCTGGTGCCCACTCCACTCTTCCATATTTCTTATTTATGTCCTAACTAGTACATGTATGGTAGTGGACAAAGAACTAACTAAGTCTTATTCATAGGCTTAGCTGAACTAGCAGCTCGGAAATACAAGCAGGCAGCAAAGTGCTTCTTGTTGGCCTCATTTGACCACTGTGACTTCCCTGAGGTAAGAGGACTAAGAGGGGGCTGTGTGCAGGGGTCAGAGGGGAAGCTATGCACAGTATCTGTCTGTGTAAGGTACTTATGGGCCCCAATCATGGTAGTATCCGAGCCCACAATCTGTAATGTATTTGGCAAACAGGATTATCCCCATTTTACAGATGGGGGAACTGAGTTATAAAGGAATCTGCCCAAGGTCACACAGGAAGTCTGTGGTGGAGCAGGGAACTGAATGTAGGGGAGTTCAGATAACGGAATTGAAAGGCTGGCTGCTGGGCATTATTCCAGCTTTTGGGGTCTGAGTGAAGCCTGATTTGGGGAGTGTCCATGTTTTTCACTTGGTCCCACTGTATTTGTCAAGGGTCAACCTGTATTCTTGCTGTGGGAGGGATGGGTCTGGGGGCTTAGCTCTGCCTTGCTCCATGTTACAGCATTCAATAATACTTCAGTTCTGGTCTCGATCTCTGTCCCTCTCTAGCTGTTATCTCCTAGTAACGTGGCTGTGTATGGTGGCCTCTGTGCACTGGCCACTTTTGACCGTCAGGAACTGCAACGCAATGTCATCTCTAGCAGGTGAGTGATGCCTGGGGAGGAGTTTGCGGGATGGATACTGGAGCTTTGCTCAAGAATGGTCTCTGGTTGGAGGTGAGGCCTGAGTTCCAGAACCCCACTTAGTTAGGTATCTAAACCTTAAATGATAGTTGGGATTTCTCTATGAAAAGGCACCAGTTTAGTCACAGATGAGACTTTCATAATAGCAACCTAGGAACTGTCAGAATGGATCGTACAAAGGTCCATCTAGCTCAGTCTCTTTCTCTTGACAGTGGCCAGCACCAGATGCTTCAAAGGATGGTGTAAGAACTTCTTGGTAGTAGTTGTGGGATAATCTACACCCACATTAGTAGTTAAAGATTGGCTTAAACCTTGAAGTGGGATGTTTAATATCCCTTTCAAAATTTGTCATTAATTATACCTCTGGATATTCATGACAGCCATTCAACTATCCAATATAATAACCCCCTAACTGATAAGGGTGCGTCAATCCTAAATTGAGGGGGTAAAAGAGTTGTCCTCTCTCTGCTAACCAACCAGCTTCCCTGGCATGACAGGCAGGTGGCTTGCAGGGAGAGGTCCACAGCATGCAGAGATTTGTGGGAGGGACTTTGGAGGTGCTGGACTCTCTGGAGAGATCTGTGTTCTCTGTGGATTAAAATCTGTTATGCTGAGCCCTACCCTGGCTCTCAGCACACTGTGAGTAAAGGTCGTGTTCCCAAAAGGGATGCTGAGCGCTGGTTAGCATAGTGCTGCAGCCTGGTGCTGCCCAACCCTGATAGTACTGATGCTATTTTGGTCCTGATCTGCCCCACTCCACATACTTTCCTATATTTTATGGAAGGGGACCTCCAGTACAGGCTTTGGCAGGAGGCTCTTGGCTTTCACTGACCCTGGCACCTTTGCTATGCTGAGTCCATCCCAGCCCCTGAGAAAACGGGCTGTCCAGGCTGCTAGAGTGTTAACACTTGGAGCATCATAGGGCAGTGAGGAGAGTGTTCATAGCCAGGCATTGGGGTGGTAGTGTTTGTGGGGTGGGGTGTGTCAATGTCAGGTCCCAGCATCTGACTACTGCTGTGTGTCTACAGCTCCTTCAAACTGTTCTTGGAGCTGGAGCCTCAGGTGCGTGACATCATCTTCAAGTTTTATGAATCCAAATATGCTTCATGCCTGAAGATGCTGGATGAGATGAAAGTAAGTCCTGGGAGGGGAGGGAGCAGGGGGATGTGGGAGCTCAGGTTTCCATGTGATGTGTGGGGGAGAGGGTGACGCAGGGCCTGAGGGTTCTTCTCTTTTGTCTTAAGAAAAGCAACGTATGTTCAAATTTGTCTGAAGTTGTAGGTGTTTCATGTTGGACTCTTCTGCTCTGCTTCTTGGTTCTAGGTGGCAGTGAATAAAAATCAGGATTTAATTTTTTTAAATTGATCTTTATTTATATGTTGCTAGTTCTTTACTTCCCATTCTATAGACTTAAATTCTTACAGTGGATGTTTTGTCCTTGTTCCTTTAATTAGTTGCTGGACTGTTACTAAAATTTCAGACTTTGCATTGACTATTTTTCTGCCAAGAAAATGCACAATTATACTGAAAATCCAAGTCCGTGGCCTCATCAACAACTGCAGTGTGAGAACATATCTCAGTAGCTAATAGAGGGATTTTCAACAACATCCAAGGGGCATAAGAGCATAAATCTTACTGATTTTAGATAGAAAACCCTGATGGAGTCTAGCCTGGTCAAAGCATTTCAGCTTTCTTGCCTTATGGAAGTTTCAATATATGGGAAGG
Source organism: Eretmochelys imbricata (assembly GCF_965152235.1). NCBI lineage: Eukaryota > Metazoa > Chordata > Testudines > Cheloniidae > Eretmochelys > Eretmochelys imbricata. The sequence continues at coordinate 428,920 of NC_135585.1, read as the reverse complement.
TGGTGCTGGCTCCAAAAATAACATGGTCTACTTGATCATTAATTTCATGTGTGGATTTGTGGTGTTCTTTTTATAGAAAGGAAAAAATGTTTGTAAAATCTGTAACTCTTAAGAACATAAGAATGGCCCTACTGGGTCAGATCAAAGGTCCATCTAGCCCAGGATCCTGTCTGCCAACAGTGGCCAATGCCAGGTGCCCCAAAGGGAATGAACAGAACAGGTAATCATCAAGTGATCCATCCCCTGTCACTCACTCATTCCAGCTTCTGGCAAACAGAGGCTAGGGACACCATTACTGCCCATCTTGGCTAATAGCCATTGATGGACCTATCCTCCATGAATTAATCGGGTTCTTTTTTGAACCCTGTTAGGATGTTGTGAAGGCCAAGACCATATCGCAAGGAGTTCCACAGATTGACTGTGTGTTGTGTGAAGAAATACTTCCTTTTTATTTGTTTTAAATCTGCTGCCTATTAATTTCATTTGGTGACCCCTAGCTCTTGTGTTATGAGAAGCAGTAAACAACACTTCCTTATCTACTTTCTCTACACCTGTCATGATTTTATAGACCTCAGTCGTATCTCCCCTTAGCGGTCTCTTTTCCAAGCTGAAAAGTCCCAGTCTTATTAATCTCTCCTCCTATGGAAGCCGTTCCATACCCCTAATCATTTTTGTTGCCCTTTTTTGAACCTTTTCTAATTCCAATATATCTTTTTTGAGATGGGGCTACCACATCTGCACACAGTATTCAAGATGTGGGCATACCATGGATTTATATAGAGGCAACATGATATTTTCTGTCCTATTATCCCTTTCTTAATTATTCCCAGCATTCTGTTAGCTTTTTTGACTGTCGCTGGACACTGAGTGGATGTTTTCAGAGAACTATCCACAGTGACTCCAAGATCTTTCTTGAGTGGTAACAGCTAATTTAGACCCCATCATTTTATATGTATAGTTGGGATTATGCTTTCCAATGTGCATTACTTTGCATTTATTAACATTAAATTTCATCTGCCATTTTGTTGCCCAGTCACCCAGTTTTGAGAGATCCTTTTGTAGCTCTTCGCAGTCTGCCTCAGTCTTAACTATCTTTAGTAATTCTGTATCATCTGCAAATTTTGCCACCTCACTGTTTACCCCTTTTTCCAGATCTTCTTAGGAACAAGGTCAAAACATTCATTGTAGCAAGTTAAGATTACAAAATGGGAACAAAATAAAGGACTAGCAACGTGTAAAATAATTATTTTAAATTTTAAGAGTTTTTTTTGTTAGTTAAAATTTTAAAAATTTATTTAAAAAAAATCATTATTTTTATCCAGCCTGCTTCCTGCTCTAGCTTCTAATATTTTGTTCTTTCTTTTGCGTAGGATAACCTGCTGCTGGATATGTACCTGGCACCTCACGTGAGGACACTCTACACGCAGATCCGAAATCGTGCCCTTATCCAGGTAACATTTCCATGCAAACCTGAGGAATGAGTAAGGGTTAGAGGTAGGACCTATCTTTCACCATAAAGTTTCAAAGGAGTGGGGGTGGGGGTGGATGAACCTGGAAACTGACTGTATTTTCTGGTTCTTAGTATTTCAGCCCCTATGTGTCAGCAGACATGCGCAAGATGGCTACAGCATTTAACACCACGGTGGCAGCGCTGGAGGATGAGCTGACCCAGCTGATCCTGGAAGGACTGATCAATGCCAGAATAGATTCTCATAGCAAAGTGAGTGTCCCCACACCTCAGTTTGTTTCTGATGGCAAGTGCTAGGCTGCGGATTGACGCTAACAGCTGGCTAGGGATGCAGTATTAAAGATCTCTGATCACCTTTCCTGTACCACCATCTTGGTTAATACAGCTGGAGCATTACTTTTTAATGATGAGCTCCTGAAGAACTCAGCTTCACTCTCCCTCTCTTTGCCCCTGGAATACTGGTTGAAGTTGCATTTGCCTGTAGTGAGGGTGTGTTTGCCTAGCTGATATGTCAAGGGTTTGAGTCCTGTAGATTCCTTCCAGTCTGTGTGGAAGGAGCTTCATAGTAATTGAGTCCATTTCCAGTTCCCGTGTTGAGTTCTTCTTGTTGGTTACAGATTCTTTATGCTCGGGATGTAGATCAGCGCAGCACCACCTTTGAAAAGTCCTTATTAATGGGCAAAGAGTTCCAGCGACGTGCCAAAGCCATGATCCTGCGGGCAGCAGTCCTGCGCAACCAGATACACGTCAAGGTGAGCAAAGGGCCCCTTTGTCATGGAATCTGAGGTAAATGGTAACCATTTGGATGATGTGGTACAGAGGGGTAAAAGCTGGTGACTAGGGACTCTGGGGAAAGAGGTTTTCTTCACCCACAAGAGGATGGATTTTGAGAATGTTAGAGAATGGAGCTTGCAGCTAGCAGGACAGATCCTGGTTACTATTTACTCCAGTCAGTAGGTGAGTGGCTGGTTAAATTACAACAAGGGATTTAATTATTCATAACTTTTTTATTTTCATGAGGGAAATTGAAATACATACGTTGACTGGAGCAATCCTGCCCAAGAGATGGTTCCGCAGGACAGTGCCCTGGAGAGAGCAGGCTGACTGCTGTATAAAGTGTTCATGGGATTCTGTTGATGCTGCCATAGTACGCTCATCCCTGTGGTATCTATGTGCCAAATGGCATTCAAGTTCTGAATGGGTATTTGGTTCAAGTTAGGTGACCAATCACACAGCTTGAATAGCTGAAGTGAATAGTTTGCAAACACCCATAATCTGTAAACTGTAGTGCAAATATTTGTGAATAACAAATTTTTTTGTAAAAATAGTGAAAGATTTATTAACAGAAAAATGATTGAAACGTAAGATTTATTTGTAACTAAATAAACAAGCTTTGTGCTCCTGGTGTGTGGGACTCACTCCCTCCACCCAGTACTTGCTGGGAAAGAGGGAAGGCTGAGCTGAGAATGTCACTACCCTGCTGTATGGTTTACTTTTGCTGAGCATACCCTCTTTGGGAGTGTTCTGTGTTTAGAGCCCTGGTGCAGGGGCAGTTCCAGGCCATCATTAACCAGGGCTGTATTTTGGTTTTCTTATTGCAGTCTCCTCCACGAGAAGGTAGCCAAGGCGAGCTCACTCCAGCTAACAGCCAATCCCGAATGAGCACCAACATGTGAAAATCTTCATGTACAATCAAAGAACCTCCCCCACTTCCCTGCCCCAGCTGTTTGTCCTATGTCCTAACCACAGACTACTGAGCTTCACAAACTATCCCTGTCATTGTCTCTCTCTCTCTCATTGGGGCTGGGAGAGTCAGGGCTGATGGTGGGGGCTAATGTTCAGATTTGGATAACTTAATTCCTTTTGAACAGAAGCTGTCACTAAATGCAGCATCCCTGGAATTGTCCATCATTTCAGTGCTGGTTGCATGTTCTCTGCCCTCTCCTCTGTATCCATCACCCCAGAAAGAACTCTTAGTATATTTCAGAGAGATGCTGATCTTGGGTCTCTTCAGCTGCTATTAGAGCTTTCCAGGATCAGAACTGCAAAGGAAGATTGTAAGTTCGATGGATGGGGGTGTATCTAAAGGGAGACTGTTTTACTGACCTGACAGTGTTGCCTTGTCTCTGAGCAATGCAGTGCTTTTCCTTTACTTCAAAGCCCTCAGACTGAAATGCTCTCAATGGTATGGGCCCAGCATTCAGCCAGAGGGGAGCTCCTCTCAGGAAGCACATTCTAGGACTTCTCACCCACCCTGGGAAATATGGCACCACTTCTGCATACTCAAAGGCATTTATTTCAGGTTGTTGCACTTATCCTGGATCCAACCTCTTTCAGTCTGGCCTGTCCCTTTTTCAAAGGCCTGTTTCCTAATTTGTTTCCACATGCCTATCACTTGGCTTTGGATTTTGGTGGTGGTTTGCCACTGCAGTAAGGCTCCATCGTGTGCAAATGCTGTTGCTTGTCCGTTTTACTTCATCAGCGTACAGTGGCTTCTTAGCCTGTGCACCAGTGGTTCCTGGTGGCATGAGTCCATGCCATAGAAATACAACACATCAGGTCTGGGGCAGAAACCAAAAGAAGCCAGCCCAGGTACCTGCTCAGCAGGTGCATCTGTCCCAACTTTCCTTTTATAAATGGGTTTAAGGTGGCAGCCCAGACTCATATAGTGTTGTATTAATGAGCGTAGTTAAGTGTTGAATATTCTGGAATTACAGCAACTTTGCATTCATCCAGTCCCATAGGACAAAGTTAAGAATTTTGATCCAGCCCTGACTGGTCCAGCAATTTACTACAAACAAATGTTATTGTTAATGCTATTTTTGTTTTTAAAATAAGTCATTATCTCTAGTTCATTAAAGAAGGTAATTAAAAAGCTCATTGCAGTGTTTGGAGTTTTGTGTTAGTTGCTTTTAGCTGTCCTGATTCTTTTCTTTAATACTAAACTTGGTGACAGGCTGCTGTTTTGAGCATTTTAATATGGTTGGAGGTGTTTGGAAATAAGGTAATACCACTTGTGTGAGGAGGTCTGAAGAATGCCACTTGATGGAGTTTTACTCTCTTGCTTTTCTGGAAGCCATGTGTAAGACGCATTTGTGTAGTTGCTAAACTGCAGCAGCTTCCTCCATTTGCACATTTCGGTTGCTGAAGCATTTTGTGGCTTATGTGGAGAAAGTTGAGGGAGTACTTACTATGAAGTCTTTGGTTAGGTATTGTCCATATTTTGGAATTACAGTAACTTTGCATTAATCCAGGCCCATTTTTGGAAGGGCTGAACTCACCTTGCTAAGATCTGGTTCCAGGAAGCTTGGCTATTTTACCCTGATTCTCAGAAGTTCTGATTCAATAGGGAAGTGGGAAGCAAATGTGACTTAGTCTGTTCTAAGGCTGTGCAAGAGCCTACCCAGCCCCCAGTGTAAATTAGAACACCCTCAATGGTCAGAGGCAGCCAAGAATAGTTGGAGTGCAGTGTGCTATGACCTCTTCTCTTCCCCCCTCCCAAGGTCCAATATTCTCTGGTCCTTACCCAGAGGCTTGGAAGGGGAAGTGTTGAGCTGCTCTGACAGCAGAGGCACTCCCTTACACAATAGATATTCTCTCAGGGCCACTTCTACCCACTTTATGCTACTGTAGTGATGTGAAACGCTTATGTCCCTAGAGAGAATTGGGTCCTTCCTATCTGAGGCATAGATTTCTCAGCTATCTGGTCACCCTCACAGATGGAGAATACTTTGTTCTTGATCTGAGACCTGCCTCAAAATGGAATTGCAGATGTCACAGTTTGAAAGGTCTAGCTCATATTCAGCAAAAGCTATTTTTCTTTAAAAAGGGAGCAGGATTCACAATAATTTATAGTGGAAGATTCAGCTCCAGTCCATCCACTCTTAAGTTCCACATCTTTAGCAAGGATGCTCCGATTAATGATGGCCATTGAGAACAGTAGTTCTGTAGACTATCCTTAAATTAGACATATTTCAGCCTACTAGACACAGCCATCAAGCCAGGTTCTTTATGCTCAAACAGCAACTCTCCTCGCTGGCCTAATTACTAACCTGCACGTTAACTGGGGTATAACATAAATGTAGTGCAAAGGTTGACAAATGAGAGATCCACCCTAGAAGCCAGCTTAAGCCAAAATGCAAAAGACCTAGTACCAAAAAATACTGAGTAGGGTCAAATTCTGTTGTCTGGTGCACCCCAGTCTTTGGTCTTGGATCCTTATCCTCCCTCCACCTTTTTCCTTCTTTTGGCTGTCTTCCTCCATTTCCTCTCTCACTTGTCTCTACCTCTTTAGGTTAATGGTTAAGGTGGAGGGAATAGTCCAAGAGGTCCTTGCTAATTGAAAGTGGTGTTTTTTCTGATCTCTTTAGAAAAGTTATGAAATCAATCACAGGCAAAATATTGGAGAGTGGCTGATATGGGACTTAATTATATTATCCTCCTTTAATTCTTGATTGATTAATGTCAATCAACATAAATTTATGGAATGCAAATCCTGTCACACTAATCTGATATTTTTTATGAGATTACAGATTTGGTTCATAAAGGTAATAGTGTCTTTGACTTCAAGTCTTAGACTTCTGTAAGGCATTTGATTTCGTACTTCATGACATTTTGATTAAGAATCTAGAAGGATACAAAATCGACAGTGGCACACATTACATTAGTTATAAACTGGCTAACTGACAGATCTCAAAATACAATTGTAAATGGGGCGGCATCATGGTGCTGAGCTGTACAAATGCCTCCTGATGGGGACTGATGGCAGGCATTGCACCTGGTATACTAGTAATCATGGTGCTCACATGATGATTAAAAGCGGCAGATATGGCTTTGGACAAGACCTTTTTGGGCTAGGAGGAAAGAGATCCCTTCACCAGAAAAACTCCTTAGCACAGGATCTAGCAAGTCATAGGATTTTGGTTTGAGAGAGTTGATAAAATCCTAAATAGAAACAATTTGATTTCTAGCTGCTTCCCTCACCATCCAAAAATATTTTAAAAGCTCCCTCCCCCTAACTGAAAATACCCTGACAGTCACCTGTGCCAGCAACTCACTACCCACTTCGCCACTACCACAGTAATCTCCTAAACAAGGCTTTGAGGATTTGCATTTATAGTGATCCATAACTAGAATGCTGCATGTAAGTAAGAAACTATAATTCTGTGAAAAGGCTTTTTCGTTTTAAAGGATGCTTGGCTTGGCCCAGCCTATCGGTTCTCTCTCCTTTTGCCCCATACTTCATACTAGAACCAGTGGAGAAAAAATAAAGAACCAGCTTGTCTGTCTCGATTGGCTGAGGGCTCATCACAAAGTCACTGCACTGCCAACGGACTTTATATGAACAAACTAGGCATTAAGGAAAGTAATTTCTTCAGATACAAAGTAGAATCACTAAAAGTTTTGCTATTCCAAGTCTAATCTGTAAAGAGATTACTGGTATGTACTTGTAGCTACCTAAATCTTTTTAAATAAATCTCTTCCTCTATAACATTTAACCCAAAACTCCGTATCTCAAAAAAAAAAAAAAAAAAAAAAAGTTTCCTTCCTTTTGAAGAGATGCTGCATCTGAGAGCTAAAACCATTGGCTGCTAAATTTTAGAATGTTCCTTTTATGTAGAGGCGCAAAGCTCCTGTGCAAACTCCTAATTCACATTGCTCTGGTCTTACCAGACCCAGAAAATCTAGAGCTTGCATTTGAATGTACATCTCTCAGTCCCTATAAGTCACTGTCTCTCTCTTCCCTTCAGGAGACTCTGTTTACAGTTAACATTCCCACAGGATAAAGCTTTAGAAGCGTTCTGGTTTGGAGTCTGGGTGCAGGTTGCCGGGAGGTCCATGATTCTGTTTCAATCTCCCATTACAGCAGGAGATGGCAGTGATCAGTGCAGAAGTTGCACTGCAACCTGAGGGTAAGGAGCGATGGACTGCTGCAGATTTCATGAAGGTCTCAGGCTAGCCGGTGTTGAAGTCAGTGGGCAGCCTCAGCTGTAAGTCAATTTTCTGATCTGAGATTGTATCCAGTAAAATGGCAGACAGCTTGGTCTCCATTTCTTTAGCCTTTTACCATAACAGGTTAATGTGTCTGAATTCACACTGTTGAAGTTCTCTGCGATATGCAGAAAGATTTGTTTATAGAATGCCTAGGGACAGGCACTATGAATCAGACTCTGCAGGATGCACATAGAGCACCAGAGGCAGGCATATGTAGCACTGCCTGAGATACAGAGAGATCTTGAGAGACTGTTTCTGTTGCAGAATAAAGAGTCTGCTGTCTGTCCTTTCACAGAATTCACCACTAGGAAAACAGGATGGTCCATCTTGTAGTTAAACCCCTGGACTTGGGACTCAGGAGATTGGGGAAATGTGGTCTAGATGAAATTGCTACAAGGTGGGTGCACAAGTGGTTGCAAGACATTATTCAGAGAGTGGTTATAAATAGTTCACTCTTGAGGCAATTCTGCTGGACACCTGCAGAAAAAGTCATACACACCCCCTCCCCCGCTGCCGAGAAGTTCTGTGCTTCCCTGCAGAAAATGGCAGGGAAGCTGCGTGGGGGCAGGAGGACAACCATGAGTGCAGTGTTTTTTGGGGGGGACTGCCCACCCAGAGGCAAGGCATGGGGGGCACATGTGGTTACGTGCCACTTCTCTCCCCATTTCTGCAAGTGCAGAGCTGCCCAACTAAAGGAGGCTGTGTCTGGGCTCCCCTGACTGCAGCTGACCTCCTGGGTCCTAATGCCAGTCGTGCTCCCCTTCTGTTTGCTGGGAGCCCTCCTGTTTTCTGTGCAACAGTGAGTGCTAGCTGTGGGGCTGGGTAAGGCAGGGTGGGGGAAAGGGGAATGTGGGAGTGAGGCATAGGTGCTGGAACTAGCAGTGTGGAGGGTGCTCCCGCACCCCCGGCTTGATGTGGTTTCCATTACATCCAGGGTTTACAGTTTGGTTGAATGGCTCTCAGCACCCCCACTATACAAATTGTTCCAGCACCCATGGAGTGAGGGGCGGGGGATGAGGCATGGGGCAGTGGAGATGAGATGGGGAAGAAAAGGGGATAGGGGAATCCAGGGGGGGGAAGTAGGAGCCCAGCCTGCAGCATCCCCTTGGCAGCAGCTGGGGCTCCCCCGTTAAACAGGCCTGTCGAACCTCCCTACACCTGAACCTCCCTCTCTCCCCCCCGGACAAGTCCCCCACCCCACTGAGCTATAGCCAGCTGCACCTGGACCCCCAAACCCTGCACACACACCCCTGCACCTGGATCCCCTGCAGAGTCCCATTACTGCTGCACCTGGAACCCCGCAATGAGCCCCTGTGCATCCAGATGTCTGACTGAGCAGCCTGCACCCAGATTGCCCCCCACACAAATCTCTCACCCCACATCTGGATCCTCCCACACTAAGCCCCTCCACACTTGGATCCTGCTGGGCTAAGCCTGCCCCACACCTGGTGCAGAGGAGCAGGGCCCTGAGGTGTTCTTGGGGCAGGCTCAGCCCTTGCACTGTCAGGGTTGGGTGCAGCCTCACTGCTGAGTCCCTGTAGCGGGGGAGGTTGGGGCTTCAGGATGATGTCCCACTTCAATGCAGCCATTTGCCTGTTGTTCCACAGTGCCATGCCTTAGTCACATTTATTTATTGACAAATAACATTTCCATAATTATTTCTGTGGTGCAGAATTTTTAATTTTGTTGGTGCAGAATTCCCTCAGGAGTAGGTGTATCCATTGGGGGTCTACTGGGGTCTGTCCTGGATCCAGTACTAGTCAGTATTTTCATTATGAGTAGGGTAATGGAGAGTATGCTTATAAAATTGCAGAGGACACCAAGCTGGGAGGGGGCTCAAGTACTTTGGAAGACAGGTTTAGAATTCAAAATAACCTTAACAAATTAGAGAAATGGTCTGAAATCAAAAAGATGAAATTCAATAAAGACAAGTGCAAAGTACTACACTTAAAAAGTAAAACAATCAAATGCACAGCTACAACATGCGGAATAACTGGGTAGGTGGAAGTATTGCTGAAAAAAATCTGAGGGTTAGAGTGGCTCACAAATAGAATATGAGTCACCAATGTGGGGTGTATTAACAGAAATATCATCTGTAAGACACTGGAGGTAACTGTCTTGTGCTACTCGGCCCTGGTGAGACCTCAGCTGGACTACAGTGTCCAAGTTTGGATGCCACAGTTTAGGAAAGATGTGGACTAATTGGAGAGAGTCCACAGGCAAGCAACAAAAATGATACAAAGTTCAGAAAATCTGACCTATGAGGACAGATTTTAAAAAACAAAAAAAACCACCCATGCCTGTTCATATTGCAATAAGAAGACTGGGAGAGGACCTGATAACTCTCCAGATATGTTAATGGCTGTTATAAAGATGACTGATCAATTGTTCTCGACCTTCTCTGAAGGTAGGGCAAGAAGTAATGTCCTTAATACGCAGCAAGGGAGATTTAGGTTAAACGTCAGGAAAAACTTTCTAACTGTAAGGATAGTTAAGCTCTGGAATAGGCTCCCAAGGAACGTTGTGGAATCCCTGTCAATGGAGGTTTTTAAGAACAGGTTGAACAAACACCTCTCAGGGATGAGTCTAGGCTTACTTGGTCCTACATTTCTATGACTATGAATTCCTGGTTCTGCCAGATAGTGTGTGACCTTGGACTAGCCTCTAAGTGTATCTGCTCCCCACTTATAAAATCTGGATATTATTTCCTTTTGCCCACCATTTGTTTTTGTGTCCGAGACTCATTTCTTTGACTATAAATGTGTACGCAGCCTAGCATGCTAGGACCTCCTGTTCAGGGGCACCCTTCAGGTTCTATTGTAATAACTAGTAATTATTTATTACATGTAACACTTCCTATCCAACTCTGTCATTAGAGTAACACTACGGAGAGTTAGTCACTGAACGCTGCTGTCCTTGAACACTTAGCTTCCTTCCTGACCTGAAAATGTCATTTAAGTGACCTTCACCCTATATTCCTGAAGAAATATTAGTTTAACACTCCAGCAGGATGTTCTAATATCAAAGATTTATTCCCCACTTTTAAAACAGCACATGAAGGGTTAATGTACAACAGGCAGTTCATGACTTTAGTACATCATCTTCCCCCCCACCCCAGTGCAGCATTGTCAGGCCAGGGTTCTGGCTGAGTCCTTTGAAGTCTTTAAAAGACATTGAGAACTTTAGTTGCATCCTTTTATTCAAAGGCAGGATATTTCCCTGAGTAAGCAGCTTTTCCTTAAATAAAACTCATCCAGACCTTAGAACAAACCTGTGGAACTACTCCAGGCTTCAGATGGTGCTCTGGAAATGGCAGATTCTTTGGCCGAGGGAAGCAGAGACGCAGATCCAGCAGAATCTAGTTTGAAGGCTTACAGTACAGCGTCAATACCCTCTTTCAGTCCAGCAGTTTCCTCCACATCTCCTTTCTGTGTCCTTTCAATCTCCTGCATCTCTGTTTGGCCACTTTTCCACAGAAGGGACTTTTCATATTTGGTTTTAAAAAGTAATCCATGACCTGACAAAGAAAGAAGGGAAATAATAAATTGACACTGAACTGCCTGTTCAGTGGGGAACAGAGCAGGCCACTGCCTTAGGGTAACTATATGCAGCTGTAGAAAATTTATTATGCTTTTAGCTTGGAGATGATGCACCCTGAGGCTTCAGGAGGAAGAGCAGATGCTGGTGTCATGTTCGTGCTCTATTACAGAGGCCAGTGCTAAGTAAAACATTTCCGTGAAAGCTAGGACCCTCAGGATTTTAAACTAATATTTCTAAAACTATCACAATTATGCATATTAACAAAGGACTTTAAAATGTCATACCGCTTTCATATGTATTAATCACTCATTTTGACTTGGACAGTTTGTTTTTATACAGGCCCAGTGGTGCTGAAGAACAGGACGGAGTGGTGGGGTCTATACTTGCCTGGACAGTCTGCAGTCTCTTTAAATGCTCTTTTCTTACAGCATCCTCGGCACAGATTAAACACACATTTGTTACCCTGGAAACAGATACACACCAGTTAAGTCAGTGGAAAAAAAAAAATCATCACTGAACTGCTTATGGGAGGCATAACTGCAAGGATGCATACGCAGGGCTTCTGAAGACAGCTGTCGTGGTCTGGGTTCCTGCAAACAGTGATGGGGACAGTCAGTCTTCAGGCTGCTGATAAAGGATATGGAGACCGGGGCCGGGGGAGAAGGGAAATGCAGAAATTAAGAGCTGCCTGCTGGATAAACGCTCTGTGCTTCTAGGTGATGATTACCATCCCAGAACGATTATATTCCACCTCCCAGGAATTTCTCCTGCCAACGAGGAAATCCTCTTGATTAATATCAAATACGTGTAGAAAATTAAGATACTCTGAAACCCTTTCTGAAAGGGTTTCAATACTGTCATAACTGGAGTTTGTCCTGTTTCTCTTCAGAAGCTCTTATTTTCTGTCTTTGTTTGCTGCTCCCCCCATTAATAGTCATCGTTCCAAGGAAATCATTTCCCCTTTTTTTTTAATTCCTAAAATTGCCCAAATCATGGACAGTAATAACATAAGGCATGATCCATCCTCTGAAGTTGAGAGAAGATGAGTCATGGATATTTTGCAACTCAGGAATGGCCGACTGAGTGCACAGGAAGGGGAAAAATGTATCAGCCAGGTTTAATATCTGTAAAGCTCTTTTCTGGCTTTCATTGTTGGGGGAAGTTTGTGCAACATGATTTGAGTGCAAACAGTTTGAGATGGTGCTACAGCAGAAAAAACTACTAAAGGTACTCTTTACTGTATTAAGTTTATTGACAAAACAATAAACTTAGGACCAGGGTTGCGCTGTTGTATCTTATTCCAGCAAGTCAAATTTCAACTGTGACAGGAGGAAATCGGGAGGCCTGTTGTCCTTGTTGCCCCTGCCCACTGCTGTGTGAGATCAAAGAAAAGAGGTGCATGTGTACCTTGAGAGGTTCAAGTGTGCCTCATTTCAATGCTGAGTTCTGCAAATTGTCAGGCACAGTGCACAGATTCTTTTTGCAAGGGGGCTTGTCAGTAGTGAGGTGTGGTATGAGAGTGGTTTGTGGGGGGTTAGTGATTAAATGAAAGTATAGCATTAGCTGGAATCCTGTGGCTGAGAGTGAATGGTTTGTAAAAAGGGGATGGTGGTGTTGTACGCTTTTTCACTTGTGACTGTTTCTGGGGCTTAGGCTCAGTATTTGCGTAGGACAGGCATACATAGCTCCTGTTCCACAGAGGTTGCCTAAACATGAGTTTTGCCTTAGCAACAATATGACATTAGAATTTGTCCTACAGTTGCATATAGTCCCTGAGAATTCTGCAAATATGAGTCATATTAAAAAGGGCAGAGTTAAGGGTGCAGGCATGTGTGCCTTATCACTTCAGTTCCTGGTTTTTCAGACATTTGAGCATCACTGACTGTGATAGCCTGGACAAGCATGCAACACCCTGCATCACTGGAACATGACTAATGAAAGTTTTTTTTGTCCATGAATTTTGTAATTTTATGAACATTGTTTTTTGGAGGAATGCTCACTCCAGCAGTTGTAATTATCACATAGGTTTGTCCTATAAATCCTCCTATGGTTTGGTTAGGTACTCATCCCTCATGCCTTTCCCATTATCTCATCTCAGGCATGAGTGACAGGTAGGTCAGTACCTTTAGCCCCATTTTACAGATGGGGAAACTGAGGCAGAGGTGTCACGATTTTTCTAGTGGGTCAGTGACAGAGCCAAAAACAGAACCCAGGTCACCTATGCTGCAATGACAAATCCGGCTGCAGTGCATAAGGCTGAGATCATCTCAGTTGAATGAGAATACTTCCTGGAGGTGTAAACAGTGTCAAACAATAGCTCCTGATAAGTTGGAATGGCTCCATTTAACTCCCTTGGTACACTCATCCAGCCTCCCCCTCTGCCGGTGCTCGACAGCATACCCGTTCTCAATTTCTCACCTCACTCTCCACACTAATGCTTGGTGTATGCTTGTTCTCAACTCCCCCCATAACGGGTCAGAGCTTCCACAAATTTTGTTTCACATGATGAACTAAATGCCCCTTCAGCAGGACAGGGCCCCCAGCTTGCTTACATGAGTAGAGGCAGGGAAAGGGCTTCAGCCCCACCCTGCTCCTCCATTCCCTCCCCCCCCCCCCCCCGAGAGCCCATTCCCATGAGATGCAGTAAGGAGAAGGGATTGGATTCCCTCCCCAGCTTCTGGGCTCCCCTTAGAGCAAGGGGCTCAGACTGTCTGACACCATCAGCATGGCAGGGGCCCTCAGAGCTGGAGGAGTGTGGAGCATCACTGTTCTCTGTAGTCCTCCCCACCCTCTCACCTGAGTCCTAAGCACCTCCCAAACCACCATTTAGCCCTCTCCCCTCCCAGCAAATATTTGGCTATGTAATTTCTTTTTTAAACTAGTGTGGGTACCTTCCAAATGTTCTGCTGTGTGCAAATGATAAATAAAATGCCCCTTTACGAGAAGCAAGGTGTGGCAACGGGTTTGTTTCATTTTTTTCAGATTGCTGCCAAGGGTGGCTACTGAATTTACATTGGTTGTTTCTAGCTCAGGTTCAACAACCAGAGCATGTCTCCTGGAGCCACCTCCATCCTGTGACAAGGGCTGGCTCACCACCCTGTCTACACATGCACAGTGTAATCCCTTCGGCACATTAGCACGAGACTCAACACGTCGTTGAATAACATTTTCAATATTGTTTCCCCAAAGGGGCTGTGGGCCTGGGGAGTTATTCAGTAGCTAGGGTAACTGTGAGCACTTCAGATCATGTGGGTAAAAACTCAGAGCCATGGTTTGACCACTGCCCCCTTCCCGCCCGACAATTTGCAGGAAGACTCATTGATATGTCAACCTTATGAAATACTTCTTTTCTTCTTTGTATTGCCCGAGAGAGCTGTATGTCTAGAAACGCTTTCTCAAATGACCCCAAGTTTGGATCACTAATCCTAGCCCACAAGCCCATGAGGCACCCCAAATTGCACTCTGAGCTAAGTAAGCAAGCCAATTTTAGAGCACTTGTAAGAGCTGGCTTTTAAACATAAAGGGGGCCTACAGCTTAACTATAGTAGAGCTGACACTCCCCTCCAGTCAAGAGGCCTGTGAGGCTTTCTGTTCTACTCAGCAATGAGGAAATGCTTTTATTAAAGATCTTATGTGCTCGAGAGAGATTTTTTTTTTTTCTGATTAACAACTGCCTCTATACAATGCCCCAGTTTAGTCACCCCACTTGAGCCCTTCCCTAAAGCTCCAGCTACCTGGCTAGGAAACCTGATAAAACATGCTTATGGATCAATAACTTGCTTGCCTTATTGTTATCTAGTTACTGCTTCCCTCACATTTGTTTGTCTCATCTACCTGTGTCCTGCCCTAACCTGAAGTCTAAAATCTTTGGTGCAACGACTGTCTTTTTATTCATGGCTGTATATAGCCCAGTACAATGAGCCCCCCATCATGATTGTAGTACCCCTGCGCCCTAAAGAACAATAATAACCAGCTAGATACACATCCAAAATAACACTTTTTAGTGACGCACTCCACTGACCAAATACAAGTCAGACTACTACAGGACGTAGAATTCTCAGTCAAATGGGCTAAGGGAAAGGCCAACTGTGAGTGGAAAGCATCATAACTGCTTCTCAAAAAGTAACAGCAAAAAAGAAAAAATTTAAATACGTCAGAAGCAGGAAGCCTGCTAAACATCCCGTGGGGGGGGGGCGGGGGGGGCACTGGATGATCGAGATACTAAAGGAGCATTCAAGGACAAAGGCCATTGTGGAGAAAATGAATGAATTCTTTGCATCGGTCTTCATGGCTGAGGATGTGAGGGAGAGTCCAAAACCTGAACCGTTCTTTTTAGGTGACAAATCTGAGCAACTGTCCCAGATTGAGGTGGCATTAGAGGAGGTTTTGGAACAAATTGATAAACAGTAATAAGTCACCAGGACCAGATGGTATCATCCAAGAGTTCTGAAGGCACTCAAATGTGAAATTGCAGAACTAACTGTAGTCTGTAACCAATCATTTAAATCAACTTCTGTACCAAATGACTGGAAGATAGCTAATGTGACGCCAATTTTTAAAAAGGGCTCCAGAGGTGATCCTGGCAATTATAGGCCGGTAAGCCTGATGTCAGTACCAGGCAAACTGGTTGAAACTACAGTAAAGATCAAAAGTGTCAGACACATAGATGAACATAATTTGTTGGGGGAGAGTCAACATGGTTTTTGTAAAGGGAAAATCATGCCTCACCGCTCTACTAGAATTCTTGGGGTGCGGGGGGGGGGGGGGGGGGGGAAGGACACGAAGAAAGGTCAACAACCCCGTGGTACTCCTGAGGGCATTCTGCACCAAAAAAAAAAAATAAAAAATTCTGCACCCAATATTTTGAAATTTTGCAAAATTCTGCAATTTTATTTGTCAAATAAATGTGGAGGCTTCAGCATGGTATTAGGGAGCCTAGGGCACTGGCTGCACAGAGGTGGGAGATCACTGTGCAGCTTCCCACCAGGACACAGACTCACCGGTGAGGCTACACCCAACCCTGAAAGGACCGGGCCTGCTCCAGAAACACCCCCAAGGCCCTGCTCCTCTGTGCTATGTGCACCAGGTGTGGGCAGGCAGGCTCAGCAAGGGAGGATCCAAGTGTGGCGGGGGATCCAGCTGTGGGTTGAGAGGGTTCTATGTGGGGCAATCCGGGTTCAGGTGGCTCAGGGGGGGATCTGGATGCAGAGGGGCTTGTTGGGGAGTTCTGGGTGCAATGGTAATGGGACTCTATAGCAGTGTCCAAGTGACGGTGGTTGGGGCTCAGCAAGGGGGAAGATAGAGCTCAGCAGGGGGTATGGGTGTGAGGGGTTTCAAGAGGGGTCCAGATGCAGCTAGTTAGGGCTCTGGTGTGAGGGGGAGGGGGAGGAGATGGGCTCATTGGGAGGGGAGTCTGAGTGCATGGGAGTGAGGCTCAGCAGGAGAGAGTCTGGGTATGAGGGGTTTTGGATGCACAGGGGTTGAGTGGATGAGGGATCCCTCCCCGAACAGGGATCCCTCCCCCTACAGCTGAGGAGGAATGGCTGCAGGAAGCAGGGGGCAGGGAAAGGAGTTTGCAGAGCTTCCTTCAGCTGAGGAAGAAATCTGGCGATGGGCCTGACCCAGCCCCGGATGCTGTGCACGGGAAGAGGCAGTACCATTCTCTCCAGCCCAGTGGGGATGAGCAGCTGAGCCCAACGGAGGGTAGGAGCCACCAGCTGGGTCTTCCCCTGTCCAGCCTCTTGCCCCCCCGTGATTTACCTCTCTGCTAGCTGCCCTGGGCCCCCGGAACATACTGCTGGGGAGGGTCGCATGACCGCTCTTGTGGTTTCCCTTTGCTTCCCCATCAGAAAGTCATTATTCTGTGAGGAAGCAAAGAAATCTGTGAGGGACATAAATTCTGCTCATGAGCAGTGGTGCAGAATTCCCCTGGAGTGATGTGGACAATGGGGATCACGTGGATATAGTGTACTTAGATTTTTAGAAAGCCTTTGATTAGGTCCCTCCCCAAAGGCTCTTAAGCAAAGTAAGCTGCCATGGGATAAGACGGAAAGTCCTCTCATGGATTGGTAACTGGTTAAAAAGATAGGAAACAAAGGGTTTCCCACTCTCACAGATCTTGGGAGACAGGCCAGTCCTTGTTTACAGACAGTCCCTCCAACCTGAAGCAGATACTCACCAGCAACCACACACCACACAACAGAACCACTAACCCAGGAACATATCCTTGCAACAAAGCCTGTTGCCAACTGTATCCACGTATCTATTCAGGGGACACCATCAGAGGGCCTAATCACATCAGCCACACTATCAGAGGCTCGTTCACCTGCACATCTACCAATGTGATATATGCCATCATGTGCCAGCAATGCCCCTCTGCCATGTACATTGGCCAAACTGGACAGTCTCTACGTAAAAGAATAAATGGACACAAATCAGACGTCAAGAAGTATAACATTCAAAAACCAGTTGGAGAACACTTCAATCTCTCTGGTCACTCGATTACAGACCTAAAAGTGGCAATTCTTCAACAACAGACTCCAACGAGAGACTGCTGAATTGGAATTAATTTGCAAACTGGATACAATTAACTTAGGCTTGAATAAAGACTGGGAGTGGATGGGTCATTACACAAAGTAAAACTATTCCTCCCCCCCATTCCTCAGACATTCTTGTCAACTGCTGGAAATGGCCCACCTTGATTATCACTACAAAAGGTGTCCACCACCCCGCTCTCCTGCTGGTAATAGCTCACCTTACCTGATCACTCTCATTACAGTGTGTATGGTAAGACCCATTGTTTCATGTTCTCTGTGTATATAGATCTCCCCACTGTATTTTCCACTGCATGCATCCGATGAAGTGAGCTGTAGCTCACGAAAGCTTATGCTCAAATAAATTGGTTAGTCTCTAAGGTGCCACTAGTCCTCCTTTTCTTTTTAACAGTAGCAAGTATAAATGATAATGTGAGAAGAGATGACCCACCACCTTTGCTTCTCTCAGACAAGGCAAAGGGCACAGAGCTCACCCACCTGTAGCAGAACCTAATTCACAAGAACAAACAGAGTGAAATCCCAGGGCCCTCTCAGTACTCAGAGAAATAAACCAACTAACTGTGCAACCAACAAAAATCTTATTAGAGGGAAGCTCCTGCTTTTTAATCTAAAGAACATCTGTGTAACTAAGGGCAACATTTTCCACATACTCAGGACTGAATAGTGCCCACCTGCCTGGTTTGTATCCTACCATGGCCTCATATGGTGGGATTTTCCCTTTACTGGAAACAGATCAAAGTTTCTCATCGCTCCAGCTTTCTATTTGCTGCAGACCTTTTCCTTAAGACTATGGGTATGTAGACTCTGCAATTAAACACCCATGGCTGGCTCATGCCAACTGATGCAGGCTCGCAGGGCTCGGGCTAAGAGGCCGCTATAGACGTTTGGGCTCAGGCTGGAGTCCGGGCTCTGAGGCCCTGTGAACAGGGAGGGCCCCAGAGCCTGGACTCCAGCCTGAGCCCAAATGTCTACACCACAATTAAACAGCCCCTTAGCCCGAGCCCTGAGAGCCATGTTGGCTGGCATGGGCCAGTTGCCTGTGTTTAATTGCAGTGTCACATACCCTAAGTTTCTGGTGTCTAAGTATTTTAGCAGCACTGTACCCTCCTGGTTCAGCCCCCTCAGTGATTTCTCACTTTTCATGGGAACAGCTGTACTCTTGAAAAAAATATTTGTATATTTTTGCACTTGGATTCCAAATCCTCCTGATATTCACAGAATGCAATAGGTTTCATTAATAAATAGGACTGTCAATTAATTGCAGTTAATTGCTTCTCCTAACTCAAAACAAATTTAACTCAATTCAAAAAATTAATCATGAGAGTTAAAAAATTAATCGAAGTTTTAACCACACTGTTAAACAATAACAGAATACCAATTTCAATTTATTATAAATATTTTTGGATTTTTTCCTATAATTTTCAAATATATTGTATTCTGTGTTGTAATTGAAGTCAGTGTACAGTGCTCACTTTAATCAAATATACAAATATTTGCACTGTAAAAAAGATAAAATAGTATTTTTCAATTCGATGATAAGTACTGTAGTGCAATCTTTTTATCATGAAAGCGCAACTTACAAATGTAGAATTATGTAAAAAACCAAAACAAAAAACCCCCAAAACACTGCACTCAAAAATAAAACAATGTAAAAACTATAGAGCTGACAAGTCCACTCAGTCCTACTTCTTGTTCAGCCAATCACTAAGACAAACAAGGTTGTTTACATTTACGGGAGATAATGCTGCCTGTTACTTATTTACAATGTCACCTAAAAGTGAGAACAGGTGTTCGCATGGCACTGTTGTAGCCGGCGTTGCAAGGTATTTACATGCTAGATATGCTAAACATTTGTATGCCCTTTCATGCTTCGACCTGTAGATTGCAAATATTTGTAATAAAAAATAAATATAAAGTGATCACTGTACACTTTGTATTCTGTGCTGTAATTGAATGTATTTGAAAATGTAGAAAATCATCCAAAAATGTTTATAACAAGTTTAACAGTATAATTAATTCTTTTAATCTCACAATTAATCGCGATTAATTTTTTAAATCATTTGACATCCCTATTAATAAACCTTCCCAGTAGTGAAGTCTGGATTTGATCTGATATCCCATGAACAAATGCCTTTTCATTAGTGGAACCTTCAGCACTGATGGGGGTTAATTTTTTCTTCTAATAAAGGGAATAGATCAAAATCCTCCAGTTCTGTCTCTGCCACTACCAGGCACAGATATAGAGTTTGATTTTCATTTAAATCTGATGCAGTCTGATCTGTGCCTTGCCTTTCATTAGTATTTTTTCCTTTTAATTTCCTGCTGTCACGGCAGACCAACTGCTCTTCCCTACTCAGTCACTGGAAAGTTTAAAATATCTGTCTTGTATACCTATTAAGAGAAGTGCTTCCAAGTGTGCTTGGGGGACTGATATTTAATAATGTAACAATCTTTCAGATGATTTAGCAATTCAGACTGCTGACCAGCATTTGCTGAGAGCAATAAACCACCAAGACTGCTCTTTGCAGGAAGAAGAGAGATTAAAGTATCCAGAATAATCTATTTATGTCATCTTTACCCTAGGTAATAGCTTCACCTCAGCATCTGATATAATCACTTGCCTAATTAGCACAATGGCCTTTGCCTGAGAAGCAGATATATTGTTTGCATTGCATCAGAGTTTAAACAGCATCCATTACTAGAGACTTGAAAAGGGATGGAGGGATGGACCTACCTTTGGGTTTCCACAATGATCACATTTTGCATATTTAGCTGGAAAAGAGAAACAAATTTGGTCTATGAGTATCCCAGACAGTGAATGATATTTAAAAGAGAACAGCAAATTCAATGCTCCAGGGTGACCAACCTTTGCAGCCAGAAGGTGCATTTTTTAGGAGCAATATTTTACACACAGAAACAAATTAAAAGGGATTAAGAGATTTTGTTGACGTTTTAAAAAAATTATCTGAAATAAGACCAAACATGGAAATATCAGTCCCAATGAATTTGTCTGAGAAAGTTATAAAACAAGTTGGGGAGAGGAGAAGAAAGGGGAGCTGTTTAAAACAGACACTGCATTTCAACATTACACAATAGTGACTGCAGCTGTTATAACAGAGTCATAAAGCACTCTGAGATGAAAGACCTGATTTCACTGTGAAACTGGTGATAATCTGCCCCTTTCATAATAAATCCCCCCCTTCCTGGTCAACTCCACTTAGACTGAGTTTCCTGTTCCCAAGGTTTCCCAAGCCCCTTTCTGCTCTAATAGTAGGAAACTTTCCCCAATTGCATAATGGGAATAAAGAGGAGAAGGAGGAGGTGGCTTTATACTAAAAAGGTAATGCTAGTAGCCTTCCCCATTCCTTGTGCTGATCAGGATTAGGACAGGTTTCAGAGTAACAGCCGTGTTAGTCTGTATTCGCAAAAAGAAAAGGAGTACTTGTGGCACCTTAGAGACTAACCAATTTATTTGAGCATGAGCTTTCGTGAGCTACAGCTCACTTCATCGGATGCGCATCCGATGAAGTGAGCTGTAGCTCACGAAAGCTCATGCTCAAATATCCGATGAAGTGAGCTGTAGCTCACGAAAGCTCATGCTCAAATAAATTGGTTAGTCTCTAAGGTGCCACAAGTACTCCTTTTCTTTTTGCGGATTAGGACAGGTTCTCTTACGTTTCAAAGATGGATCAAAGCGTTTATTTGGATTTCTCAGTTTTTTCTTTTGTTTATTCTTTGAGAGAATATCAGAGTTTCCATCGTCCTCATCCTCCAGGGCTCGTTTCCCTCGCATGCCTCCTTCGCTCCCACTGGTTCCATTTTCCTTGCACATCTCCTTTGGCCTGAAATGGTTGAACATCACTGTAAGTTAACAGAAGGGGACAACTTTGTTCCTTTGACAACAGTGCTTTTACAGAAGTCTAGGCAAAATGCACTGTCTATCATGGCTATGTCACAGGTGAGACGCAGCCCTTAAAAGCATGGGAAAAAAGCTCAAATATTAGGGTTTTTATAGAATAGCTCAGAGTTCTGAGCCTGCTATTAAAGCAAAAAGGCAGGAGAGCAGTATCTAGTGTGTGGTGGGCAGTTAAATTAGTCAGTTCCATAAAAAGCTTTTTGTTCTCAGGGTAAATGTTTGTACTGAAATTCTCAGTCGGGTAGTCTTCTCCTGCAACCCAAGTTTTCCCCCTAGGTAGGTCATGCTAACAGTTTAAAAAGATCTCACGCAAAACACACAATCATCTCCGATATAAAGGTTTCAGAGTAGCAGCCGTGTTAGTCTGTATTCGCAAAAAGAAAAGGAGGACTTGTGGCACCTTAGAGACTAACCAATAGGTGCCACAAGTACTCCTTTTCTTTCTGATATAAAGGGCATTCAGTCCCCATCTCTACTCCATTGGCAGATCTAGGTAACAGATGAATGCTGCCTGTAACTACAGCACATTGTCAAGTAGCAGTATTTGCTTCACATGCAGGTCCTTATTCTAAGCTTCATTTGATCTATTTTATTTTTTACGTTTTAGAGGTAGATAATAAACTTGAGGAAGGAACCAAAAGGGGAAGATATTTTTTTGTGAATACTCCCCTGCAAATACCTTACTTTGTTCATTGAGATGTCATTTTTAAAAACTATCCAGTTTTTTTTGTTTGTTTTTTTTAAACAATCTTTCAGGGCATGAAAACTGGAAATGTGTATTCTGAGATGGTGGCACACATGCATCCTGTCCAGTGAGTTCTCCTGGGAGCAGTGCTAGAGTAGGCAACTTACCCTGGCCTGACGTATGGCTGACAGATCCAATGGAAGAAAGGCAATCCTCCTTTTGGCTTCTCTCCTTCTTTCTGATTAGCTATTTCCTCCTGCAGGACACAAATTACAACCAATGATACCTATTCAATTTGCCTAGATGCCCCCATGTCATTACTACTTTAAATTCCTGGAAAGGCACAAAAATTTAATTAAATTTACACACACCAACAGTTACAAATGAAAAAACCCACCCTCAAATAAAGCTATGGAAAAAACATAGCATATCTGAACACTAAAGAAAGAAATTTAAATGGGAGGGGCCAGTACAACATTTAGCTAGCCAGGCTGTGATGGTAGGTTACAAAGTTCCAAGACTGCATGAACGCAGATCAAGTGCATGTGACACCAGCAGGTTCCCTCCAAGTAGGGTCAGTGTTACTCCAGCAGTTAAGGCCCAAGTTGTTACCTGGCATCGTAATTTCAGGTCTCTGTTGACATCTGCAATGCCCTCTAGTGTCTTCGCTTTTGCCAGTTCTTCACGAAGCTGCTGGTAAACCTGCAGCCTGAGACAAATCCCAAACATCCAGTTACTTTCATTCACCATTTCTAAATTGTGGAGACTGAACAATTCCTTTACACATTTGCCAATTGCCAAGAGTTTAGCTATTTCATTCTTCAAATATTATTTTCTCTGACTTGGTTCTGCAATTAGGTCAAAATGTGAACTCTGTGATACCCTGCTCATTTATACAAGAGAAGACTGAAGTCCTAACATTATTAGGAATATCATATTAGTGGCTGGATATCTATAATCAGATTTCATAAGGCTAATTATGTCTGCTGACATGCAGAGCGAAGGGGCATAGAATCATAGAATCATAGAATATCAGGGTTGGAAGGGACCCCTGAAGGTCATCTAGTCCAACCCCCTGCTCGAAGCAGGACCAATTCCCAGTTAAATCATCCCAGCCAGGGCTTTGTCAAGCCTGACCTTAAAAACTTCCAAGGAAGGAGATTCCACCACCTCCCTAGGCAACGCATTCCAGTGTTTCACCACCCTCTTAGTGAAAAAGTTTTTCCTAATATCCAATCTAAACCTCCCCCACTGCAACTTGACGCCATTACTCCACGTTCTGTCATCTGCTACCATTGAGAACAGTCTAGAGCCATCCTCTTTGGAACCCCCTTTCAGGTAGTTGAAAGCAGCTATCAAATCCCCCCTCATTCTTCTCTTCTGCAGGCTAAACAATCCCAGCTCCCTCAGCCTCTCCTCATAAGTCATGTGTTCTAGACCCCTAATCATTTTTGTTGCCCTTCGCTGGACTCTCTCCAATTTATCCACATCCTTCTTGTAGTGTGGGGCCCAAAACTGGACACAGTACTCCAGATGAGGCCTCACCAATGTCGAATAGAGGGGGACGATCACGTCCCTCGATCTGCTCGCTATGCCCCTACGTATACATCCCAAAATGCCATTGGCCTTCTTGGCAACAAGGGCACACTGCTGACTCATATCCAGCTTCTCGTCCACTGTCACCCCTAGGTCCTTTTCCGCAGAACTGCTGCCTAGCCATTCGGTCCCTAGTCTGTAGCGGTGCATTGGATTCTTCCGTCCTAAGTGCAGGACCCTGCACTTATCCTTATTGAACCTCATCAGATTTCTTTTGGCCCAATCCTCCAATTTGTCTAGGTCCTTCTGTATCCTATCCCTCCCCTCCAGCGTATCTACCACTCCTCCCAGTTTAGTATCGTCCGCAAATTTGCTGAGAGTGCAATCCACACCATCCTCCAGATCATTTATGAAGATATTGAACAAAACCGGCCCCAGGACCGACCCCTGGGGCACTCCACTTGACACCGGCTGCCAACTAGACATGGAGCCATTGATCACTACCCGTTGAGCCCGACAATCTAGCCAGCTTTCTACCCACCCTATAGTGCATTCATCCAGCCCATACTTCCTTAACTTGCTGACAAGAATACTGTGGGAGACCGTGTCAAAAGCTTTGCTAAAGTCAAGAAACAATACATCCACTGCTTTCCCTTCATCCACAGAACCAGTAATCTCATGATAAAAGGCGATTAGATTAGTCAGGCATGACCTTCCCTTGGTGAATCCATGCTGGCTGTTCCTGATCACTTTCCTCTCATGCAAGTACTTCAAGATTGATTCTTTGAGGACCTGCTCCATGATTTTTCCAGGGACTGAGGTGAGGCTGACTGGCCTGTAGTTCCCAGGATCCTCCTCCTTCCCTTTTTTAAAGATTGGCACTACATTAGCCTTTTTCCAGTCATCCGGGACTTCCCCGGTTCGCCACGAGTTTTCAAAGATAATGGCCAATGGCTCTGCAATCACAGCCGCCAATTCCTTCAGCACTCTCGGATGCAACTCGTCCGGCCCCATGGACTTGTGCACGTCCAGCTTTTCTAAATAGTCCCTAACCACCTCTATCTCCACAGAGGGCTGGCCATCTCTTCCCCATTTTGTGATGCCCAGCGTAGCAGTCTGGGAGCTGACCTTGTTAGTGAAAACAGAGGCAAAAAAAGCATTGAGTACATTAGCTTTTTCCACATCCTCTGTCACTAGGTTGCCTCCCTTATTCAGTAAGGGTCCCACACTTTCCTTGGCTTTCTTCTTGTTGCCAACATACCTGAAGAAACCCTTCTTGTTACTCTTGACATCTCTCGCTAGCTGCAGCTCCAGGTGCGATTTGGCCCTCCTGATTTCATTCCTACATGCCCGAGCAATATTTTTATACTCTTCCCTGGTCATATGTCCAACCTTCCACTTCTTGTAAGCTTCTTTTTTATGTTTAAGATCCGCTAGGATTTCACCGTTAAGCCAAGCCGGTCGCCTGCCATATTTACTATTCTTTCGACTCATCGGGATGGTTTGTCCCTGTAACCTCAACAGGGATTCCTTGAAATACAGCCAGCTCTCCTGGACTCCTTTCCCCTTCAAGTTAGTCCCCCAGGGGATCCTGGCCATCCGTTCCCTGAGGGAGTCGAAGTCTGCTTTCCTGAAGTCCAGGGTCCGTATCCTGCTGCTTACCTTTCTTCCCTGCGTCAGGATCCTGAACTCAACCAACTCATGGTCACTGCCTCCCAGATTCCCATCCACTTTTGCTTCCCCCACTAATTCTACCTGGTTTGTGAGCAGCAGGTCAAGAAAAGCGCCCCCCCTAGTTGGCCCCCTCCTAGTTGGCAGGCAGGTACTTCTCCAGTTTCAGAGAGAGAAAGAAAGAATCAGTTTCCCAGGGATATCTGTGAAGGTTAAAGGCCTCAGCAAACATCTTTCTCTCCATGCAGAGCCAAGAGAGGCTAATCTAGCACCAGCAAGATTGGCCAACCTTCTCCCAAAAGGCAAAGTACTTCTACGCAAGGTGAACTCTCAAAACACTATAGCACTGTGGAGATACTCACGTGTGATGCCAGAGCTTGAAGAGATGAGCTCTGACATAAGACAGCGGGCAAGGATATTGGTGCACTATCTCCAGGTACTCCTCAGTCATCTCCCATACCACAGGGTTTCGTCCCTCAAACAGAGCTGGGTTATGAAGATTACCTTCTGGGGAATAACAAAGAGGAATTCTAAAAATTTCATTTCAGGGTAAAGCAGGTGGCACAACCTCTTGTGTCCAAGAGCTGGACCAGCTGTGTCCTGGCCTGGCCTGACCACCCAGGAGGGATCATTAGATCAGCAGGTCTGACCTCTTGTATAACATAGGCCATTACATTTCACTCAGTTACCCCTGTATTGAGTCCAATAACTTTTGTTTGGCTAAAGAATCTCTCAGGAAGGTATTCAGTCTTGATATGAAGACACCAAGACCTGGAGAATCTACCACTTCTCTTGACAGTTCATTCCAATGGTTAATCACTCTCACTGTTTAAAAATGCGTGCCTTATTTTTAATCTGAATTTGTCAGGCTTCAGTTTGGAACCATTGGTCCTTGTTATGTCTTCTCCACTAGATTAAAGAGCCCTTTAGTACTCAGTATTTTCTCCCCATGAGAAATGTAATTGCGTCCCCACTCAATCTTCTTTTTGATAAGCTAAACAGATTGAGCATTTTAAGTCTCTCATTGTAAGATATTTTCTGCAGCCCTCAAATAATTTTTGTTTCTTTTCTGCAGTCTCCAAGTTTTCATGATTTATTTGCTCGCAACTCCAGCCCAGCAGGGGAACCCTGTGTCTGGATTGTAGCAGTCTACCTTCCACCCCATGACTCAGGCTTTTTGCCACCAGCACAGGCAGCCTTCAGTGGCAGCCTCTGTTTTATTTCCAGTTTTGTTGCACTATGGTGACATCTTCATCACAAGCTCAACACCATGGGTTCAGGAACTGCTCAGCAACATTCCACAGACCATGACTTTGAGGATTTCAGGCATCTCTACCCACCCCTTCTCATGACAAACATACACTCTCAGAGCTCCCTGATCCAACCCAAGCCTTCTCCACCCCCCTCATTCTCATCAGCTCAAAAAAAATACCAAGTAGCCTTAAGGCTACCATTAAGAATTAATCAGCCATAACTAGATTCCATTAAATACTCAAGAGTGAAGTTTTGATGTCAAAATTTGGAACAAGGCATCACCATGCCTAACTTCTAGAAGCCTAGAAAATCACTGGGATTCATAAAGCCTGTGGCCTTGTCTATATGGCATGGCAAATCACATCATATCTTTTAGAGCATACCAGCAAGGTTGATGTGGGACAGTTAGGCACATGTTAGAGAGTTTACAAATTTCATTCCTCTGGCACACTTTGCTGCACTGTGTAGACAAGCCCTGAGTAAGGTGTCTAGACTCCCCATACAATGAATGGAGGAAAATAGGCATTTAAGGATGGGATTCACAAAAGCAAGCATGCTAGGCGACTTCTCACCTATGCTAGGAAATGGGAAATGCTAAGGAGAGGGACAGTGTCGTAAGTCCCACCACTCTCACGGAGATAGGTGCCTAGGTTCAGGCTGCAGGGAGTCGCCTCTCTATGCATGGGATTTTCTGTTGCAAAGCCCCTCTTGCAATTAGGTTCCTATGACATTTTTATAACAGGGGCTGGATATAGGAACAGGAGGAGAGAGAACTTCCCTCACAACACTTAGCCCAGTGGTTAGCATACTCCCTTGGGATGCGGGAGACCCCCCAGTTAAGGCCTCCCACTATCTCAGGGGTAGAATGGATTTGAACAGGATCTTCCACCTCTGTGGTGAGTGCCCTAGCCACTGGGCTATTGGACAGTTTGATGTGGAGCTCTCAATCTCTCCCATGGGGTCTGCTTCTGGGATTTAGGTGCCTAAGTCCTTCTGTGAATCTAGCCCTTAGGTTTTTGTGGGTTTAACTGATTTTGTAAAATTAACTAAATATTTTGCTATTTCAACCATAGATTAAAATCCACAATAAACTAAACTATAAATGCTGTTTTCCAAATGGCACTAACAGTAGAGCATCTTACTTGGATTTTACAAAACTGCTACAGGCAAAATACATAAAACTAAAGGACCTGATCCTGCAAACACTGAAGCAGGTAAGTTAACATTACTGAGAAGACCAGTCCCATTGATTTTAATGAGACTACTCATATGCTTAATGTTAAGCATGTGCATAAATGTTTAAAACATCAAGGGTTACAATTTTACTTTTATTAAAACCTTTCTCTTAATGATATAAAATATGTCACTTCAAAACAAATTTGCTTCAGTATTAACAATAAGTTACTTAGAGTCAAACATTAACAAAAAGTTACTGAAAACTTTTACACACATGCTAGCCAAAATTTTCAAACTAGGTGGCTAAAGTTCAGCTCCTAAACACATAGTTCGGCACTTACAGGTGTGATTTCCAGAAGTACTTAAGTGACTTAGGAGGAGTTTGGTGTGGTCAAAGCATTTCAGCTGTCTTGATTTGTGGAAGTTCAATAGGTATCTAAAGGTTGTACTTGTTGCAAATATAGTATGGACTATTTGTTTCTTAATTTTTTGTGTTTCAGTTTGTTTTTCCTCAGAGTAAGTTAGTTAATAAGGCCACAGACTTGTCTTTTTCAGCATAGATGATTACTCTAAGCGTTGAACTTCTTAGCAGAAAAAACAAAAGTAAAATCTGAAATTCTACTAATAATTCGGAAGCTAAAGAAACAAGTATAAAACATTAACTTTAGCAATTTAAGACTATAAAATGGGAAGTAAAGAACTAGCAACATGTAAAAAACAAAATCTAATTTAAAATTTTAAAAATCAATGTAAACAAAATCATGAATTTTATCCACCCTGATCAGTAAATAACCTTTCACCTCATACATCTAAGTGGTGCTGTCTCAGAGGAAAGCCTTTGTGGGTTGTAGATGTACCAGTAGTAATATGGTAATTTTACAATGTTTTATATTTTCAAAGTGCTCTACAAACATTAACTAATCAATCTTTACCAGCCAACATGAGGTAGGTATCATTATCCCACTGGTGCTCAAGGGGAAACTGAAGCAGAGAAGATAAATAACTTGCCCATTCTCAAATGAGTCAGTGACAGAGCCAGGATTGGAACTCGAGTACAATTTTCAAAAGCACCTCTGGGCTTGTCTACATGGTAAATTCATGGGGATGTTAGTGTAAAATAGCTAGGGTGGGAATTTAAAGCCACTAGCTATTTTGCACTAGCTCACCATGTGGCCACTCTTATTCTGCGTGAAGAATGCCTTTTTGGAGTTTTGGTTAAACCACTGCAAAAAGGCACTGTTCAGGGCAGCATCAGAGTGTCCATCTGGGGAACAGCTACTCTGCACTAGCTATTCTGGGCTTCCTTCCCTGTAAATAAGCGAAAAGTCCCATTTTCAAAAGTGAGTTAGGCACTTAGAAGCCTAAATACCATTGATTTAGGCTCCCAAGGTCCATACTCCAACGGCAGTTCAGTACATAAATACCTATGAGGATCTGGGTCTAAGTGCCCAAATCACTTTTGAAAATTGGACTTCGGCATCTAAATTATTTAGACGCTTTTGAAAAATTTTACCCTCTATTAAATCATGCTGCTTTAATTGAAGCCATAAGATAATCCAACAGACAGTGCCAAGTATTTGGAACAGGTCACTCTTTCTAAAGGAGGAAGCAAGCATCCAGGTAAGAGGTAAGACGCCTAGCAGGACAATGAGTATTATAATGAAGGAACCTAATGCTGCCCCATCTTAAACAATACCCTAGAGATCTTCTGTTTGCAAAAATGCCAAACACCAACCAGTAGCCACAGAGTCACTCAACAAGCAGACATAAAAACCAAAGGCCCAGAACAAGTCTTCTCTTCTGACACTTCCCTCCTCAGCCCTCTGGAAACCATACACGAAAACCTTTATGTACTGATTTGTCTGGATGACAGAGTGACAGATATTATGGACACTTGGAAGATCCAAAGATTATCAACTTTATAAATGTTATATATATATTGATGGGCTAGGAAATGTATTCTGGCTCCAAGGGGATGTAACAGAGATTTCCTGAAGGAACCAAAACCACTGGGGGATGATTAATGCACATACCTAGGCAAGTAACAAGCCTACAGAAGTCTCACCTCCTGGGGAAATTGCATATATTAGTTTGACCTGATTCAAGAGATCGAACAAAGAAATGAAAACTCTGTAAGTGACCATCCTGACATAGGGAAGGAAGTCACTCTTATTTGATCCAAGACCTGACATGAAACTGTGACAAAGGGAGCCAGACCCTGCAGAAAGGGCCTGAAGTACTTTGTTCCTATCAGGGTCTCCATGTGGTAGATGGATGACTGCTTGATAAGCTAAGATCTCCACATGAGATAATTATTGTTTTCAAGATGTTTTCTCTGTATGTTCTGAATAAATAACATTTTGCTTTATGTAGGCTGGTTTGTCCCTGATTAACTCTGTCATTGCCTCTGTGAGCACAGGATTGCAGATACTGAACTAAACCCAAATCTGCAAAGGTCAACACAGTGAATTGCCAGAGAAACTACAGCCTACCTCCCCAGTCAAGAGGGTGAGAGTCACGGGAAACCACCCCAAGAAAGGTGGCAGCTAAAAGCCTGACACCTAAGTATGGTGCCCTCAAGGAGGCCACAAAGAGGTCAGAAGTGCAGTTATCTCAGGAATGGTGACAGATCACTCCCTCCAAAGGCCAAAGCTCAGCACTAAGATAAAGTCCAGTTTATTTATGGACTATTGACTTCTGTTTATTTCATCCAAGTCCATTCCTATGTCTTTGATTGAAACAAGCAGTAGATCTTATTCACATGATCAAGAAGGTGCATACTGCAGCTTGATCAGCACATTGTGTTGCTTATAGTGCTAAAAACAATGTCTGAACAATATCTTTTACATGAATCTGTTCTGGCCTCCCTTCTCTTCTTTCTTGTTCATAATTATGGCAATTTTCTATAACTAGTGACAGTCATTCAATAATTTGTGTCTAAAGTGATCAGTATAAATGGTAACAGGTTTCAGAGTGGTAGCTGTGTTAGTCTGTGTCAGCAAAAACAACGAGGAGTCCTTGTGGCACCGAGACTAACATATTTATTTGGGCATAAGCTTTCGTGGGCTAGAACCCACTTCATCAGATACATGGAGTATAAATGGTAACAATTTTATTTTTGATTCCTCAAATTCTGACCAGATTAATCAGCGAACAATTTAAGCAAAAGGCATTGTACTTAGGAGAAGACGCCCTAAAGAGCCAGATTGTTAAATTCACATTACAAAACATTTACCTATGTGTTGCCATGGGAAACAACAGTCCCAGACAGCTGATGGGACACAGTTCCTGATACTTGCATTTCACATCCTCTGACAGATTACAGAACTTTAACAGAAAAATTCACCACGGAACACTCTCTTGCAGGGTCAGGGTTTCACCCTAATGGCTCTGAACTACTCTAGGGCAATATAGCACTGAAAAGCTTATGCTAACTAGTTAAACTCAATAAAGTTTGAATCATCCACACAATAGTATTTTAAGTCCAGTACAGCAACTTTTATTATACAGTGATTCCTGGTTTTGATAAGAGATGCCAGTATGAGGGAGATGCAGATGAAGAGCAGTCCTCTTTAAATCAAGGCCATTCAACAAACCACACTTGACTTTGGCTTTAGTTTCTAACAGATTAGGCTAACATGGATCCATCAAGGGGATTCAGAAACAAAGTTATTATACAAGAAAGTTCATTTTCCTTACCTGCACTCATGACACCATGCACTCCTGTCTTCTGCATACACTCTTCCACATCACCGAGGTATTGGATGTTTCCATTTGCAAACACGGGGATGCCCACAGCCTTCCTACACAAGTGAAGAGAACAATCACACAAAACAAAGAATCGGAAAACAGAAACCAACCTGCTCACAATTTGTTGAATGAATCAGAAACTTCTAATGCGATCACAAATCCCTGTTTCCCCTTTGATGCCCCTGCACCACGTTCTGGATCTAAACCTTACACTGAAACTGAATGTGTTTAGCCAGAAGCTTGTCTAACCCTTAGGTATGGAGTTAAGGGGATTATGCACACTATGCATGCACATGTTGATATCTGTACAGGTGCACTTACCTCACAGCCTTGATATGCTCCCAGGATGCCACACCAGCAAGAGGTCCCTTCTGTTCCTTAGTGCGGCCATGGACAGTCAATAGCTAGAATGCAAAGTTACACTTAATTTTCATGTACATGGATCATTAGAAACAAACAAAAAAATCTACACCAGGAAATTCCCCCCTCTGCTCATGTACAGGGATGCCACAGAATTCCCAATGTTACCTTGATTACTGTGCGGACTCTGGCCCCAGAAATGCCACCAGCTCACATACTGTGGCAAGGACTTGGGCATCTCTGAACTCTCCACTCCCTAACATGGCACAGACATTTCCTGGGAGATTCTATAGCATTCCTGTATCCTCAGCTCTCTTACTGATTTGGTATTCACTTTGGAACAAGTAACAAACATGGCTAAACCTGTTGCTTTTGGGCATAAGGCCAGGCCACCATCTGTTATATTATCTCTTTTGTGATAGTCCCTCCCAATTTGTACAATTTAATTGGAGTTAAATCCCAGGAAATCCTCCTTTCTATTTCTCATTTGTTACTGGCTGTGTCTGCTACAAGGTGTCCTTCACAGACACATTGATTTCACACTTTCATGTTGCCTCCTACAGGGTTGTGCCTAGACTAGAATTCTCACTCCTAGTGAAGGAGGCAGCATGGTGCAATGGTTAGAGCAGGGCACTCTGAGTTAGGAGACTCAGGTTCTATCGCTGACTCTGCTATTGACTCTGCTGTGTATGACAATGAATAAGTCACAACTCTCTGTGCCATTTTCTCCATCTGCAAATTAATATAACCTATCAGTTTCCACAAAACACAGAGATCTTTGGATGAAGGTGCTTTATAGAGATATTTATGTCTAATGCAACAGTATAGGAAGCAGCTGCCTCCTTACCTGGCAGCCAGCCTTCTCCAGCAACTGTGCATACTTCACTGTCTTGTCAATTTCTGGGAAAACACGGATTTTGCATGTGATGGGAACAGAGAGCTTCTCATGAGCAAGCAAAACTGGGGAAGGATTGAAAAGACAGGTAAGTGGATTGCACAATGCTTTGAAGAGAGTCTGTTCTCCCCAAGATCTGTGCTGCAGAATGGCCTAAAGAGCCAGCACTCCTGCGACAACTGTACTGTTTATACATAAGGCTGTGAGTCTTTCACAGAGGTCATGGACTTTCTGGTACCTCTGACTTCTGCAGCAGCTGGTGTGGTTGACCTCAGGGCTGCCTAAACATCTGAAGGTATCCCCAGCTGCTACTTGGGTGGCCCCAGGCAGCTGTCTGGGAGCAGTAGCGGCGGGGCCCCAGGCTGCCCCACACCCCAGAGCATCAGCCACAGGAGACGCCCAGAGCACCTAAGTTTTAGTCAGGGCATTTATATAGTACAAGTCATGGAAAGGTCATGGGCCATGACTTTTTGTTTGTTGCCCATGACCTGTCCATGACTTTTACTAAAAATACCTGTGACTAAATCATAGCCTTATTTATACTGCACTGTCTGTATGTCTACACAGACTACGGTAGTGGCAGCAAAAAGTGAAGTCAAAACCTGAACTGCAACAGGAAAGGCATCAAATGCTGAAAATTAATTTGCTGTGCCTCCTCCTCCCTTTCCTCTATATCAAGTCCTCATTCTCCTTACTTTCAAGACCCTTAACAGCTCTCATTTTCCTTACTTATTCACTCTTTATTCTTATCACGTCAACCCTTGTTCCTTCTGCTCTACCAACAATGCCAGTCTTGATCTCCATTTGTCTACCTCTCCCACAAATGTCTCTGTTTCTTTCCATGCTACCCTTCATGCATGGAATGCCCCTCTGAACTGGCCTATAAAGTCACCATCCTCTTCTCAAGACTCATCTCTATCATGATGCTTGTGAGGAATTATCACGCTACTAATCATGGCTAAGTAGAGGGCCTGTTCAAGATAGCCAATATAGTCTGTGTCTTTTTCGCGTGTGTGGTCAGCGCCCAGTATGTTGTGGGGCTACCAGAATAAAAAATAAAATAAAATGCCCACTAAATTTCTCCTATATTATGTCCCCCCCACACTCTCTCCCAAAGTGAGACCTCAGCTAATGAGGCCCCTTTTGGGGACTTACTCATTTTCTGGAGAAGAGCCCACTCCTCTTGCAAGAATGCTCCATAATGACCTGTAACAAAATAGCACATTATGGGCTGGCACAGACAGACAAAATGATGATCCTAAAGGGTTCTGTTTTACTTACACACATGGACCAACCACATTCTTACTCATCACAGATAGATACAGAATTCCACTCTTCTGCCCAAATTGGAAGAGCTAGATCATTCTGCTTCCCATGATACCCCAGATTCACAGGTTAAACAATGAAACCCCACACCCTGCTCTCTCTAGTGCTCCCCAAGGCTGATGAATGTATTGACAGTTCACAGTCTTATTTTCAGGGTTTTAGAACTGGTATGTAAAAATTCACTCTGGGTTTAAGGTTGGGAGAATAGAAAGGTCTATTGTCTCTGGATGCTGATGCACAGTTCCTATTAATCCTTAAAAAACAACTTGTGCTTAGGAAACTGAACTGAGGAACAGATGAATAGCAAACTTTTGGTTCCTCCCTTTTCTTCCCAGCTGAATTACACTGATCTAGCCCAGAATCCCCGATATCGGTCTCTTTTCCCCCCCACAGATATCCCTGCAATCTCCTTAACCCTCCTGCAACTCTTTAATTTTTGTAGACGTTAATATGAATAAGCTCTGTATGTGCACTGGGGACACAGGAGACCCTAAATGTTGGCCTGCAAGAGATTATTTTAAAGGAAGTCTTAAGAAGTTTGACTGAATAATTAAAATAAATTTCTAGTTTCTGATGGTGGAAGGTTTCATTAAACTCTTTTAAACTCGTAAAATTACACTTTTTGGATGGATATTCTGCACACAAGAGCTGGCTAGCAGTGCTTTGTAGAACTACACTTCAAGCAACTAGTTTTAGCCTCAATTACTTACAAGGTACCAAATCAGCCCTGGTTAAAATGGGTGTAACTCTGCTGATTTCAACAGAATTGGAAGGCACATCAAGGCAGGATTTGGTCCACAGGATGTTGCACTGCCATAGGGTACGTTTAGACGTGCAACGTGTCACTGCTTTATTCATTCAGAGCTCAAGTTTGCACATACCTCTCTTTGCAATCATCTGAGGGCAACCCAAATTCAGGTCTATGGCATCACAATAATCCTGAGCCAACAGTGCGGCCTGGACAAACACTTCAGGGTCATTGGCACAGAACTGAGAAAGATGTACATAAGTAACAAGTTAGGCATGGCTCAATTTCAAGTACTGACAAAATATTACAACCACTTATAAAGGACCTCATTGCTATAGTGTATGGATACAATTTATAGATCTTAGATTAGAAGCAGAGACTGTTTCTCAAATTAAAGGAATATATAATCCTTGACACGCAACTGCTGCAGAGCGACAACTTTAAATAACTCCCTCACCCCCCCAAAAAAGCTCCCCCCAAAAACCCAGAAAGCATAGCATTCCAGAGCCAAAGTCAAAAGAAACCCTGGACAAAGTGATGCATTTTAAACACATTTACATGTGCCAAGGCCAGGTGAGAATGGATTCCAAAGGAGAGGATTCACTATCCATATCTACCTGAAATAAACAACTGAAGCATTCTGGATATACATAGGTGGCTGTGGCTGGCAGAAGAGAGGAAGAAAAGATGTCTCTGAGGTAACTGGGTCCTGAGCCAATCAGGATTTTGTAGATACCAATCATCAACATTACTTTCCACAGGTGGATTCTTAACCAGTGCAGAATGTGGGAGCACAGATACAATATGCTACTGGTCAATTGTTCATAGTCTCAGATTGAATTAGTATTTAATATATACGAAATATCAGTTCCTCAAGAGCAAGCGTACTTTCATTTTGTGTTGTTTTGTTAAGGGGGACTCAGATAGTTTAGGCTCCAAATTTAGTCATTTTTAACAGGTTTTACAAAGCCCAATGCAAGTGACAAAAATGGTGTGATGACTGAAACTGAAAACAGACTAATCAGGTTCATTGTCCAAAATGAATAAAATATAAAAACCAAACAAACAGCATAACGGGGGCAGTTAGAGGGTAAAAATGCTCTGTACAGTAGTATGGGTTCAGTCTCACCTGTGCCTGATTTACTTCCTAGGGCCTACAACTGAGAACCAGGTCTGCTGGGAGATATAAAGGCAGCCTGTACTCAGTAGGAGGGTGAGCTGACAAAAGAAGCAGCATGATGAAAGGTATTGGAGTAATGAGGAAGAATAGCTGTTGCTCCCAGGCAAGTTAGCTCAGTAGGAAATAGTTTTTGGAACAAAGTGACTACAGAGATCAAAGCAGTTGGCTGCTTCACTTATTAAGGTCTCGACACTAAGGCCTGGGGAATTGGACTTGCTACACCCTGTGGTATCACCTACTTAGGTGGATCAGAAATCCCTGCACTGAAGGGGGGAGGAGGGGAAAAGAACTGTTGAGCCCTGGGGAGGGGCTGAAGGAAGCTGTGGCCTGGGGTAAAGTATGATTAAATAATTATGGAGCCTAGGTGACCAGCTGTGACCCAACAAGAGGCTATGTGGAAAACTTTTATACCCTAAAAAGGAGATGACTGATGATTTAGCTAGACAAACCCGAAACACTAGATGGCTTCCAAACTGATATGTGACCTTTTTGCCTTGTTACAGGATAACATCTCCAATCTATACCCTTTAAGGAGTAATGGGAGCTGGAGCCAGTCAATCCCTGTTCATCATATGAGCCCTTTAAGGAAACAGCTATTCAAGGGAGCACCAGACTAGCTGGGGAAGGGGGCCAGCTGTTAATCAGGTACCTCCTTAACATGACAAAACCCAGCTGTTGGGTAACTTGCAGGAGGAGAGAGTGGGCAGATAGCCCAAAAAGAGAAGATCCCTGGGATGGGACCCAGAAAGGAGATTTGTGGGCTGGGGAAGCCAATTTTAATCACAGCCCCAAGAAGGAAGGCTGGGCTGGGGGGGCTGAACCAAGGGAAAGAAGTGTATGAGTTCAAGGACCAAGGGAGCCCCTGTGAAGCAAGGCTGGAACCTGGATATTGGTGGGCTGGGGAAGCCTGCTTGAATTGCAGCACAGTCCTATCAAGGAGGGCTGTGGAATCCCTTTGCCAAGGGGGAAAGAGTTGAGTGCAGGGACCAGGCAGAGACTCTCTGTGAGAGGCCATAAGCTGTAAGGGGACTAGTAGAGCTCCCTGGCTTGGAAGGAACTGGGAAACTGAAGCTTTGTAACAAGGGTGAATTGGAACTGAAGTTGCTTGGTGCCCAGGGTGTCAATAGAAGACTTAATGCAAGACAGCGTATCAATAAAGGAAGAGTTGATTGAATGGTTACATGAAGGTGGACTCTCTTAAATTCAACAAAGTGCCATCAGGTAGCTTTTGGTTGAGCAGTAGAGAGGTGTTTATCCTGATATAGGAATTAACTCTGAAACTTCTGATGCCTTTCAGCACTACAAATCTCTGAGAGACTGGCTTTTCTGCACTGATATCCTGTACTAGCTATTAATGGCAGAACCTCAGGGCAGAACTGGACCTATGACTGAAGTGAATCAATATCTCATCTGACCTAAAGAAACTGTGTGTGATGCAAGCATACCCTTCTCAGTAATGGCACTTTTTTAGTATGTAGTGCTACTCAATACTTAGTATCTTTCTTTATTTAAATTTTGTAAAAAGGCAAGCAAAGTGAACTTTGGCTCCTGTTCAACAATTCTCCAAATAAGGATTAGGAGGAACTTCAAGTGAGGTAAGTCAAAGTCAAGCCATTGACTTAGTTCAGCAACATACCAAAATATATCAAGATGTCACTTATGATACTTGTTTCTTGTAATTTGAGTAACAAAGACAAATAATTGCTGCTGACTTTTGATTCACTATCTTAAAAATTTGAGATGCTTTAAAAGGATGTTATAATCTAATATTTTAGGATGCCTTGAGTTTTTACTATTGGAAAGCCCAAACTAGATGTACATAAAAAGAAGTGGTATTTCATACATCAGTGTTTTTTTTTTAATAAGGTGAATCAAAATTTGGGAACTATTGGGCTAGAGCTTAGCCAAGACACCAAACTACCTGTCCAGCCAAGGGGGAAACTCGGCATAGCAGCATACCTTAATGGGGAACGTATGTCACTGCTGCTACAAGGGAAAGTTAAATTTTAAACATCTAATTTTAATTCTAAAGTTAACAAGGAAACTTTTAAAATAAGACCTAAGCTGACAATCATCAAACAAATCCCAGATTCACTCATTTCAGAAGGTTCTGTATACCTAGTCTCAAGAATATATTGCTCTGTTTATACCCTGAAAGTTCTTTCTCGCCCTCCGTTACAATCTCTTCACTGAACAGGCAAGACCCAAGGGGGTAAGACTTCTTATAGAGGAAACTCAATAACTTCAGGTATATGGCATGAGTTAGTGTTTGTACAGCACTTCAAGTAAAGGGCTATAAATAAGTATTCTGGAGCAACATACTCTCCAAATTATTTATATTATTGTAGCTCCCAAAATATGCCATAAGAACATATACTAAGATGGGGACGAGCTCTACAGAGCTTACAATATAAAATTAAAATTCCTTTTAATGACTTTACCTGCACAATCAGTGGCCGATCCTCAGGGCACACATCACAGTACAAATTCTCTTTGCGGTAATTGGCATCTCTGACAAAGACCTGAGCATGCAGCATGGGCGTGTAACACAACTGGGCTCCATGGCGACGGCTCAGTAGTCTCCAGGCTAGTTCACTCTGATCCACCATGGGAGCAACTACATAGTGAGCACCTCTCAATGTGTTCCTCCAGAACTCAAACCCCTGGAGCTTTGGCATCTTACCCAGACTAAAAGGAAAGAGAGAAATACAGAATTTTTTTGAAGTGCAATTAATCATGAGCAGAGCCAAAAGAATCTGACAATCTTTTCCTAAATAAACAGTAACAAATATTTCTAGTGCCATGTGAAGTGTGTAAAGAGAAGCCTGTCCCCTGCTGTACTGTTCCATAATATTTCTAAGGTGACCACCACAACGTGCACAGAGGGCTCATTCAGTCCTAGTTGTGATAGCTACTGTACAAACAGCGCCCACAAGACTTTTTTTCAAAAACCAAAACAAAACCCTCACCACCTGCCCCCTTCCAATTTCAGACTATTGGTCACAAGAGAAAGCTCTAAAGAGACTCTACTCAGGCTCCAGGAAGCAGCCAATTCCTGAATTACTTAAATCAAGCCAGACCTCTGGCACTTGGTAAATCTACCTGGATTTCACTGTACTTCAGCTTGGTGGTGGTATACCTAAAAGGTCCATTACCCCCATAGAGACTTCTGCCTTGCCTTTCAGGTAGGTAACAGAAATGCCACGGTGTTGACAGCAGCTTTAAAAAGTCAAACCGCAGGGGAGTGTAGGAGTAAGTGAACGTGAGGTGAAAAGCCTGACTCTCCTGCCCTATGGCTAAATGTGACCGCCAGGAGAAGACTCCAGCCAGGGGCTTAGAATAAGAAAGTTCTGAAAAATCCTGTGACAGCATATGAGAGTGAGGATGAAATCACAGCAATAAAATTTGTTTGCAGTGATGTAACTTTGTTGATTCCAGAGTGAGAGATGTGGTAGGTGAGTTAATTTGTCTCTTAAGAATAAAACTGTAAAAGCAGGATCAGGTGAGCCATGGTTAAAGAAGAATCAGAGCTAAAGAAAGAACAGCTTTGATCCTATAAATTTGGTGTGGGTTAGACACTTTGAAGCTTTAATTTCTATTAAATAAAGAAACCTTTTAAAGTAGAGAGAGCTTCAGCACAGCAACATTAAAATCGACAGAAGAAGGGATTTGAGGCTGTTGTTTTTAATATTTGATTTTCTTGTGAGGTAGAAAACAGACTGTCATAACAGTAAAGAACATCTCAAATGGCTTGGAATCCTCTGGCAGAACCCACATTTAAAGGACTAAATAGTTGACAGGAGTTAGTGTTTTACTATTTTATTTGCAAAAACATAAAAAGCACTAAAGATGTAAGCACCTTTTGGACCCCTTAAATAAAGCAGCAGGCTCTTTAAAAACAGGGAAAAACAACAACTTTAAGTCAAGATCCTTACCCTCAACATTCAGTCTCCCCTCCCCAAAACCCTCCAAAAACGATGGGTCGTGCAGTGTGCCCACAAAGACCAACAGATTCGGGTGATTTCGGACCAAGGGGCGGGGGAACGTGAATCTGAAAGGCTGGGATAGCTCATTGAAAGTGTCCCGCCTTAAGCACTCCGCTCTCAAACGGAGAGCGCCAGCCGGAGCGCCTCCACCGACCCCGGCGGCAGCGGCACGCCCTGGGGCGCGGGTCTCTCAGGTCGGCAGGTCTTAGGGCTTCCTGGAAGAACTGCAGTACCGGGCAGGGCAGGTCGCGGCGGGCCGCGCACAAGGCCACAGCCCCGGCTCAGCAGTGGCCCACGCAGCCCAGGGGAGGGGGCGCCACGTCCCGCCTAGTCCCCGGCCCGGGACACAGAGCCACAGCCCCCCGCCCCGGCAGCCCGGGCTGCGCAGGCCCCTGTTCGCTCCGGAGCAGCCCGGCCCCCGCTCGTGCCCCGGGAGGCCCGCCGGCGCGGGAGCCCCGCCCACCCCGGCCTCGGTCCCGCGCTGCCCGGGCATGGGGCGGGCCCACCTGCTCCCCGCCCAGCCGGACGCGCCCGTCAGGGCCGAGGCGGGCTCAGCACATCCGGGCCCGCCGCCCCGGCCGGGAAGCTGGCGGGGCCGCGCACCGGGGATGGGGCGGTGCCTGCCGGCCCCGCACAGGCGCCTCGCCCGCCCCCGCCGAGCCCTCCACGGTACCTGCTCCCCGAGCCGCTGCGAGGCTGGAGCCGCCGCCTGCGGGCCGGGACGGGGAGGCTCGGCCCTAGGCTGGGCGCTGAGGCGGCCGGACGGTGCCTCCGCCATCCCGCTCCGACCGGCTCCCTGGTGCTACATCGCACAGGCCCCTCCGAAACCGCGGCGCTGCCCGAAGGGGCCGCGAGGGGAGAAGTGGGGAGCCCCGGCCCTCGCGCAGCCCGCGGGAAGGGAAGGGGGGACCCCGCCCCGGCCATGGAGGAGCCGGGATGGGGTTCCTCCTCACAGGCACCCTGCGGGGGCTGGTTGGATATGGGCTGGGGGGCTGGTGATGATGCATCTGGGATGGGGTGGGGAGACTGGTTTCAGGGCTGGGCTTTGCCACACCCATCCCTGTGTGACTTAACAGGTCTACCCTGTACTTCAGTCCCTGCTGAGATAGGGCGGCGGCCTTCCTGCTTCCCTAGGGTGTGCGAGGCTCACCCCCGCGAGTGCTAGCGAGGAGCGCAGACGGGGGGGATGAGGGCCAGAGCCGCACCTAGCTAGCGGGAGGGGTTCTGTC
The DNA here is from genome assembly GCF_965152235.1 of Eretmochelys imbricata. Taxonomy (NCBI): domain Eukaryota; kingdom Metazoa; phylum Chordata; order Testudines; family Cheloniidae; genus Eretmochelys; species Eretmochelys imbricata. The sequence continues at coordinate 387,652 of NC_135585.1, read as the reverse complement.
ACGCACCCCCGAGGAGGGCATGGGTGGGGAAGGGGAGTCTCCCCTTCACACATATGGAGTGGGGGATGGTGAACACTGCCTTACTCCTTATTTGAGGGGACATTCTGAATTTGGTGCCCACAGGGTGTGTTGTGTCCCATAATCTCACACTGATGCAGGCATAGGATTGTGTTCCTTGACTTGCATGCTACTGGACCTGGCATTCAGCTGCAGTGCTAGCCCATTGGGGGCCCTAAGCCGGAATATTTTGCCCCCCACCCCCACCACGTACTGAAAAAGCAAATAGGGGCCCTCTTGAGCTGCTCGGGGACCTAAGCAATTGCTTAGTTGGCTTATGCCTAGCACCAGCGCTGATGGCACTTGCCCTCTGACAGCCACCACCAACTGCTATTGCTGAGATTGAGAGGCAGATGAGTTGTCAAGCACAGGGTCTCGGCAGAGCTTCACCCAGCAGGTGCATCAAGTCCCAGGTAATTGTACCTGGCATATTGCCCTTTTGGGGAAAGGTGGTATTATGTAGGATCAGCTGGTTATTGCTTTCTTTTTGATGTGTCTGTTGGTTTTATTTTCACTCTCCAATGCTTTGGAGAGTGGGGTGTTTGCATATTTTGTTGAGAGAGCATCAGAAGCTGAATATTCTTTTTCTTGTTGATTAGGAGATACGGCCCTAATCGTGCTCTGCAGTTGTTCAGAAGTCCCTAACCACATATAATATTTGACTGCAGCACTGCATGTGTAGTGTTTCTATAGGGTTTGTCTTAACTGGTGTACTTAACTTCAGAGCATGTATGGGACCTGGCTCCAGACTTAACTCTTGTAGAGGAGGATGGTTTCCTAGCTTTTAAGGCAAGAAGAGACCATCAAGTCTGATCTTTTGCATAACATAGGTCAGAGAACATCCTCCTGTAATCAAACCTAGCTCTTGCGGCTGCAGTAGAGCATTATCTTTTAGAACAGTGATTCTCAAACTGGGGTCCAAGGACCCTAGGGGATCCTTAGAGACTGCACAGAGGGTCCGCAAAATAGTATGAAAAAATAAAAAAATCTCACTGCATGTCTTCCTCATCTATTAAAACAGACAAATCTACTATTTCTGTTTACACAAAACATATGCCATGGTGCATGAACAATGCCAAAATACTCACACTGTGTAAGCATCAACACAAAAAAAAATCACTGCTTTGTGACAGCAAATTAGAAGTGACCTCTGTTTTTTTGATGGCTGAGATTTCTTTGGCAGGTGGAAGTGGAATATATTTTTACAGTGAGCAAATTACATTGAAAATGGGTAAGTTTTTAAAAAGTCCTCATAGTAGTATTGCTGGTTGCACTGAAGGAAGCCATGGACAATCCAGAGTTAAGTAACAAGAAACAAAGAACAGAGAGTTGATAAAAGTTACATTGATTTTATTGAATTTAGTGATGGATGACCACAGGGCATTGTATGCTTACAAATCCTATCAAAGCAATTAAATAAGCAAAGTTGAAACTGCACCTCAGAACAAGGCACCTGGAGTATAAAGATAAATCTAGAGACTTTTTTCAACAAAGGAAAGAATAAAAAAACTCAAATGACAAACATATCATCGGTTCTGGAAAAGGCTCTGAAAGCATCTTTCTTAACTGCACTTCGGATTGCAAAGAATAAAAAATCCCATACCACTGGAGAAGAACTGATTCTTCCAGCTGCTTTAGAAATGTGTGACATCGATAAGCGAAGATTCTTAAGGCCATACCACTTTCTAACAACACAGTTAGTAGGAGAAATGAACTTTCAAATGATGTAAAAGGCCAACAAATTGAAAGGCTACATACATGTGAATGTTTTGCAGTTCAGCTTGAAGAGACAACCAATATTGGTTATGCAGAACAATTATTAGTTTTTGTTTGTTATGTTTGGCTGGGGGAAAATTTTGGAAGATTTTCTTTTTTGTCAGGCGTTAACAAAACAGACAACAGGTCAGGAAATATTCAAATTATTAGTTGATTTAATGAAAGCTGAATCGCTGAAGTGTGTTGCTGTTTTCATGGACAGTGCTGCTGGTATTACAGACAATAGGAGTGGTGTTGTAACAAGAATACGAGCCATAAACCTGCAGGTAATTGTAACATAGTGTATGTTGCATTACCAGGCCCTTGTGTCAAAGAAAATGGAACCCAAATTACATGATGTGCTAAATTCAGCACTGACCTTTGTGAATTTTGTAAAGTCCTGGCTTTTGATTCACACCTTTTTGCAAAGCTGCATTTAGAAATGGGTGCAGGACATGACAAATTAGTGTTTCATATGAAAGTGCATTGGCTATTTTGCAGCAGAGTTAGAATTTTTGAGCTTGGCAAAGAGCTGCTGGGTTTGTTTTCTGTGCACAATCCCACAATCACCACAAACTAACTGGCCGAATATGGCTCGTGATGCTTGCATACTTCACAGACGTTTTTAACTTGCTGAATGCACTGAACTTGTCCCCACAAGGGGGTGATACAACCATACTTGAGGTAAGTGACAAGATTGCAGGATTTCAGAAGAAAATAAAGATTTAGAAAACTAAACTGAGCAGTGGAATCTCAGTTATGTTTCCACTATTGACAGCATATCTGGATCCTAACAGCATGACAATTGACTGTGTGAAAGACAGAATTGTTGCTCATCTTTCAACTTTGGCAGAATACTTCAGTGTTTGCTTTAAAAATATAAACATGGAGAAGTATGATTGGATTCGGGCTGTGTTCTCAACTTTTGCTATGTCATCTTACCATTTGAGTAGAAAAGCAGAACAGGAGCTGCTCGACCTATTGTGAAAATTAAGTTTCAGGAACAAACACCTTGCCAGTTTTGGCTAACTGTTGTTGTGGACTACAGTTTTAGTTACAGAAGCAATGAAAGTGTTGCTACCTTTCCCAACAACATATATATGTGACAAATCATTCTCTGCCATGACAGCTATGAAGACAAAAAGAAAAGGAGTACTTGTGGCACCTTAGAGACTAACCAATTTATTTGAGCATGAGCTTTCGTGAGCTACAAGCTCATGCTCAAATAAATTGGTTAGTCTCTAAGGTGCCACAAGTACTCCTTTTCTTTTTGCGAATACAGACTAACACGGCTGTTACTCTGAAACCTATGAAGACAAAGTTCAGGTCCGGACTGAAAGTGGAGAATGATTTATGAGTTTGCTTGTCAACCATCACACCAAGGATAGACAGACTCTGCAGTAAGACATGCACACCCATGTCACTGATATCTGTAATTACTCTTATACTCTTTTTCTTAAAGCGGGGATTCTCAAACTTCATTGCACTGCAACCCCCTTCTAACAACAAATTACTACGCAACCCCGGGTGGTGGGGGGAGGCAAAGCCCAAGCCCTGCTGCCCCAGGCAGGGGGGGGGGCAAAGCCAAAGGGTTTCAGCGCCAGGCAGGGGGGCCTATAACCTGAGCTCTGCCACCCAGGACTAAAGCCCTTCGGCTTTGGCCCCAGGAAGTCTAATAGCAGCCGTCGTGACCCACTTTGGGATCCTGACCCAGTTTGAGAACCGCTGTCTTAAAGCATTACTAACAGTACATCTTTATATGAAGTACACCTATACTTTTGTCAGCCAGTTTCTCAGTTGGGGGTCTGTGATTAACATTGCATTTGAAAAGGGGTCCATCAACAAAAAAAGTTTGAGAACCTCTGTTTTTAAAAGACACCCAGTTTTGACTCAAAGACTTCAAGTGAAGGAGAATCCACTACACCCTTTTGTAAATTGTTCCAGTGGTTAATTCCACTATTAAACAAAATCTGTACTGTATTTCTGTCCTGAATTTATCTAGTGTCTATCAATATATTCTAGTTATTTGAGACCAAGGAGAACATCTTCCAAAAAGACAGGTTTCAGAGTAACAGCCGTGTTAGTCTGTATTCGCAAAAAGAAAAGGAGTACTTGTGGCACCTTAGAGACTAACCAATTTATTTGAGCATGAGCTTTCGTGAGCTACAGCTCACTTCATCAGATGCATCTGATGAAGTGAGCTGTAGCTCACGAAAGCTCATGCTCAAATAAATTGGTTAGTCTCTAAGGTGCCACAAGTACTCCTTTTCATCTTTCAAAAAGGCGACATCACAAAAAAAAAAAAAACCTCTGCTAGCAGCCCCCTCTTTTATACTAGATAGGGAAAGGTTAATTGTGTTCCTCTTGTTGCCATCAGCTTCAGCTGTATGGACCAGGGAGAGTGTCTCTTTTCTGAGAGGATCCCAGGTAATTTAGGGCTTTGTGTGTCAGAATCACCACCTTAAATTCTATCCAGAAGCCACTGTATGGCTAGTGCAGTTCCCAGAGTGCTGCTGTCACATGCTTGTGGGTAAGTCATTGTTGTATAGGATGCCATATTCTGCACTAGCCTTAGTTTCTAAGTGGATTTAAAATGTAGCCCCATTGTATTGCAGTCGTCCAGTCTAAAGTATTTATAATACTTACAGAGTAGGTAAGAGTTGTTGAATTGTCACTTCCTCCTGCTACGTATGTGGGTATGCAATAGCAGTCTGCCATACTGTGGTGTCTCACATTAACCTAGCGCACTAAGCAACATAATTATATTTTGGTACATAACAGCAACACTTGTGGCAATTAAAAGAACCTGATCATATAAAGATTATGGTCATATGGAGGCCCATACTCCAACCACAAAAGAGGGTCTTGTATTCTTCTGCATGTGAAAACCACACCCAATGCATGCCCCTTTATTCCCATTCTTGATATCTGGCATAATAAATCACGCTTGCTCTATACTCTCCCTTCTTTGAATTGCTGACATAGTTGTTTCATTTTAGTTCTCTAGCTGCTCCTTCAGCATCTCTTGGGAACCTTTCCCTCCCAGACTGTCCCATGTCACATTAAGTACCAGGTGATAGCCCTCTCTTTTTCTCTCTGTACCTGGGCTCCTGTGTACTCCATGGCACAATATGACCAAATTTCACAGCAACAAATAAATTCTGCTGCAATGTGTTCTCGCTGAACTATCTTTCAGTCCCTTTCCTCCTCCCCCAGCACAGGACTTAGGCTCATAATTGAAATACTCATTGGTAAGATTTGTTGATGGTTATTTTCAGCAATGATTATTTGCAATAATGGCTTTTCCCCCTTCTATCTTCTTCAGATACAGTTCCACAGACCATGTCAGTTGTGAGAAGGCCAGCTCAGAACCTCGCTCTCCCCATGTGCTAGAGAAAAGGGGGAAGTTCATAGCTGGTTTCAGTAGCAAATTTTTCCAGCTGCCCCAGCCTCAACTACTGCACTGTTCTCCACATAGTTCAGATAACCAGACAACAGTTCTGACTTCCCAACCTTCCATGTCCTGGGTCCACAGAATAGTACAGGGAGAAAGCACTGGAATCCAATTAACTTCTTTTTTGCGAGTTTGTCACTCTCCCCTTGGAGACTTGGCTCTGGCAGAACTTTCCTCTCTCAAAGAAGCAAGTGTGATAGTAGTACTTGATTTTGGACAAATAAAATACAATAGACATATCCGTCACAGTAGCTCATTGAGAACCATTAGGCAATACAAGCTCTATTAAGTTATTTTTGGCAGACTATTCAGCAGCCAATAAGATAATGGGTTATATAGCAGCTGCTGAAGTTTCGATGTGAAAAAAAATACTGTTTTGGGATTACAAATGCAAAAACTTTTCCATTTCTCTCCTACAAGATCATGTGTGGCATTGTTTGATAGGTCATTCTTGATGTACTTATTACTAAATCAGAGACTGCTTGCAGCTAGAGAGGCCATGCACATTTATGTCACTTTAAAAATAATTAGCACACAGCTCCTGCTTTAACTATTGGAAAGGAATTAGCTCTAGCCTTGTCCAGTCATTCAGAACTATGCATTTAAATTGCCGTTGTACAAGAGCAGCACTTGCCTTCAACACAGACTCTGGCTCAGACTCCTGTTAATTTAGCAGTAAGACTGTTTATTTACCAAGTTAGTTCAAGTTTTATCACCTTCCTTCTTCCAGATCTTCAGTATAGGCCATGTCAGTGAGAATTCCCCCCTCCTGGATCACTGCAACTGCCAATAATTTTGAAACATTTTCCACTGAAATTTCTCTCATTTTGTGTTTTACCTAGCACCTGGATTTGCAAGAATGGTGCTCAGAAATACTATGGCATTCTAGTCCCACACAGGTGACTATGTGATCGACCCACTCTCCTTTTCATTGTAGGGTCAGGGCCTTGTCAATTACACCCGCCCCCCCCCCCCCCCAGTAACATACCCCACCTAATAAGGAAACTAATACTTAACAGCATTTTGCATGGACTAAGTGCTTTACACACATTGTCTAATAAATCCTCACAACAGACCTGTGAAGCAGGTGCCATGAGCCCCATTTTACAGATGGGGGAACTGAGGCAGAAAGCTTAATGATTTGTCCAAAACAGAGTCAGAGCTAAGATTAGGACTTGTGTCCAATGCCCACTCTTAGTTTGGTTACACCTGTCTGAGGTACTAAGATCATGGCTACTGGTTTTGATGTTCCAAAATACCATGCATCTTCTTTACAGCCTTCCAACAATATTTGCCAGCAGAAGTTTTGGAGGGATTTTTATACCAAGAAATGGAAGATTCAGGATGACTAACAAATAAGAAGGCAGGGGGAGGAAGAGGAGAGAGAAAGAAAGAAAAGCCAGCCAGCCAGAGATTAATTCTCATTTAATTTTAGGAGAGCCAACAAGGAAAGGACACTCTCAAGAGCAGCATTTTTACCAAAGGTATGTAAAAAATGAAAAAACAGAACAAGACTGACTTGGAAATGTTTTAAGTCAACACTGTGTTTGCATTTCAAATTTCCACACAAATATTTTATTAAACTAAAACCAGTTATTCAGCCGCCATCCACAGAGGGTGGTTTAACCAACCACGCACCCACCTCAGAACCTGTGGCAGTCAGGGACATTCCTGTCATTGGACTGCACCAATACCGACAGGATAATCTAGTCGGAGAGCTGGATTATAATGCAGTTCTGAGAGGCACAACGGCTCCAATCTAGTTGATCGTGTTTACTCCCCATATTTCCTCTGTATCATAGGTACAGCATGAATTCACTGGGTTTTCCTAAAGACAGGTCCAGCATAGCAAAAGCAAGAAAAAGGCGTATTGGATTCTAAAGTGTAAATGTCTTTTAAAAAGGTATCAAATCTTTTAAAGTAATTTGCCACTGAACTGATTACTTGGCGAACATGTAGGATTTCCAGTCTCAGTGAGAAGAGGATGCATGCACACAGTGATGGCCCTAGGCTTAGCCGGGCCTGGTGCTAAATAAGATATGCAGGGGTGTTAGGCAGACAGCTGTAACCACTGCAGAGCTTTGGTTCTGGGAAAGCAGGGGGTCATGAGGATTAGATAATGGTGCTTGTCAATGAGGAACTAGGGAGGGTGAAAGTCCCAGAGTTAATTTTTTCATAGGGTGTATGGTTGAATGGAGAGGCTAATGGTGGGTCAGAAACAAGGTGAAGTGGTAGGTGTATGCTGGGAGAACGTGAAGTTGCAGGGACCCCAGTACAAGGCCCGTGCAGCCCACACTTGGTATGTGCCTATGGTCAGCTGTGCAAGTATATCAACCCAACTTACTTAAGGTGCCTAGCACAGCAGCATCTTGAGACCCTCCCTGACCTTCCTTCCCTTCTCTTTCTCTCTTTGTGAAGCAAGGAGGGGAGAGACTGCTGCAAAGATGCATTTTGGTTTAACAAAATTGGCAACTTCACCTGGTAGAAGGAATACAAACTTCCAAGGTATGTTTTGTTTTGTTTAAATTAATGATAAATTAAAACTGGGAAGTTGATGCAATAAATACGTAAAATATTTCAAATAAAAAAAAGTTACAAGAGCCTCAATGGAATTCTATCCAACTTAACTACAGACTGATTCTTCACAGATCAAAAGAAGTCTCCAAAATCAGCTGCAGCTCCCCTCCTTGCTAACTGGGCTTAGTTAATAAGTGCTATCACTTATCCTTTGGAATACTGTTAAGACAACAAAACGATACATAGCACAAGAAAAGAAGTCTACTCCTAAGTTTGTTTTTCATGCTGTCAAAGGGGTAGGAAGTAGCCATGGATGTAGGTCCATGTAGCAGTGTAGAGTGAGAGTGTCTCAACACTGGAGAGAGACATCCATCAGCAGGGACTTCCTAGACCTGATTGCAGAGCAGATGGGATGTTGGATTACAAGAAGAGTTTCTTGGGGTCTGTCGTAACAAGGGATATATTGCTGGAATTCTCTCGGCCAGTGATAGAAGGTGAGCAGAAAGGGGCTAACCCTCTCGGACGCTGACCCGGGGCTCTGCTAGTGAACTGTGGATGATCCCAATAATTGACTCAACACCAGCTCCCTCCAAGAAGGTACGGTGATCCCCTTCAATGACATGGACAGATACTTTCCCCTCACAGACCTACACATGGCAAAAAGACAAAAAGAAGAAAATTTTATATCCAGAATTCTAAAGCATTTTAGTTCCACATTCTTGCTGCCTTAGCTATAAGACATGAAAGCCTGAGACAGAAGAGTGAGGTTGAAGGTCTCCTGATTCTCACACCTGTTCCATTCTCTGTTCTGACTCTAAAACTTTTTCATTTAAATGCTTCAATGTATGCACTGTTGAGGGCAGGGCATAGGGGGCCAGCACCTCTACCTTGAGCCCCAGTAGAAGTGAATCCATTTTCCCCATCACAGCAAGGAATAAGCTGGTGTAGTTGGCTGGATTGGGAATGTAAACACTTTCAGAAAGATGGCAGTTTTAAAGGATAGTCTCTTGGTGGGTGGGAACACACCCAATGAACTTTCCTTAAGTGCATGATAAAAATCATATCACACAACACACGGTGGGAAGGGGAATAAATGAGAAGTTCCAAAAGGGAAGAGCATCTGGCTGTAACAAGTTTATTTTTAAAGAAGATCTAGAAATTCTCTTCCCCTCCCTGCTGTCCTATATTATATCAAGGGGGAAGAATTTTAAAAAAATGAGTGCACAAAGGTTAAAAAGCACAGAGGTGTTTTAACTGGTCTCTGCTTCAACCCTGCCCCTACTAACTTGTTTGCAGACTAGTTGCTCTTCAGAGCACGGAGTGCATTTTGGGAACTATAGGAATTAGTGGAAACAACTGTAGGTTGCTGTTAGGAACTGCTTCAAAATTGGAGTGAGACCTTCTCCTAGACCTCAGCCTCCTTTGAGGCTGACAGTGGCCTAGAACCGTGCAGCCTCCTCTTCATGTTTTTTTCTGGGGACTCTTCAGTTCTCAGGAAGAGACAGTTGCATAATTATTGCCCCCGAAGGCAAACATCTTTTGGGGAGGGCAAGAATATGGCTTCCTGCCACTTCCTTCCTGCCCTCCAACTAGGAAAGTGCAGCTTCATAATTGGAGCTGTTCCTTAAACTAACCTCTGAGAGCTTGTAATCTCCACCCAGGCCTTCTTCATACTCGTTGTGGGTCTTTGCCCTCAGTAGCGTCACATTCCCATGATACTTGGACTCCGGCACATACTTGTCAGCAGCCTTCAGTTTGTAGTAAAAGGAAGCAGCAGCAAAACTGAGAGCTTCACGATTGATGTTTTTGTGGCTCAGCGTTATCAGATCCACAGCAGCTTTGACACGAGCTTCCAGGTCTTGCAGAGGCAGAAGAATCTCCAGCAACTGTAGATGGTAAAGAACAATTTACTGCTAAGTGAGGTGCAGCTACCAGCTTCTTCTTGTGTGCAAGAGGCATTTTCCTGTAGCTATAATAAGTGGAGGAACATTACCTTATTGTATTCAGTGCCTGTGAACTGTTGAATGAAGGCACACAATGCTTCAGTCTCTGCCTCAGCCTCATTTCCTGGGGTCAGCTTGGCTCGGTAGCTCTGGAAGAGAGAAAGTGTCACTAATACAAAAAGGGAAGCTCTCTCTTGCTCGTTAGATAAGATACCATAGTACGGTGCTCTGTACTTGACAGCAAGTGACTGAAAAGCTTGGGAGAATCTGAACAGGACAACAAACCCAGAAACCATACAAAGAGAATACAGGTGATCACCACGTGGATGCTACTGGGAGACTGACCAATTGTCAAGATTTTGGGGTCCTTTAGAGAGCTTTACGCCAGCCAGAAGGGAGGATATCATAGAATAATCAGAGTTGGAA